>NW_012152741.1:349439-391879 GCF_000956105.1 Propithecus coquereli
TGTTTCGTCTCCAGCAAACAGATGTTTGCGTCTCAATTCCCTAGCCCCTCCTGTTTGCAGAGAGAGGACGCTCTGGACTTGCATGCAAGGTCACAGACATATTCTTGAGAGAAATAACAAGGAAACTTTCCCAGACAAAGGTATCCTCTACAGGGGTGGGTTCCTTGAAGACCTTCAAGTCAAATACTCTTATCTTCTAAATAATAAGTGGAATGTCAGTTCTGTGACCTCTTGCCCCTTTCTTAGTAGCTTCTGTTATAGGAACCTTAGTGCCACTTAAAGGATACCTGGTATTTCTGTGCTCAGTCCATGTCTTTATCTTCCTTTATCTCAGTCCCAACATGGCCAACACAGTCAATGCTGCTCTGAAGCCTTTGGAAACACTTTCCCGGATTGTGAACCAGCCCAGTAGCCTTTTTGGCAGCAAGAGTGCTTCCAACAAGAGCAAGTCTGAGCAAGATGCCCAAGGAGCCTCTCAGGACTCCAATAGCAACCAGCAGGACCCAGGTAGGGAATCAGAGCCAATGGACTGGAGAGCTGGAGGGATGGGAATAGTTGCTTTACGGGCCTGGGATCACAACTGTTCTGGCATGGTATTGTTTCCCTGGGAACTTGCTGGCCTTCCAGAGATCTGTCATAGTGGCGTGGGAATCTGCCCCACGAAGAATTCCTTCAAATTGCAGCCTTGTTTGGCTATCCTCACACGTAGCCTTGTCTTTTCCTTTGTCACCCATTCATTTATTCTCTGAGAACTTGTAAACTTGCCCAGGGAAGGAACCTTATTGTCTTTGCGCTTGCCTCATGGTGCCCAGCACATAGGCACCCTTTGATTATTTTGCTGGTTGGTTGATTGTTTCAGGCGAGCCTGGGGAAGCAGAAGTGCAGGAGGAGGATCATGATGTCACTCAGACAGAGGTGGCAGATGGGGATATCATGGATGGGGAGGCTGAAACCGACTCAGTGGTGATTGCTGGGCAGCCTGAGGTGCTCAGTTCACAAGAGATGCAGGTAGGGAGGCAGATCACCCAGCATTTCCCTGTTGCGGCACTGAACCAAACTCCCAGGTGGTGTGGGTGGGTGAGTACTTGAGATCCTTGCCTCAATGCTGTCTGCTTTGCAGAGGAGCATGGATGGTATGCTTAGTAGATGTTCAGTAAATGTGTTTGAATTGTATTAAAGGAGGGGTGGGGGCAGAGCCAAGAAGCCATGTACTATGAAACGGTATAGATCCCAACCAGAAAACTTAGGCACAGGTGAGATGTTGACGTAGAAAGCTGGCCTGAGGCCTTTGAGCCCAGGGTCTTTGATTTACTTGGCTTCTCATTAATGGAAGCTCCTAAACACCACCTTATGCCTATAGCACCAGCTCTTGCTAGGTCATTAAAATGGTAGTCTTCTAAAGACCCTAAAGAAAGCATTGTAATTTCTAGAGCTGGTAGCATTCAGTAAGAAATTGGGCCTGCAGTCCTAAGCTGCTGGCTCTTAGGAGATCTGCACGTATTCCTAGACAGTATATAAAGATTAACCTGGTATCAGATAACTGGGATGGACCCATTTGAAGGATAGTCTGAGTGTGGATTGGCACGTGGTAGTTTCTGTAAGCACCCAAGTGTGTGGTTTTTATGTAATATCCTCTCTCACACATAATCCTAGAAATGTATGCTCCCTTGCTGGCTTTCAGTGCTAGCACAATGATAGACTTGTGTGCATCCATATGTATGTTCTATTTCTCTCCAGGTTGAGAATGAGCTGGAGGACCTGATAGATGAGTTGCTTGAGAGGGATGGCGGATCTGGGAACAGTACAATTATAGGTGAGAGCCCCAGAACTGAGTATAGCCTCTTCCTTTGCCTCAGTCTCTCTTGGGAGGACCCTTTTTCTCATCATCTGCTTGCTCAGCTCTGCCTAAGGGCTCATAGCCAGCCTAGATTGCTGCTTGTCTTGATGTTGACAGTCTTACAAATGAGAAATTCACAAGCCATCTACAGGCCTGTGGCAGGTCTGAAGCGTTGCCTGTGGAGGGGGGTGGGGGGAGTGACCATCAGCATAGATGATATGTCAGGCACATCAAAAGAATGTTTATTCGAGGAGGCTGTAGGGTGAGGAAGTGCTTTCCTTTCAGTTCTTCAGTGAAGTCCAGGGGCTTTCTGCCTCTAAGTCTCAGTAGTGTAAAAAGAGCAATAATTCCCTAGGGTGGCCCTTTTTAAATCTCAGACAGAAGACAACAAAGGTACCCTACTGTCGCCAGGCTCCGAGGGTGTATGTGTTACTTGTTTTAACTTTATCGATCAAGGAAATCAAAGGATAAATGGAAGTAGACATGTATTCTTAAGTTTTACAAAGCTTTTTCACACCCAGTATCCTCTGTGGTTTCACAATTAGTGGGATTGGCAGGGCAGATGTGATTATCCCATTTTACAGATGAGGAAACTGAGACTCAGACAGGTAAGGTGACTGGCCAAGCTCACCTAGCTAGTTGACAGCTGAGAATCCAGGTCTTCTCCCTCATCCAAAAAAAGTGGATGTCTGCTAGGTGTACATAGGCTACTTTAGGCACACCCAATCTAGAAAGGGAAGTCCTCTGTTATTCAGTGAAGGCTCTGCTCTGTAACCTTCAGTGAGCAGAAGTGGAGAGGATGAATCACAAGAGGACGTGCTGATGGATGAAGCTCCTTCCAACCTCAGCCAAGCTTCCACCATGCAGGCCAACCGAGAAGGTGAGAGTGCCGAGGCCAGAAAGGCCTCCCTTCTTGCCCTGCACGTCTGACAGACACTACACTAGGGTTTTCCTGGAGGCAGCTGCCCACGTGCAGAATAAGGAAGCATCTGTCTGCATGCGCTGGTATACACCATCCACTTTATCCTCAGCCAGTTTTTCAAATAACATGTTACTACTGCTTGCCCAAAGTTTGTCACTTCTTTCTTGGTTCGCTTTCTTCTCACCCACCTGCTATCATCGCTGCAGATTCCCTCTTACCAACAGGATATGGTGAATAACAAAGTAGGACTGGAAAGGCAAGGGGACACCAACAGACTTGGCCAAGTCTTAGACCATGGCTCCTCGAGCACAACCCTGTAGCCAGCCTCCACATTCAGCCACCCTGCTCAGCGTGTTGATGCCTTGATTGGAACTCTCAGGAAATCAGGGCTGGCTCACTAAGTCTATACATCACCCCAGATCTGGTTCTTCCTCTCCTAGAGTCAGATACCCCATCACCTTCTCACTCAATCTGCTGGCCTGCACAGTAGCCTGTTTTCTAGCTACTCAGTATAGTCCTCCAATGTGCTCCCTTTGTTTTAGATTCCATGAATATCCTGGACCCTGAGGATGAGGAGGAGCACACTCAGGAAGAGGACAGCAGTGGCAGTAACGAGGATGAGGATGATAGTCAGGATGAAGAGGAGGAGGAGGAGGAAGATGAGGAAGATGATCAGGTGAGGGGGGACTGTGTTTGGGTTGGTTCAGATGACTTCTTCCATGGGAACACAGAGCTGCAGAAAACCAACAGTCTGGGTTGCTAGACTCAGCGCCTCCCTCCCTCACGTGCACATGTGGCCATGACACCAGGCTTCAGAAAACCCTTACCTCCAGCAATTCTCCATCTCCTATTTTCCCTTAAGGAGGATGATGAAGGTGAAGAGGGAGATGAAGACGATGACGACGATGGCTCTGAGATGGAATTGGATGAGGATTACCCTGATATGAACGCTTCTCCCTTGGTCCGATTTGAGCGCTTTGACCGGGAGGATGATCTCATCATTGAGTTTGACAACATGTTCTCCAGTGCTAGTAAGATACAGGGGCTCAGCTGGGTTTTATCTCTTGATTCTTATACCCTTCTCTAGGGTAAGCCAAGCAGTGAACAAAATCAGTCTGATACAGACAGCACTTCTTTTCCTATGCTGACTTCCTGGGGCAAGGGATATCTGAATCCATCTCTCTCAGTAGCGTATACCTAGAAGAAGGAATAGTGAGAGGCTGTTTTTGTTCCCTTCACCTCAGTAAATAGGCAGCCATTTTAGAGGCTGGACAACTTGATGATTTGCTTGATTTAAAAAAATAATGTGAGACCAAGGCTGACTGCATCAGGCACCTCTGTGCACACTACAGTGACAGGACAATCGATAATCCTTAAGTCTGTAACACTGGATCTTGAGGGTTTGGATGGACACCTTTGAGCTTGGCATTGGGGAGTACATTTGAACATATTCACTCTGTTCATCAAGGATGCATCTTTTCAGGGGAGAGAGTGAATCTCTTCCCTCCTCCCCCATCAACGTCAAAGTTCCCTTTTAGCGTCAAGTTAGAGTCAAGTTCTTAGAATCAAGCTGTCTTGATAGGGCAGGTCTTGACCTCAAGTCACAAGCACGGTATAGCAGAAAACACTGTTCTGGTCTATTGTCTTGGCCGAGTAATCTCTTACCTCTTTGAGCCTCAGTTTGTCACCTGTAAATTAAAAATTTGAAAAGTAAACAAAATGGGTTGGGATATCTTCTATGATTCTCTTTGCAGTTTTGTGATTTTCATCAGTATTCCTTATAGTTGAGCCTCTGTCCATTCAGCAAATTGAATAATAGCAAAGTGTCTCCTGTGTCCTAGGTACTAGGGATACAACAGTAAAGAAGAAAACAGTCCTCAGCCCTCATAGGAGCTTATGGTCTATTAGGAATTATAAATAAGCAGGCATTACATTGCAATATGATACGAAAGCACAGATTAAAGGGTTATTTTACCCAATCTGTAGAAGTCAGGCTTTACAGAGGAAGTGACATCTTAGGCCAAGAACAAAAGAATAGGTGAAGAAAAGGGAGAGGAGCCTTCAAGATGGAGGGAGCGGCATGTGTCTGAGGGGCCTAGAAGCATCACTGTGGCTGTAGTATGGAGAATGGATTGGGAGAAGGCACTATTTAGGAGGTTGTTGCAGTATTTAGGTGAGAGATGATGGCATAAGCTATGGTAGTGTCAGTGATTGTAGATAGGTGTGGGAATGAGGGAGAAAGGACAAAGCTCAGGTTTCCGTGTGAGGAAGTAAGGCCCAGGAGACATGGTTCTGTTTGAACAACCATGGAAAAAATTTCTTTTTGGCACTGACCCCTTTGCATATTGTCCTTGCAGCAGACATCCCCCCATCCCCAGGAAATATCCCTACCACCCACCCATTGATGGTACGCCATGCAGACCATAGTTCTCTGACGCTGGGCAGTGGCTCCTCCACCACTCGTCTCACCCAGGGCATCGGGCGTAGTCAGAGGACTCTAAGGCAGCTGACGGCCAATACAGGCCACACCATTCATGTTCACTACCCTGGGAATCGCCAGCCCAACCCTCCTCTTATACTTCAGAGGTGAGTTACAAAGATCTGTTGGGTTCATCAGAGCACTTGTAAGAATCTTCACTGTACTTCAGTCTTATCTTAAGCTCGGAGGAAACAGTCGGTACTTAATGCTCTTGTCACACACACAAATAAGATATCTGTCCCATTTCTTCATGAGTTATATATGCAGCCTTTTGGAGAATACCAAATTATATGGCATGTTCTTTTGCTTAAAAGTCCTGTGCATACATTCAGCAATTAAATATCTCATATGCCAAGCACTTAACACTTTAGATATAAACAGGACAAGATGTCTGCTTTCCAGCTTAGAGTTTAGTGGGAGAAACAATTTTAAGCGGTAAAAGAAAGGGTTATACATGTTATAGTGGTTGGTGTACAGACTACAGAGCAGGTACAAGGGAAGCAAATATGATTTAATACAATGCCTGGCACATGGAAGCTTATCAGTGACACTGACTCTGTGTCTGGAACTATGGAATAACATGCAACCTCAGCCCAAGTAAAGTTCTCACACTGGTGTGATACTCAGAAAAGTAATTAAGACTTATGTGCAGCATGATAAGGTCCATAATTGTGTTATGGATTTAATAGCGGATAAAGAGAAAGGATCTCACTGTAACAGGTTGCAGGATGCCTGTGCACTTACAGTGATCATGGTATCCCCAATATCACCTTACAGGTTACTTGGTCCCTCAGCTGCTGCTGACATCCTTCAGCTGAGCAGCAGCCTTCCCCTACAAAGTCGGGGCCGGGCCCGCCTCCTGGTGGGCAATGATGATGTCCACATCATCGCCAGGTCTGACGATGAACTGCTGGATGACTTTTTCCATGACCAGAGCACAGCTACCAGCCAAGCAGGCAAGTTTTCTGTGGTAAAAAGGAGGGTAGAGTTTATCAGATTCTGCTTTCTCCCTGCTGAGGAAAATCAGAACAGTGCCCTGGAGAAAAAACCCCATTTTATAGGAGCCAGAACCACTCAATGACTTAGCCATGGGCAACAAAAACTTTATTGTTTCTTGGGTCCTGTTAGGGAAATACTGCAATTTTTGGATCAGTTGACACTTGACAAGACCAAGAATCTCACTCCCCATTGTTCCTCCTACAGGAACCCTATCCAGTATCCCTACAGCCCTGACCCGCTGGACAGAGGAATGCAAAGTTCTTGATGCTGAGAGCATGCATGACTGCGTTTCAGGTGTGTGACCACTTGCTTATTATCAGGGTAGAAGTGAGCCTTCCCAGTCTAGGACAAGTGTGTGGAGAGTTGTTTCCCTGGTTCTCTGTGGTAGCAAGCTCTGCCTCTTGGCTTCCTCACTGAACCCACCAGAGCAGCCTCTGATCTTCTGATCTTTACCTCTTTAATACAGTGGTTAAAGTGCCCATTGTCAATCACCTCGAATTCCTGAGAGATGAAGAGCTGGAAGAAAGGCGTGAGAAACGTAGGAAACAACTGGCTGAGGA
The DNA here is from genome assembly GCF_000956105.1 of Propithecus coquereli. Classification (NCBI taxonomy): domain Eukaryota; kingdom Metazoa; phylum Chordata; class Mammalia; order Primates; family Indriidae; genus Propithecus; species Propithecus coquereli. The sequence continues at coordinate 356,237 of NW_012152741.1, forward strand.
AGAAACAAAGATAACTGACAAAGGCAAAGAAGATAAGGAGAACAGGGATCAGAGTGCACAGGTGATTCCCAAGGGCTGGGAGGATTCGTCTTTGGCTACATCTGCCCTAATGTTGTTTTGGCATACACATGGCAAAGCAGAGTCACTGAAGAATCCTAGGATGCTCACATTGAACCTGGGAAACTTCATTCCAAATTCACCATGCACTCACCTGATTTGTAGGGGAAAGAATTCAAATTCAGAGGGAAAATTTTTTCTCCAGCGTCTCACCAGACACCAGAATAGCTTCTCACTCAACAAACTGCCATAGTCTCTACCTCCAAGGACTGCAACTAGGCAAGGAGAATGACCTTGACTAAGCTCATGCTCTTGGTTGTTCAATTTCATTTCTGTTAGTAAACTGCCAGTGTGGGGAACCTTATTCAAGATGACCTCCTTCCATCATTTGAATATGCTTGGCTTAGGCATCAAATCAGAGAAAATATTCATACCCTGAAGCCCATCACTACATGTCATTTTCTAGGGCTCACATCTATAAGATTGCGAATAACATGATTTTGGTTTAAAAGGAAGCTACCTACTTTTGGGACCTCAGACAGTGTAACTTTTAAATATGTGTGAGTAAAAACTGATAGAGATAAAAAGAAATTAAAAGACTTTAGTATACCCTACTCAGCAATTAGAGTATCAGATAGATTAAAAATAAGGATATTGAAGTGTTCAGTTATAATAACAAGCTTGTTCTAACAAATATCTTTATATATAACTTTTTACCTAATAAATAGTAACATTGTTTCCAACACATGATAAAGGATGGAAAGTAAGCATAGCATGTGACTGAAAAGGCTAGAGTGGACAAAATAAGCCTAAGGAAGGGAAAAATATGTAAGTGAAACTAAGAAATTGCTAGTCTCATGATCATGCCCAGCCCTGAGGTGGTTTTTATTATCCTTTCCTCCCATTATTCAATTCCCCCACCCCTTGCAATTTCCCCCTTCCCCCTAAGCCATTCTTGAACGTGAATATATATTAAGAAATTGGACATACATTTGCATGATGAAATGAGCACCTTCCTTTGGTCACCTGGCCAAAGCATTTTCCATCAGGTCACTGAGTTCCTAGATTGTTTAGGTGCAATATGCTGACTGTTACAGTTTACCTCTGTCTTATATGCTTGCAAGATCCCATATTGGTCTATCCCTTCTCTTTGCAGTGTACTGTACCTAAGACAAATGACTCCACTGAACAGAACCTCTCAGGTAACTCTCCTTTCCTTTCCCCCTTTTTGCTGATTGATCATTTAGTTCTTGCTCCTAACCCTTCTGAGTAGCTGGCCCTTATAGGCTGAAGATGGACACTGGTGCTCTGTGGGATGAGGTAGTAGATTGTATAGTTTTAGGGTCATACCCCATCTTGGAGATAACTATACAGTCTACTGTCTTTCCCACGGTGGTACACATTCCCTCCGATGCTTTGTTCAGGTTCTTGTTCTGGTTATGCATCATTCTGGCACGGGTAGTGAGAACTGAGCATGCACATCTTTGAGGTTGTTGGTCCTTTGGTGACCATGATGGTGTGGTGCTTCATGAGAACAACTGATGACAGTGGTTCTCAAATGCCAGTCCTCCATGGAAATGCAAAATCAGGGAGCTTTAATACCTTTTTCATAAAGCTGAATTTATGCCATATTTAAAAATTACATTTTTCTTAATTCTTTGGTATCAAAATATTTTTATTAAATTATGTTGATGGGATGTTCTATTTAGATTTTATTGGTTCATGGAATCTAAAAGTCTAAACATTTATTGATCTGCACTAGAATGTTTATAGCAGCACAATTCATAATTGCAAAGATGTGGAAACAACCCAAGTGCCCATCAATACATAAGTGGATTAATAAAATGTGGTATGTGTATACCATGGAGTTCTACTCAGCCACAAAAAACAATGGTGATCTAGCACCTCTTGTATTATCCTGTATAGAGCTGGAGCCCATTCTACTAAGTGAAGTATCCCAAGAATGGAAAAACAAGCATCACATGTACTCACCATCAAATTGGTATTAATTGATCAACACATATGTGCACATGTAGTAGTAACATTCATTGGGTGTCGAGCAGATGGTGGGGGAAGAAGGGGATGGGTATATTCATACCTAATGGGTGCAGTGTACACCACCTGGGGGATGGACACACTTGAAGCTCTGACTCGCGTGGGGCAGGCAAAGGCAATATATGTAACCTAAACATTTGTACCCCCATAATGTGCTGAAATAAAAAATAAAAATAAATAAAAGTCTAAACATTGTCTTGGGCACTCTGCTTTTGGGGAAGGTAGATCTGTGGGCTAAATGGTATGATGACCATAGGCTTTCTATTTCTTCTTATCTTCTTAACAATGGTCAGTAGCCATTTTGTGATTCTAACAATTGGTCCATGTGGTATTATGTCTCCCCCACTCCTATTTCCTCAGACCTTTCTTCTCCTTCCCTACACTTCCTGTCTTCTTTGACACTTGAGTTGGGAAATGATCATACCAAAGCCTACACAGTATTTTTTAAAGCAATGAAGGAGGGTAAATGTCCTGGTGCCCTTAATTTAGCAAAGGGTCTTTGAAAGGGTCTGCCACCAGGTGAAATGGCCTTTTGCCTCCTCCCCTTACAAGAGGATTCTGCTCATGCCGGGGTGAGGTAGTAAGTTGTATTGTTGTGGGGTAGGGATATTAGGCCCCAATTAGAAGATAACTATACAACTTACTACTTTCCCTGATATGTGGCATATTTGCACTTAGTTTTGGCAGTGTCGCCTCCATTAGATAAAGTTGTGAATGTTCCTTGGATAATCGGGACTGGAAGGAAAGGAAGGTGGAAGGGGACAGATGATATTTAGGGTGAGGCACAGATACCATTATAAAGTGACTTGTCCTTTATTGATTGGAGCATGTAATTGAATATTTTACCTTTGGGCATGAACTCAAAACATTTTCCTATTCTTCAGCTGTGTAATAACTGCACTTAGTGATAGGACAAGAATGTACAGAGGGAATAGAAAGCATACGTCAAGAGTTGTGGGGGAAATTCTGACCATTTCTTGCTCCAAATAGATGAGGAAGTGGGAAGGTCAGTGGGCTTTTGGTAGATAGATTTTCTGTGTATACCTACAGATATATTTAGCCTCGCCCTATCTGTGTGGCATAAAATCTTCCCCTTCCACCTGGGATGCAAAAAGGATTTTATTCTTAGGCTCCACAAAGAGTCAGATCTCCAGTTCTTGGACCATAAATAGCACTGTGCCTTATCCCTCACCCTGGATATACCAGACCAGAGCTGTTGGAGCAGTTGATTGTAGCAGGGGAGGGGGAATCCTACATCAGTGGCTGGGTGTGATACTTGTCAAGCCACACGTGCTGTTTGGGGTGGCTTCCCTGGTCATTGGCTGATTGCCCCTTAACCCCCATTATTGTTCTTTCCGAGAAAGATGGGACTCCTATGCCTGACAGCTACCCAGCAACTCCAACTGATGCAGCTACATCTGAGTCCAAGGAGACCCTTGGCACTCTGCAGCCCTCACAACAGCAACTAACACTCCCACCCCCACCAGCCTTGGGAGAGGTTCCTCAGGAGCTGCAGTCCCCAGCTGGAGAAGAGGGGAGCTCTACACCGCTATTGATGCCTGTAGAGCCAGAGGAATTAGGTCCTACAAGGCCAAGTGGAGAAGCAGAAACAACTCAGATGGAGTTATCCCCAGCTCCCACTATAAGTGAGTAGAATTTCAACTTTTGGAGGGTGTGGAGCAGGAGGAAAGAATGGATATCTTTGTAGCTTCTCTTCACTCTCTAGCTTGAGAGAAATAATATTAGCTCAAGTCCTTAAATAGTGGGATCTCAGCTTGCTCATTAGCTTTCTTAGATGAAGTTTATGTTTATTTCCTCTCTATATCCTCAAGTGATTATGGTTGAGTGTCTAATACTGGCGATGATACCATTTATTGAGACAGTTACTCTATTCCTGGGCTAAAATCTTCCCCTTCCACCTGGGATGCAAAAAGGATTTTATTCTTAGATTCCACAAAGAGTCAGATCTCCAGTTCTTGGACCATAAATAACACTGTGCCTTATCCCTCACCTTGGATATACCAGACCAGAGCTGTTCCTTGGAGCAGTTGGTTGTTGCAGGGGAGGGGGAATCCTACATCAGGCTTATTATTTAACTTTAAAAATAACTCTCTAGACGAGTACAGTGGTGCATGCCTATAGTCCCAGTGACACAGGAGGATCTCTTGAGCCCAGGAGTTCTAGTCCAGCCTGGGCAACATAGCAAGACCCTGTCTGTTAAAAAAAAAAAAAAACAGCTAGTACTCTCCAAAGTAGATGGTGTTATCTCCATGAATAAACTTAAACTCAGAAGTGAAATAATTAGCCCAAAGTCATTCAGTAAGTGGTTGAGCTGGGATTAAAATTCACATCTGTCTGACTCTAAAGCTTACTCATCTTCCATAGTTCCCAGGATGGCACGCATATCATACCACACATATAGCTCTCCCATCTTCCTGGTAGACACTGGCACTATTTGTCCCTGGTTTGAAATGGGACCTCAAAATTTATCTTAGCACAATATTCCAGCAGGGTAAATTGAGACCTGCTTGCCATTCCTGCTGTATACCATGCTGCTTGTTATGTGTTCTGGAGAGACCTTAAGGTGTCGGGGTTTTCTCCTTCAAGGAACCTTGTTTATTTAGATAAACAGATGACATGCATGTGCAGATGGTACCTGCATGGAATCTGAAAGTGGCAAGATCCCTTACCTGGGGTGCCTAGGGAAGATACTTCACAGGCTTGCCTGGAACACAGTAAGTGTTCAACAATTGATAAAAATAGCTTGACCTGAGCCTTAAAAAGCAGGTGAGATTGCTGGGGAACAGCAAATCCAGCAGGGGAGAAGTGACAAGTCTGAGCTGACTGGCCCTAAGGAAGCAACCTTATCAGAGACCTTGTCTGTCGTGTTGTCCCGATTTGAGGCAGAGATTTAACCTCTCCTTATGACTTCCTCCTAGCCTCTCTTTCCCCAGAGAGAGCTGAGGATTCTGATGCACTGACAGCTGTCAGCAGTCAACTGGAAGGCTCTCCCATGGACACCAGCAGCCTGGCTTCCTGTACCCTAGAGGAGGCTGTGGGTGACACCTCAGCAGCTGGCAGTTCTGAGCAGCCTACAGCAGGCAGCTCCACTCCTGGGGATGCCCCACCAGTTGTGTCAGAAGTGCAAGGCAGGGGTGATGGGACAGGGGAACCTTCCCAGCCACCTGAAGACAGGTAAGCATCGTGTCACAAGAGAAGGGTAGGATGTGTTGGAGGGTATTTCAAGCCATGTTCATACTTGCTAACAAATGGACATGTGTGTTAGGCTGGGGAGATCAACCTGGTTTCTATGAGAAAGGGGTATTATAGGACTGTTTTATAAATGGGAAGACATAATACAGAGAACAATTTGAGCATAATTTCCCTCAGCTCTCCCCCTGCATCGTCTGAGAGTTCTTCCACCAGAGATTCTGCTGTGGCCATTTCCGGAGCAGATTCCCGAGGAATCCTAGAAGAGCCACTGCCTTCAACAAGCAGTGAAGAAGAAGATCCCCTTGCAGGTGAGCTCCATGTGGGCTCAGGTCATCCTAGAGTTGTTTTGGCTTCTAGTGGCCTTTGGCATGGCAATGCCCACCAGCCAAACAGTTACAGCCAGATGGGGAAGTCATGTGTGTGTGAAGGGAGAAGGATTGGCAGTAAGGGGATGCTGTTGTGGCATGATAGGATGAGCCCAGCCTTTGGGAGTCAAAATGATCTTAGCTCACTCAGATTCCCCTACTCTGCCACATCCTACCTTTACAACTTAGAGCCATTATTTAATTTTTCTGATTCTCATTGATACTAAGGGGGTATTAATATCTACATGGTAGGATCTTTATAAAGGTTAAGTAATAGTGTACACAGAGAACGTGGCACATAACAAGAGCTAGTCTGAGCCCTGGGAAGGCGAGTGAGCCTTCTCTGCATGTCCCATGTCCTTTGTAAGTAATGAAGACATGTAAAGCTGGTTTCTCTCAAGCAGTGACAGGGGTTTCTTTTCTCCAAGTACATCTTAGGCATGAGTAGAGGTGTAAGTCCCTTCACATCTTGCATCTCCCATCAGGTATCAGTCTCCCCGAAGGCGTGGACCCCTCTTTTCTGGCTGCTCTGCCTGATGACATTCGTCGGGAGGTCCTACAGAACCAGCTGGGTATCCGTCCACCAACCCGGACTGCTCCCTCTACAAATAGCTCAGCTCCTGCAGTGGTGGGGAATCCTGGTGTGACTGAAGTGAGCCCTGAGTTCTTGGCTGCCCTGCCTCCAGCCATTCAGGAGGAAGTATGTGAGCGGGAAAATGGTGGGGCAAGGCTGCCTGGCAGGAGATATGCCCCCATTGACTTTTTCTGCTCTGTAGGTACTGGCGCAACAGAGAGCTGAGCAGCAGCGACGGGAACTGGCACAAAATGCCAGCTCAGACACCCCCATGGACCCTGTGACCTTCATCCAGACTCTTCCCTCAGACCTGCGCCGTAGTGTCCTAGAGGACATGGAGGACAGTGTGTTGGCTGTGATGCCACCTGACATCGCAGCTGAGGCTCAAGCCCTAAGACGAGAGCAGGAAGCCCGGCAGCGGCAGCTCATGCATGAGCGTCTATTTGGGCACAGCAGCACCTCCGCACTCTCTGCCATTCTTCGAAGCCCAGGTATAGAGGGAGGCAAGTGGGAGGGCTCTGGAATGTCTAGCTTTGCCCAGATGAGGCTATATTTGCTCTGCTTTGTATTACCTAGACCCAGCTTACCGACCTCCTCGTGTCAATTTTCTTTTTCTTTCCTTCCAGCTTTCACTAGTCGCCTGAGTGGCAACCGTGGGGTCCAATACACTCGCCTTGCCGTGCAGAGAGGTGGCACCTTCCAGATGGGGGGTAGCAGCAGCCATAATAGGTACCTTTGTCTTTCTTCACCTTACCATGCCACGTCTCAAGTCTGTAAGTCCAACTCCCTTAATTTTATAGGTGGAGAAGCTGAAATCCTGATAGGCAGGCTAGATGACCTCTCTAGGCCATTTCCTTGAATAAGTGGGAAAGCTAGATCGTTGGATTCCCCCTTCAAAAAGCCAAACCTTTTGGGTAATCTAGCTACTGATGAGCATAACACAAAGGCAGGCTGTGACAGCAGGTGCCTAGCTATGGTTTTAGCAAGAAGGAAAACCAATTTGCCTTGCTTGTAGCATCTAGGTAGGGGAAGTAGAGAGGAGTTAGTTATTAACCTGGCTAAAGCTCAGTGGGCCCAACGTGACAAAATATAAAGGGAGTGATCACTTCCCATAAGGCAAGCAACTCCTTGGTACTCTGGAGAAGGCAGAAATAAGCATTGTCTTCTAGACCTTAGGTACAGTCAGATTTTTACCAATCAACAGACGATACAACCCTGGGCTGGAATCTCTGCTCTTTTCTCAGTCGTGTGATATAGGGCAAGTCACTTAACCTACTTGAGCCTCTTGTTCATCATCTCAAAAATGGGTAATTCTCTAGTCTGTACAGCAGCCTTGTGAGGAAGATGTTATAGCATTTTAAAGTGCCTGCTATATAGTAGACACTTAAGAGGGCAGCTATTGCTATGAAGAAGCCCCTTGGAGGTATCCAGCTCATTCCCCTTCCCCAGGCTTATGCCTAATCCTAGAGCTCTAGCTGACGTGTTACCCAGAAACCATGCTCTGTTTCTAGGCCTTCTGGCAGTAATGTGGACACTCTCCTCCGCCTCCGAGGGCGGCTCCTTCTGGACCATGAAGCCCTGTCTTGTCTCCTGGTCCTACTTTTCGTGGATGAGCCAAAGCTCAATACTAGCCGTCTACACCGAGTACTGAGAAATCTCTGCTACCATGCCCAGACCCGCCACTGGGTCATCCGCAGCCTACTTTCCATCTTGCAGCGCAGCAGTGAGAGTGAGCTATGCATTGAAACACCCAAGCTCACCACAAGTGAGGAAAAGGGCAAAAAGTCAAGCAAGAGCTGTGGGTCAGGCATCCATGAGAACCGTCCCCTGGACCTGCTACATAAGATGGAGTCTAAGAGCTCCAACCAGCTTTCTTGGCTCTCAGTATCCATGGATGCAGCTCTAGGCTGCAGGACTAATATATTCCAGATCCAGCGTTCAGTGGGGCGTAAACATACTGAGAAGCATGCAAGCAGTGGCTCCACTGTCCACATCCACCCCCAGGCTGCTCCTGTTGTCTGCAGACACGTTTTGGACACGCTCATTCAATTGGCCAAGGTGAGAGGCTTGAAGAAACCCAACTCCTGGGGATAGAAGAGGGGTGGCAGCAACAGCTTGGGTGAAATCTGAACCCTTGGGCTAGCAGGTCTTCACTTTTTGCTGTTATTTTAAGTGTTTGTTGAGCCCTATGTTGTTTCTGGGAAATTGTCCAATTAATTTGTGGGATTTTTATCTTCACTCTTTACGATTTTTGTGCATTGTCTTAATCATCAAAACAACTGTGATCTATGTGATTTCTGTTTTATAGATGAAGCTGGGATTCAGAACATTTTAGTGGCTTTATCATGTAACTAGGAAGCGGTGGAGCTAGACTTAGAACTTAGTTCTGATCCGATCAGTGTTCTTTCAATAATAAGCTTTGCTACCACAAAGTGAGGGCCTGCCTTGTGCCAGGCACTGTGCAAAATGCATTATGTCATTTAATCTCAACAACTTTGCAAAGTAGTGTAGTCTTTCCCATTTTATAAGTGCAGAGGCTGAGGCTCAGAAAAGTTTGCTGATCAGTTTTGCTACAAAGCCCTTGTTCATTTCTCTAGGCTGCTTCACCATCTGTTGGATAAAACTCCTATATGACATCTCCTCCAGTGTTACCAAAGCTGTCCAAAGGAAAGGAGGGTCTGGGAACCAATTCAGTTGTCTTTCCTTGTCAGGAAGGCTTATCTTCTATGGAGATCCCCTAGACCAAGCCTATCCTTCTTTTCCTGGCAGGTGTTTCCCAGCCACTTCACACAGCAGCGGACCAAAGAAACAAACTGTGAGAGCGATCGGGAGAGGGGCAGTAAGGCCTGCAGCCCGTGCTCCTCACAGTCCACCAGCATTGGCATTTGCACAGACTTCTGGGACTTACTGGTAAAACTGGACAACATGAATGTTAGCCGGAAAGGCAAGAACTCCGTGAAGTCAGTGCCAGTGAGCGCTGGTGGCGAGGGGGAAACCTCCCCATACAGCCTTGAGGCCTCTCCACTGGGGCAGCTCATGAACATGTTGTCACACCCAGTCATCCGACGGAGCTCTCTGTTAACAGAGAAACTCCTCAGACTCCTTTCTCTCATCTCAATTGCTCTCCCAGAAAACAAAGTGTCGGAAGCACAGGCTAATTCTGGCAGCAGTGCTTCCTCCACCACTACTGCCACCTCAACCACATCTACCACCACCACCACTGCCACCTCCACCACGCCCACACCCCCTGCTGCAACCACCCCTGTCACTTCTGCTCCAGCCCTGGTTGCTGCCACAGCTATTTCCGTAGCTGCTTCGACCACAGTGACTACCCCCACGACTGCTACCGCTACTGTTTCAAGTAAGTGTGGATGTAGGCTGGGAGCTCTGGGGGTGTGCTGTGGCACCTGCCTTCCCCCTCCCCCATCCCAGTAGTCCTCCTTAAATGATAGCGATCAGCTTGGTTTGTGTTTGTGAGAGCAGAATGTGTTCGTTCTCACTCTCATCTGTCCCAGTTCTCTCTTCCCCCTTCCTCTCCCCCCTCCCCATCGCCCCCCCCACTTCCCCTCCTTCCCTCAGACACACAGACACTCCTGTGAAGGCCAACAGGCATTCACCGAATGTGGCCTCCCTAGGCTAGGCCAAAAGAAAAAGAGAGAGAAAAGGCCCTGTCTTCAAGGAACTTCCAGCCTTTCCACCCTGGTTGAAGGAGCCGGTTCTCACAGGATATAGTTCAGGAGCAGGCAGAATACAGTGTGAATCAGAGTAGCCAGACCATCCTAAGATAGGAAGGGAATGAGCCCTGCGGCAGATTGGTAAGAATTGTCTGAAAAAGTAAGTTTTAAAGGATAGAGGGGGCTATGATGGTAGGGAAAGAGTTGGAAGAAATGCCTCGGGTTCTTTGTTGCCTTAGAAGGTACAGTCATAAGAGTCCTTAGCATCCCAAGTCATTTAGATTTGGCTTTGGTGGGTAGATTTTCATTTTTACTCCTTTCCCATTTTAAAGCCCTGGACAGTTCAGCAGTTCCTTGGTTCTGCCACTTAAGTCTCTGGTTCATGAGTTTCACAAAGGCTTACTGTGTTCTTTCTGTTTCTTCAAAGCTTCTACTACTACTAAGGGCAGCAAGTCTCCAGCCAAGGTGGGTGATGGGGGCAGCAGCAGTGGAGACTTTAAGATGGTATCCTCTGGCCTCACTGAAAACCAGCTACAACTCTCTGTGGAGGTGAGTCCAAGCTCTTCTGACCTGCCAAGGTTGGGGGAAAAGGGCAGACAGGGTAGATAGTGCTTTAGTTCTCGGTCTGGGAGTTCCCAGGGCTTATCCCTTCTCCTTTCTTTTTCCCAGGTGTTGACATCCCACTCTTGTTCTGAAGAAGGGCTAGAAGATGCAGCCAATGTGTTACTGCAGCTCTCTCGTGGGGACTCTGGCACCCGGGACACTGTTCTCAAGCTGCTACTGAATGGAGCCCGCCATCTGGGTTATACCCTTTGTAAACAGATAGGTAATGGTAGGAGTAAAGCATTCTGTCTTTGTGAAACCTTCCACTTAGGTGTCACCTCTTTCTGGAAGCCTTCCCTGAGTCCCCAGGCTGAATCAGCCTCCTCCATGCTCCTGTAGCACAGCCCTCATGCTCCCTTTGTCATAGCACTGATAACACCGGGTTGTCGTCTGCTTCCCTCTGCTCAGTTATTGAAAGCAACGCAGGGTTTCTTTCCTTATCCCCATTGCCTGGCACACAGTAGGTAATCAGTGCTTAGCAAAGGGAAAAGAGAATACATGGGAACAGCAGTGCCTCCTTTCTTCTCCGTTCTGGGTACCCATACGATCCCCATGATTAGGCTGCTAAGGCAACTTCACCAGCTCAAAGATGTGCCCACACTTCACTCAGCCTCAGAAGTTGTAGAGTCAGAATATACCCTCTATTATTGTGTAGTTATGAGGGTGCAAAAATTCTAACACTTGCAAATTGCTTCATATCATCATCCTATTTTACTGGGAAGAAAGCTAAAACCCAGGGTGATAAAGTGATTGGATCAAGGAATAGAGCCAGGTTTTCTTTCAGTAGTCTCTCTGCTCTCTCCCACCCCCATCCCAATCATGGATCCCCCTAGCTCTTGGCTACCTACTTAGTTATCACTCTCCTTCCCCACAGTGTTCCTGAAGTTGAGGTGATAGGAGAGTTGATTGGCCTGTTGAACTCAGGACATTCTTTGCTCTGTGAGAATTATATGGCTCTTCCAGAAAGAATTTATCCTCCAGCCTCTGACCTTTCTTGGTTGCTACCATTTATTCAACACCTATGGGCCAGGCACTGTCTAGGCACTCTACTACATAATTATTATCTCTTAATTCTCACAGCAACCTTGTGAGGTTAGGCAGTATTATTCCAAATATTAAAATGGGAAACAAATTGGGAGAGGTGTCGAGAAATTTGCCTGAGATCATCACAAAAACTTGGTAAGTTCAAGAGATATATAGGATTTAGACCCTGTGGCCTGTCTGGCTCCAAAAGTGATACTTTTTCATCTTCACCAAGCTGTATTTTGTATAGATTGAACAGATTGCTGTGGCTGGGTAAATTGGTAGTCCCAGGTAGTTGATTCATGAGCACACATAATAAGCTGACTAGAGCAAAATTCCTCCTCACTCTGGGTTCTCTGCAGCTGAGCAAAGAGAGGCCTGGGCAGGTTTCTTAGAAAGATTTGGGAAATCTCTGAACACTTGCTGGCTCCTCTGCCTGCCCAGGTACCCTGTTGGCTGAGCTACGGGAATACAACCTGGAACAGCAGCGGCGAGCCCAGTGTGAGACCCTTTCTCCTGATGGCCTGCCTGAGGAGCAGCCACAGACCACCAAGCTGAAAGGCAAAATGCAGAGCAGGTGGGTGGTAGCTACCCTTGGGCTGGGGGCTCAAATGTGGGACAGTCTGAAAAGTGGCTTTTGCTGGTTTCCTGGTCTTTATTTTTCTGGGCAATTTTCCTATCTGTCCTATACACACTTGACCCAATTTTTTCTACTTCTCCCTACTTGTAAGATTTTTTCTGAAGTTCCTTACCTCTGTGGTTGACACCAGGAAGCCCTGCTTGCTCTGGGTGTTTATGCTTTGATGCTGTCAATATACGCAAGCCACCTCTACACTATCCAGGTTTGACATGGCTGAGAATGTGGTAATTGTGGCATCTCAGAAGCGACCCTTGGGTGGCCGGGAGCTCCAGCTGCCTTCTATGTCCATGTTGACATCCAAGACATCTACCCAGAAGTTCTTCTTGAGGGTACTGCAGGTCATCATCCAGCTCCGGGACGACACACGCCGAGCTAACAAGAAAGCCAAGCAGACAGGCAGGCTAGGTATGGAACTAGAGTGTCCAGTTGAAGGGTAGGGTTGGTGGTGAAGCCAGAGACCCTGGAGGGGCAGGACGTAATGTCCTGTCTCCTTCCTGTTTGACCTTTTCCAAAAGGAAAATGATGATCCTTTTTTAAAATGTTGATGGCTCTATTCTGTATCTCATTCAAGCTGTCTGCATAGGAAATTCATTAGGGGAAGTGGGAATTATGGGGGAGCAGAAATCTGGCAAGGAAGTTGGGGACCAACCTTTTGCTGAACGAGACTCTACTCACCGAGTACACCTCCTTTCTCCTTCCTCGATTAAGTCTAACTAAAACATTGCAGCCATGTTGCCTCAGCCATGGCCTGCCAAATCATTTTCCCTACCTCTTTCCTTCTGTTCCACAGAACCCTCATACATAAAACCATCTGTGTGTCTAGCACCATGCCCCCTGCCCCTATCTACAGTGGTAAATCTTATTGCCTGGTGATGAGTACTCTGAAGCTACCTGAGCTAAACCTCAGCAAAATGCCCTGTGACAGCCCAGGAGATAGGAGAGAGAATACTGGGCATCCCCTCTTCCTTCATTTTTTTTTTTTTCTTTTTTTTTTTTTTTTTTTTTTTTTTTTTCCTCCCAGGTTCCTCCGGTTTAGGCTCAGCTAGCAGCATCCAGGCAGCTGTTCGGCAGCTGGAGGCTGAGGCTGATGCCATTATACAAATGGTACGTGAGGGTCAAAGGGCGCGGAGACAGCAACAAGCAGCAACGGTTAGCATGATGCCTGTGGCCCCTCATTCATTTGTCTCTCCCCTCATGCCCCCACCATGTCATCAGTGGGGTTTCACTGCGCTTACTCTGTATGCTTTTGCATTAAGTTTGCTATATGAATGCTTCTAGATAAGAGGGTGCTTTCTGTTGGTGGTTTCTTATTTGTTGATTGGTTTGGTTTGATTTAAAGCTTTGGCCATCATACCCTACTCCCAGCTATCCAGTCAATAGTGGCGCTTTTGCAAACTGCCTAATGCTAAGTGTTTGGGTTCTAAGGGGATATGGGATGAAGATTTTTTTCAGTCTCACGGAACAATGCAGGTGCATCAGAGACATCTCAGGAATCCTACCCTTGAAAGTCCCCCAAGCTTGGTACACATCCCACACAGCCACTTCTGTCTATGGCTGCTCCCTCCACCCTGGCCTCTGCCTCTATTCTCTGTAATCCCTTGGTACCTAGGCACTCAGACACTTTTAGGAGGAAACCTTCAGGTGCTTAAGTAGCCAGTTCAGTGTTGGGATCCCAACACAGCATGGCTGCAATAAAAGCCTGGCATCACAGATGTATGCCGTGGCACTCTCATTTTTTCCTATCCTTGCAACATGCAAGTCACCTTCCCACGATCCAGGAAATAAAGATATCCTGAGGCCTGGGTTTTTTTTGTGTATAATTACTCTTACATGGTATGGTTTTATTGGACAGGCTGGGAAAAGCCTAGAATTTAGGGGCAGTGACTCCAGGAAGGTAGAAAGGGAAAATGAAGTTGTTATTCTAGAATGAGTATTTTTTTTTGCCCAGTCTCTTTCCTATCACCTGATAAGATGTTGGCTTTTAAATAATCTCACCCATGAAAGGTTGCTCTAATTCCCCTATTATTTTCTCTCTTGTGAGCAAACAGAAACAAAGAGCAAACCTACCTTCCACCCATCCGAGTCTTATACATACACACACAGAAAACACACACACAAACAAACACACCTGTCTCAGAAGAAGATTTGCAGTCTGTATCCAGGAGGCTAGTTCTGACTGGGCACAGGTCTGGAGTAGACTGTAGGAAATGCAGGCATCCAGGGAGCTCTTTGGAAAAACTTGCAAAACCTAGGGTGGAGGACAGCAAAAGAGGTGGGAAAATCCATTCCTTTGTCCCGGAGAGCTACAGAGTTTCCTGGCCAAATATTGGAAGCTTCTTTCTAAGCCCAGTGTGTAAGAAGTAGAAACACCAACCTCTAGCTTCTCCCGAAGGAAAGCAGAGTTGCACCCTTTATGTGACTTTGTCTCCCTTTTATCCAGTCGGAGTCTAGCCAGTCAGAAGCATCTGTCCGGAGGGAGGAGTCACCCATGGATGTGGACCAGCCATCTCCCAGTGCTCAAGATACTCAATCCATTGGTCAGTACTACTTCCTGTTTCTAGCCAAGCAAAAGGGAGACCCAATCTTACGGAATGTCTGCTGGATCCCTTGCTCCCAACATATATAAGCTCAGTGCTTTCCAATTTGTTCCAGTGAACACTGGTTTCTGTAAATGTTAACAGGTGTTTGACAACCAAGACACATTGTGATTCCTATTGTAAAGAAACGGTGCTAGGAGACAGCATGTGTTTTGAATCTTGGCTCTCCCATTTACTGGCTCTAGGACCTGAGGCAAACCTCTCTTTGTTCAGTTTCTTCATTTAAAATAGGGATGTTCATAATTGTTAGGATTAAATGAGTTAACACATGTATAACGATTAGAGAAGTACCTGGCACACAGCGAATGCTGTTAGCAGCAGCATTTCTTAAAGTCAGTCATGACTGACTTAACTGTCTCTCAGGACTTCAAGAAATACACGTTATTCTCATGTTCTCTATCCATCTTCTTTTATCCAAGGTCACACAATCTACAGGTGTCAGAGCCCAGGATTCAAACGTAGGGCTGTCAGATCCTTGAAGAAAAGTCAGGATTTGGGTAGAGGATGAAAAGCAAAGATCAGGAAGAAACCTATGTGGAGCAGGTGTATGCACAGGAGAGAGGAAGAAGTTGCTTCTTCCCTGTCCAAAAGATGAGCTGGGGCTTGCTGCTTGGCTACTGAGGAGAGTTTAGAATTTAAGCCTCCAGTTGGTACCAGGAAAAGTACCAGCAGTGGAGGTCCTTCTGTCACACCATGGCTTCTTAGAATTTTAAACTGTCCCAGGACAAGATAACTAATTCAAAAGGCATCAGATTTAGAAAGATGTAGTTTTAAATTCTGGCCCTGTCCTTGCGAGAGAAAATGGAGGAAAGGCAGCCTGTTTCTAAGGCAGCTATCAGAATTCAGTGAGGATGATGTCCTAAAACACACTTGGTAAACTGGAAGGCAACCATCCAAAGTTCTACCATTGTTCCCTGGGAGCTAATGAGGCAATGGCCAGACTAGCACTGTCGAGTAGGACTTCGTGGTCATTACTAGCCACATGTGGCTATTGAGCACTTGAAATGTGGCTAGTGCAAATGAGGAAATGAATTTGTTATTTTATTAATTTTATTGCATTTAAATTTCAGTGCAATCCAGTGTAGGGCTAGACTTTGCTTTTAGATGTTGCTCAGTGAGTGATACTCAGCAGCCAGTGGGGCTGTCTGCTTGAGCTGCCAATGCATTTGCATTTGATCTGGGAAAAATCTAAGTGAAGGAGAAAACTCGAAAGCTTTCTGAGTCTCTCTTCTGTGTGCCCTATAGCTTCTGATGGAACCCCACAGGGGGAGAAGGAAAAGGAGGAGAGGCCACCCGAGCTTCCCCTGCTCAGTGAGCAGCTGAGCCTGGATGAGCTGTGGGACATGCTGGGGGAATGTTTAAAGGAACTGGAGGAATCCCATGACCAGCACGCAGTGCTAGGTGAGTGATGGTCTGAGCACCCAGATCCCAACCCACTGGTGTGCTCTGGGACCGTTTCTGCCAGTTTAATTTTCTTCCTTCCAGGTTAGTCCTCTCCTTCAGGGTCTCTGTAATGTGAATGCAAAGGAGAATTGTTTTTTAACTGATTGCCTATCCCATTTTTCTTTGCTTTCAAAGAAGCTCTGACTTCTTATAAATTTTTATTATTTCTTTATTATTTTTGTAATTTGTTTATGAAGACAAAGAGGTTTGTATGTTGAAGTTTGTGAAGTAAAATGTCACCTCCCTGTTATTCCTACCCCCAGTGCTACAGCCTGCTGTTGAGGCCTTCTTTCTGGTACATGCCACAGAACGGGAGAGTAAGCCTCCTGTCCGAGACACCCGTGAGAGCCAGCTGGCACACATCAAGGACGAGCCTCCTCCACTGTCCCCTGCCCCCTTAACCCCAGCCACGCCTTCCTCCCTTGACCCATTCTTCTCCCGGGAGCCCTCATCTATGCATATCTCCTCAAGTCTGCCCCCTGACACACAGAAGTTCCTTCGCTTTGCAGGTACAGGGACCTCTTGGGCCCCCGGGTGTAGAAGGTTTCGTGCTATACAGGGTCATTTCATACAGTTTATCCTTAGCTGATTTAGTAGAAAGAACGTGAGAGAGAGAGAGAATATGTGTGTGTGAGGTGAAAAGTGAGCCTAGTGAGGTCAGTAGGGGCCTGCTCTGGAAGCCTTTGTGGGCCACTCTAAGGGGCTGGATTTTACCCTGAGGACATGGGAAGCCAAACAGCAGGGCGGGTAGAAATGCTCAGATTTATATTCACACCTCAAGGATGGCCCCTAGCTTTGGCTAGTTCTTTTTTAGACCCCTAAAACAAGAAAAAAGAAGAGAGAATTGCTTGCTGGTTGGCCATCTTGAAACCTTCGGGGCCTGTATGCTGATTACTGCTATCATTTGTCCCCTCAGAGACTCACCGCACTGTGTTAAACCAGATCCTACGGCAGTCCACCACTCACCTCGCTGATGGGCCTTTTGCCGTCCTGGTAGACTATATTCGTGTCCTCGACTTTGATGTCAAGCGCAAGTATGTGCCCTAGATGTTGTGGGGGCTGATGAGAATTCCCTAGATGTCATCTCCCTTCCCAGAAAGGAGCCAGAGTTGCTCCTGGTGCTAGAAGTTTCCCTTAGTGGAGGCAGCATTTGGAATGATGCTGGTGAGGAGCGAAGAGACTAAGCTATGCCACTGACAATCACTTTACCTAAATATTCCCTGGCTTTCACCCCATCTCATTTTCATCAGTGAAATGAGAGCCACATGATTTCTAAAGTCCTGTTCTAACCTTTGAGGTGATGCAGGTGGCTGTTGTATGCTCACAACAGGGCTCAGGGGGCTACCACAACACTCCTGGAGTTATCCCCACTCCTTTTCTCCTTCCTGCACATGTAACGTGGCTTACCTGCTTGTGGTAGAAATTCCATGCCACGATCTCTGTGGGCCTTTATTCAGAGGAGATGGGAACAATTTAGAGTTGATAATGAATCGTCTACCTTTCCCAACTACTGGGTGTTTCCCAAGCAGGTAGGGAGCAGAGAACAGAGTGTTTGGAGGATGGAGGGAACATCATTGTGGGTCTTCATCCTAATCAGGCAAACAGAAATTTGCTCTGCCACCTCAATCCTGTTTTCCTTCCTTTCATACCTCCCAAGATACTTCCGCCAAGAGCTGGAGCGTTTAGACGAAGGGCTCCGGAAAGAAGACATGGCTGTGCATGTCCGTCGTGACCATGTGTTTGAAGACTCCTATCGTGAGCTGCATCGCAAATCTCCTGAGGAAATGAAGAATCGATTGTAAGGGCCCCAAACTGAGAAAAGACTGAGGGGTGGGGGAGGGATGGCCTCCTACACAGTAGTGATAGCATACTCCAGTCTCAAATATAGGGAGTTACTGCCCTCCCCAATAGGAATTCTCCATAGGACTCTGGCTTAGATAATCTCACTGAACTGTCTCCTTTGTGTCTTCTGGGCCTGGTCTGCTGGTTGGTTCTTTGGCTGAGCTATCCAACAATTCCCAGACAGACAGGAAAGTCTTTGTTTACAAGGATACACCTGATGGCTTTACAGTGAGAGCTTTCACCATTGTTACACTAGGAATGGGAAGCCTGCTGAGCAAGTGGTACCCTGGGTTAGGGAAAGTCTGCACTTGTGTGAGTTGCCTCCACCAAATTGGTAACTGCCCACTGATGAGTCTGAAGCCACCTAGAGGAGATTGGCAGTTTGCAATACTAAGTATAAGAGCTGGTGGGATGAGAGACCTATTGGAATAGTTTAATGATTCCTTCCTCTACCTCGTGGAGTGGGCTCACCATCTATGCCATAACACAAGAAAGTCAGAGTCTTCCCAAATAGCTCTTCCACCTCCAAATACCTTAAAGAAATTGGACTCTGGGCTTAGCTCTCTCTAAACATCACTTTTCTCCCCACTTGCCCTAGGCGAGGCCTCATTTAGGCCTCTTATGCCTTTCCTATTGGCGTTTTCTGGAATATTGATGAACTTTTACTGATACTTCAGGATGATATCTCTGTCAGTGATGCTTTTTGGTCCTAGATCCCCACCCCACCTCTGGGCTCTCCTGGCACTTTCTGTTCACTTCATCTGACAATGCACTCCCTAAAGACTGCTTCACAGCCTCTTGCTTGGGTAGTGTTGCATGAATGACTGGATTAGTTCTGGGCTTTCTACACAGCTCTCCTCTGTTTGTGCTCTCTTACGCAGGTATATAGTGTTTGAAGGAGAAGAGGGGCAGGATGCTGGAGGGCTCCTGCGGGAGTGGTATATGATCATCTCTCGAGAGATGTTTAACCCTATGTATGCCTTGTTCCGTACCTCACCTGGTGATCGAGTCACCTACACCATCAATCCATCTTCCCACTGCAACCCCAACCACCTAAGTTACTTCAAGTTTGTTGGACGCATTGTGGCCAAAGCTGTATATGACAACCGCCTTCTGGAGTGCTACTTTACTCGGTCCTTCTACAAACACATCTTGGGCAAGTCTGTCAGGTGAGGATGTGGCATAGTCCTGGGACTGTTCTCAGCCCTGGGGGTCAGGTTTTTTCTTGTGTCCCATTCCTGTGCTGCCTCTTCCTCCCACCCCTCCAACCCATAACTTTAATTGTGTTTTTCTAGATATACGGATATGGAGAGTGAAGATTACCACTTCTACCAGGGCCTGGTTTATCTGCTAGAAAATGATGTCTCCACACTAGGCTATGACCTCACCTTCAGCACTGAGGTACATCAGGAAATCCTGACCATAGCACATCTCAGCCAGTCTAGGAGACCCATTCCATATCACCTTAGAACTGGCACTAGATAACCTCTCACAATTTAAAGGAAGCACCTTGACTTCTTAAAGCCTTACCGGGCAGAGAGCAGTGGGTGTTTGTGAGAGGTATCACTAACAGAAAAACCAGAATTTGTAAAATGATTTATACTGTTTCCTAGTCTTACCTTTACAAAAAATGCTCCCATGTGTAATTCTTCATTCCTGAAGGTAGTTTCACTGTAGAAAAATCATACAAATAGAAATAAGTGAAAAACAAAAATTTTAAGTTTACTCATCCCGCACACATTGTTTTCCTTAAAGATTCTGTTGTGTCACATTACATATGTTAGCCATGCCTTTTTTCCTTTTACCTTTGACGATTGCCTTACTCTCTGCCGCTTTTGTGTGTCTTAGGGCCAAAGAATAATTTCCTTCTTTCCTTCCCTTAGCCTTTCCCTATCAGGGGAGTTGTGAGCTACTGAGTAATGAGAAAAGTCACTGTTTTGTGTGGACTTGCCTCATCTCTCTGCCCAGAATATGGCAAGTTTAGGACGTGTTCCCAGGTATCTGTTAGTCCCATCCTAGACCAAGCCTGATTTGTATGATTGGTGTTTTGGTTGTTCTAGGTCCAAGAGTTTGGAGTCTGTGAAGTTCGTGACCTCAAACCCAATGGGGCTAACATCTTGGTAACAGAGGAGAATAAGAAGGAATATGTACACCTGGTGTGCCAGATGAGAATGACAGGTAGGGTAAATGTTCTTTAGACCTCTAGTTGCTCAGTATGGGAAGAAGTAAGGCTTCATTCATTTCATAAGCATTTCTTGTTCTCTTCCCCTGTGACACAGCCACAAATACCTTGCACAAAAGGAGTCAAAACAGCTGATCAAAAAATACTTAATTTCATCCACTTTCTCATATAGCAGCCTAGAAACAGTGGTAGGTGAGACAGATCAGTCAGCACCATAGTAGCACCAAGAGCCAGATTGGGGATCTCTGGCCTCTAAGAACTGTGTGAGTTTAGAAGCCATGTGGCTTTTTGGTTCTCTTTCCAGGAGCCATCCGCAAACAGCTGGCAGCTTTCTTAGAAGGCTTCTATGAGATCATTCCAAAGCGCCTCATTTCCATCTTCACTGAACAGGAGTTAGAGCTACTCATATCAGGACTGCCCACCATCGACATTGATGATCTGAAATCCAACACTGAATACCACAAGTACCAGTCTAACTCTATTCAGGTGAGCTGCTACTGGCATCCTTCCCGGTATGGTCCTTTTACCCTAGGCAGTGCTAATTTGTGTCATAACAAATAAACCAGTACTCTTAGAGGAAGGGGGTTGTGGATGACAGTTTACCTATATCTAACTCTTGGTTCTTCCGGAACGTATTTTCATGTGATATTGTTACCTATCTTATGAGTAAAGAGACTGAAGCCCATCCAACAGAAGGGACTTGCCTAAGATTCCAAGTCCAGCCCTGTTTCCCAAATTCTATCCCCCCATCCCTCAGGAGCTCTCTACCTAACACTGGCTTCTTATGTCCCTTCCTGCAGATCCAGTGGTTCTGGAGAGCATTGCGTTCTTTTGACCAAGCTGATCGTGCCAAGTTCCTCCAGTTTGTCACAGGTACTTCCAAAGTGCCCCTGCAAGGCTTTGCTGCCCTTGAAGGCATGAATGGCATTCAGAAGTTTCAGATCCATCGAGACGACAGGTCCACAGATCGCCTGCCTTCAGCTCACACATGGTAAGAGGAAGGGTTTTTTTTCTCCTTTTCAATGTTCAGCTTGAGCTTGCATGCTTGACACTTGTAGGCCCCTACCCAAGATTGGGAACACAAATCTGGCCCAGTCCTAGACCTTGGGCAGCTCACAGTGTGGTGGTTCTAGGGAGAAGGTGATGTTTAAGACGAGAAGATGGGCTAGACACAGAACGGGATCTGGGGAGACATTGGCAGGTGAGCACCACCGCAGGAGAGCATGGTGTGTTCCAAGGCATAGTGTGGCTGTAGCAAGGAGGGGTTAAAGGGAGCAGAAGCCTAAAGAACTCAGCAGAGGTCAGATCACCAGTAACCCTGAATACCTCTTTTAGAGCTTATACTTTATCCTGTAGGCAAGGCCATAGTGTTTTAGGAGGAGTGACGGGGTCAGATTTGTGTCTTTGATGCCTAATGGTCAGTTTTGGAGCCAGATAGGGGAGGGCAAACTGGGCTGGGACAAAATTGGGAGTCAGCAAGAAGCGAGGAGTAGGTTCCCTCAGGGGGAACGGTCAGTAGGCATCATGGGAACACAGAGATTTGGTTATATCATCTTTTGTCACAGAGTGATCTTTTTTCTTTCCCTAGTTTTAATCAACTGGACCTGCCTGCCTATGAGAGCTTTGAGAAGCTCCGCCACATGCTACTATTGGCCATCCAGGAGTGCTCTGAAGGCTTTGGGCTGGCCTAATAAGGCCCTGCCCACCTCTGTGGGGGTTTTCTACCATTGTTCGGACCTGGGGAGGGGGGAATATTAAAGAAGAACCGGAAAGAAGTTGTCAAAAACCAATAAATGAAATCACCAACTCACCATGTGTGTGTCCCAGCTGCCCCATCTTCCCCAGCGCATACCTTCTGCTCATTCTCTCCCCCTCTCCCGTTTCCTCACCACCCCTCCCTTTTCCATGCCGTCCATGATCCCCACCCCATGTGTTTAAAAGGCAGTAGCCTTTGCAGGGACCTGTTTGTCCCAACTGTTTGAACAGTGTGCTCCTCAGATTCTGTGTTCAGAAGGATTTGCTGCATTGAGACTTGAAACCTTTGGATAGGGGAAAAAATTATATATATATATATTTTTTTGTTCTGTTTGCATTTCTTAATTTGTGCTTGGAATGTGTTGATGTGCACAGCTAATGATTCAATGCGAGACAAGATTGGCGTCTGTGTTGTGGAGGTTTCAAATAAAGAGCACTCTTCATAACTCACTTTTCACAATGGAGTTTTTTTCAAACTTAAAAAAAAAAACTCTTAAGCACATGCTAGACATCTGGAGAAGAGATCCAAGTGTACTCTCCAGAAAACCATCTCTGCCCTACCCGCTTGCCCACCTGCCTCCACCACTGGTGCAACTTCTTCCTTCAAAATCGATTTACCTATGTTCAGGAGAGATCGGCAGCCACCAGGAATTGGGGGAAGTCTTTTTTAGAATGGGATCTGCACTTGGGGACGGTGATGGTGTTAAGAGATTACAGCCAAGGACAAAGCATCACCTTGTTCAAGGGGGACAAACTGCAGCATGTTGTACAAAGCATTCAGAGAGCTCAACTTGACCCAACCAAGGGTTTTATTTTGTGAGCTTTTTATAAGTCTCAAGTCTGAGGCTCAGTTTAAAATTTTTGATTTCATTGTTTTCATTTCTAATAAATTTTAATAAGGAAAAAATTTGACTAGTTCTCCGGAAGGCCATTCTTTGTGTTTGTTTTTGTTGTCTCTCCCTCTTGTCATGTGTCTGCCAGTCTGTTCACAGATCATGTCGTCGTCTCGTGGTTTTTACTCCATCCAGCACTTAGAGCTGATCTAAGGACTTTGATGATTCCAGCCTTCAAGGAAAAAAATAATTTAATAAAAGTTTAGTTAGAAAAATAACCCCAAGTGGTCTTTGCTTTGTGTGGTTTTTCTCATTCTCTGAGGTACTACCTCTTAACAGATTTTCCCCTTGACCATGTGCCGAAGTGTGCGTCTAGGAGAGCAGGGATGTGTCCCCGTAAGCTGATCTCCTGGTTCTGAAGCAAATGGCTGCTAGCCCTTTTCCTGTTCTTTTTAATATTCCCACTCTTTTGTACCTGGCCCTGCTCTGAGGACTGAGAAGACAGGTGAATCACCCCTGTCCTTGTTTTTGAGGTTCTAGTCAAGGAGAGGAGACAGTGATCAGTTGTAGAAAGGAGTCTCTGGATGCTCAAATAAGTGCCTGAGTTAACCTGGAGGACCAGGAAAGGCTTTCTGTTGTCAGTGCGCTTGAGTTGAATCCTGAAGCTGTGTAGGAGTTAACATGAAGGAGGGAAGGTCAGCTAAATGGAACAGGAGTTCCAGTTGCTAGGGTGTGGCTTGAACAAGGGATGGCAGCCTGAGATGAGGCAGGGAGTCCAGCAGAACAAAGAATAAAGAGGCAGAGCAGGATTTGTCAGTAAACAAGAACTGGTTGTTTGAAATAAAGTAGAATGAAGCTCAGGCAGATAAACAGAACTGCCACTGCTCAGAAGTGACTGGAGGATTCCTATCTTGACTAGGAATGAGAGCCCTGTGTAAGTAACCTCTTATAAACGCATCTAACTTGCCAAAGTGGATTGGTTGGGGTAATTTCTTTGGTCTCTCAGCACTATCTCAGTTGGGGGGGGGGGGTGTTTTTTCTATACCATCCTGGGATTTTCCAGAAACACGAGCACCTGAGCAAAGAGGCAGAAGAAATCTCTCAAATCTGTCTCCCCAAGAATTTGGAGGCTAGGGTTTTTTAAGGATGGTTTGGCGGGCAGAGGGCTAGGGAATCAATACTGCTGATGGGTTGGGTTGGGGGTGAAATCAAGAGGTTGTAGAAATTGTCTTGTGCTGAGTCGGTTCCTGGGTGGGGGTCACAAGACCAGTTGAGTCAGTTCCTTGGTATTGGCCACTGCTCTGGTTGGGTCAGTTGGTCCACCAGAATGTAGGGTCTGGAAGATATTTCAAAGAGCAGCCTTAGCTTTCACAAGGGTGATGTCCTCTGTGGGAGCAATTAAGAGAGCTGTGAATCTTATGACTATCAGTTATGTGACTCCTGAGTAGTAAGTAATTATAGGAAAGCAAGCGAGGGAACAATGGCTGGTTATTTTTTCAGTTATCCCTATACCTTCGCAGAGTTTAAGCCCCTAACACAGTTTGCTCCTTGCGGCCCTTTATTAATTTATAGTGGTTGATTTCAGTCCTGGGCTTGATCCTGCCTCATTCCTGAGGTGTGAGCTAATGAGATGGAAAAGGGCAGATGATCAATCTGGCTTCTTCCTGCTGGCAAGAGACATAGTTGGGGCTCAGCCCAGGGTAAGAGGAATGAAATCATTTTGCAGTTATCTGCAAGTATTCGCAGGTGCCCGGTTGTGGGCCTAAGGTTTGAACATTAGTACTCTCATTTACAGTCTTAGCCCAGCACTTCAGTGAACCGTGGACTATGAAAAAATGGATAATGAGCCCTAGGATAAGGAGTGAGGGTCCTAGCTTCAGGAGTCTGCAGTACTGATTTGAAGTCCTGGGGGATCCAAGTGAATAACCCTGAAAACCAATCAGGTGTGGGGTTTCTAGTAGAGACCTGTAGTCACACAGCTTGTTGAGGAAATTTTTCTATTTGGGCTTCAACTTCTCCTGAGGTATTTGTATAGATACAATAGGTGGTGGTTAACACTGCGCAGACTCTCCTTTGGTTAGCCAACAGGAAATCTAGTGCTGCCCGATTATCTAGGGCTACCTGAGCTAACAAGTTGAAGGGTCTTTGTTGAGCCCTAAGGCTCTTTGCAGTTTCTTCTGCAATCAGTCCTAGAGTTGCAGACAGATTTCTAATCATGTCTCCGTTGGCATATACTCTGTTGATAGGGACGAGTACTCCCAGCAGGCTTTGCCACAAGGTGTCCTGGTATCTTCTTGGCAACCCTCTCTTAAGGAGGGCAGGGGGTGGAGACTTTCATTGTTAGGGAGGATAGTAAAAGGGGTTATGAAGTGACTTAGCAGGCAGGAGCTTTCTATGTGGAGGCTGTCTGTACAATGGTGAGCACATCCAGTGACAGAAGATCAGACCTCATGCCACAAACAAATGTATATCCCAGGGGCATACATGTAATGCCTCTGAGGGTGTATTTATGAATTCATTTATAGGGAGTTTAGTCAGCACAGAATCAAACCAAAGTTCATGATATTCAGAAGCTTTCTATCTAATCCATCTCCATGATACTTCCGGTGTATTACCTGTTGGCAAAAAGCTAACACTTCTTTAACCAATTCCCCATCTGATCCTGGTTACATTTGTTAGTCCAGTAAACTAGGGATTGAGGTGGTCCCATGGACCACTGTTCTCGGTTGATCTTGAGGAGTTGGGACAAGTCAAAACATGGGATGGGGTATCTTGATGAGTGACCGACTGAATCTGAAAAGTGGTTAGGGACAGAAGAAGATCTAAGTGGGTAGTCACATCAGGAATGTCTAAAAAGTCAGTAACAGGAGTCACAGATGTCAGATGTTTGTCTCGGTTAGATTTGGGAAGATGCTGGCAAATCTAACAGTCAGATTTTCCCCTGTTGCAATACTTTGGGATAGTTTAACTATTGTGTCATCATGCCATTCTAGGCCGTGTAACAAAAGAAGGGCAAAAGGGTGGCTAAGGTCACAGCACTAAATTGTGGCATCCTCAATAAGCCTAGGCATTAAGGGTGTCTAAACAAGGGGAAATAGGGAACGGTTCTAGTGTGGCATAGAATATGCCAGATACAGATAATTCTGGCAATAATAAATAAGGTGATGATAAAATAACTGTATGAACTATACACATCTAGCAAAGGAAGAAAGGTGAGAGCAGGTATCTCACCTTTTTGCATAAAGCAACAACAGTAGCAAAGATTTTTATGATGTTTAAGATGTTTATAATCAATCGGGGGTAGATATTTTCATTTAAATTTTATTGAAAAGATAAACTATCTTGAAGAGATATTTACGGTCTGTCGGGGGCTCACTTGTCCACTCGTGAGAGCCAAGTGTATCTTCTTGATTTTTCTCACTGGACTGGGAATTAGGCAGGCTTTGTTTCACTCCACTATAACAAATCCAAGGCTTGACTCCCACAGAGGAGTGAGTCACCAGCAAGACTTCATAGGGCCCCTTCCATTGGGGCTTTAGTTGGTCGTCAGGATGTCGATTTTTCCAGGTCTTAAGCAGTACCCAATCTCCAGGCTGGATGTAATGTAATGCAACGTCCACTGGGAACCACAACCTGCTAGGAACAAACTCATGAATAGCAGTTAGAGTCAGATCTGTGGGTTGACCTAATGGTATCTAACTCTTTGACAAGTAAGCTGTTGAGGTCCAATAATCTAGAGCTGGAGCACAGGAAGGGTCTCCCATATAGAATTTCAAAAGGGCTCAACTTTAGCCTTCTCCTAGGGGCCACTCTTATTCTAAGTAGGACAATAGGCAGTGCCTTATCCCAGGTCAGATTAGTTTCTTGGCATATCTTAGATAAGGTCTTTTTTATAGTATGATTCATCTTTTCAGTTTTTCCAGTGGACTGTGGTCTCCAGGTTATGTGGAGTTTCTAAGTCATACAGAGGGCTTGGGAAACATCCCACGGGATCTGGGCCACAAAAGGCAGCACTGTTGTCACTCTGAATGGAAACTGGTACTCCAAACCAAGGAATAATATCTTTTACTAAGGCCTTAATGGCTTTAGAAGCTCTTTCTGTCTGGTAAGGAAAGGCTTCAACCCAGCCCAAGAAGGTATCCATAAAAATGAGTAGATATTTGACATTTTCTGCTACCTTTGGCATCATAGTGAAATCAATTTGCCAGTCCTCTGTTGGCCCTTCACCCCTAGCCTGAACTCCTTGTGCTGAAGGGGAAGGGCCAGTTTAGGGCTGTTCTGAGTGCAGAGGAGACACTTTTTTATAACCTCCTGAAAATTTTTTTTATGTGGACCAACTAGATATATTTGTTTATCCATTATAGAGTGGCATCTCTGCCATAATGGGTGGAGTCCTGAATATGCCTGACAGTGTCATTTATAAGATATTTGGATACCAGAACCATGCCTGTCTCATTGTATATCCACCCATCCTGAGTCTTGTGGTCGGGGTCAAACCCCTAATCAAGTCCTCTTTTCAGGTCCTCCTCTGACTATGTGGGAGGTTCAGAGCCAAGATCTATTTCAGGCAACAAGGGCATCAGTAAAGTCTTGGGGGCCTTTTTCTTTGTTTTTTGGTGGCCTGATCTGCCCGATGATTGTTCCTTGCCACCAGACTGTCCGCTGATGTCCAAGGCAATGCACTGTAGCTATTTTCTTGGGGGTTAAAGCAGCATCTAGCAAGGCTGGGATTTCTTCAGCATCTTTTATTTTTTTATTATCAGAGCTTAGAAGTCTCTTTTCTTTCCAAATGGCCGCATGAACATGAACAACAGAAACAGCATGAAGTTCATGTAAAATGGTCACTCGCACACCTTTACCTAGTTGGAGTGCCCTAATAAGGACTATGAGTTCTGCCTTCTGTGCTGAGGCTCCTGGGGCAGTGTTTTTGGCGTCTAATATTTGTCAATGGGTTACCATCACATACCCAGCTCTCTGTCGTCCTTGATCTATAAAATTGCTTCTGTTGGTAAACATCTCTAGGTCTGAGCTTTCTAGGGCTATGTCCTAGAAACTTGTTCAATTATTTGTAAATAATCATGTGCAGATTCGGATGGCATTTGAGGAAGTAAGGTGGATTTAAAGTAGAGGACACTCTCAGAGTAATATCTGAGTTGTCTAAAAGGATGGTCTGATAACTGCCAAGCCTCCCAGAGGTCAGCCAATATTTCTGTTCCACCCATCATTTCTGTTCCAGCAGGGGGAGCACACAGTGGGGGTTGTGTACTGTGGTGGGCTGGCCTAACGTAAACTTCCCTGCTTCTTGAAGCAGGTCACAAGTGGTGGCAACAGCACAAAGGCAAGAAAGCCATCCCTTTGTGACAATGTCTAATTGCTTTGAAAAATAAGCAACAGGGCTCTTAATATTTTCTAGGTCCTGAGTTAACACTCCCAGACTCATTCTTTGCCTCTCAATGCGTGAAAAGATCAAAAGGTTTTTTCATATCTGAGAGCCCCAATTCCAGGGCAGTCAACAGCTTTTTCTTGATGTTTACAAAGCCCTTCTGACAGTCCCCAGTCCACTCTAAGGGTTTATTATCTCCTCCCCTTAAGACATCATATGGAGGCTTAGCAATAAATCTAAATAAAGTAGGAACCCAGATACAGCAAAATCCAGCCATGCTTAAAAAGCCCTGCAGCTGTCGCCACGTAGTAGGTCTGCCTACTCTGGGGAGGGCATCCCTCCAATCGCAGAGCAGATTTCTCTGTACTTGAGAAAACTTGAACCCAAGATATTTAACTGAAGGCTGTGAAATTTGAGCCTTTTTCTTGGATACCTTGCACCCTCACTCAACCAGAAAGTTTATAGTTAATATAGTTAATATGTTCTGATCAGACATCTCTTTTGTGGTACTAGCAACTAATATGTCATCAACATATTGCAATAAAGTCACATCCTTTAATTGGAGGTCTCTGAGATCTTTAGCTAGAATGCCCCGAAGATGGTAGAGGAGCTTCTAAAACCTTGGGGAAGGACTGTGCAATAGTATTGTTGCTTTGCTTTCGTTTCTGGGTCCTCTCATTTAAAAGCAAATAGTTCTTGTAACCCTGGGCTCATAGGGATGCAGAAGAAAGCATCTTTTAAATCTAAGACTATGAACCAGTAAAGCTTACCCATCAGAATTGTGAGTACTGTATAAGGATTGGGGACCATCGGGTGAATGTCTTCTACAATTTCATTTATGACTCTCAGGTCCTGAACAAATTTCAGTCCCAAGCTTCTGGACCAGCAAGATGGGTGTATTATATGGGTACCAGCAAGGTCCCCAAATTGAAATAAGTCCAAACTGAAGGAAAGCAGACAGCAGAGGCTGGATTCCCCGTTGTGCTTGTTCTCTCAACTGTTACCGTTTTAAACGTGGTGGCGCCACTCCCGCCTGTACCTTGACTTGTACTGGGACAGCAGTCCCATCCTTCCATGCCTCCAGACTCACCTCTTAAACTATTGATAAGGAAAACCCCCATCTATTACTTGGCAGCACATCAGCCACCTGAGACCCCCACCCCTCACGGAAGACCTGCATCAGCATAACTCTAACCTATTACCTGGCCCATCAACTAATCTATTACCTGGTGCATCAACATAACACTAATCTATTATTTGACACATCAACTAACCTATTACCTGGCGGGCATTAGACACCTGATACCCCACCCCTCGGACCACCCCAACTTAATAAAAGTGGGAAAAATTGGGTAGACGGGGCTCAAAATTTCGTGGCGAGACGCCTCTGAGCCCGCCGGCAAATAAACTTTAATTCTCCGACTCTCCGTGTGCTGCTCAGTCTGTCCTCCGGACCACTCGCTGTAACACTTGCTGAAACACTATCTCTTGAGGAATGGGAGCAAGTTCAGAGGCTTCTGGTTGCAGGAGGGTAGCCTGGAAGGCACAGCCCTGTTCTGGAGGAACCCTGATATTCAGTTGCCCTGGGCCAGAGGTAACTTTGGCATTTAGTTTGGTTAAAAGATCATGTCCCAGCAAAGGAATGGGACACCCAGATATATACAGGAAACTATGTTTTAAGTGAGTTTGCCCTAATTGGCATTTCAAGGGTTGGGGGAATGACCTTGTCATGGTTTCTCCTGAAACCCCAGTCACTTTTATACTCTGTGAGGACAATTTAGACAGCTGGGTGTTTATTACTGAATATGTGGCACCAGTATCTACCAAAAAGTCCAAAAGTTGATTTCCCACTGTCATCACCACCCAGGGCTCCATGTGGGAAATATGGAGGGTGTTGCTTGGGTTGGGAGGAACTCCTGGGCCCCATCATTCCTGGTCCCCGTCCTCAATATCTTCAGCCTCGAGCCTCCTGGTTAGCTCGGGCATCTGGTGAATGGGAATGGGGATTCTTCCCACATTAGCCTTTTTAAGGAATGGGCAATCTCTTTTCTAGTGCGCTTCCTGTTTGCAATAGACACACTGATTGGGACCCACAGTGGGATGTCCCTTTTAGTTGGGGTTCTGGGGCCTGGGGATGGGGATACTACCTTGGACGGAGCGCCTAAAGGAAGTCCATGCTGCAGTCCTGGAATTTCTTGAGTCAAAGCAGCAGCCAGAGGCTGGTTTGTTTTATTTTCCTTTTTTTTTTAAATCATCTCATCTCAATCAATGAACACCTTAAAAGGAATCTCCTCCAATTGAGAAACAGACATCCAAAACACCATCCATTTTTTGTAACTTTTACCAAATGTCAGGAGCACTTTGGCTAATGAAAATCTTATTTACCATTTCAGATTTGCTAGATCAATGTCCATATACTGTCTGTATGCTTCAAAAATCCACTCTAAGAATTCTGAGGGGTTCTCATTAGGCCTCTGGCTAACTTTCTGAACTTTATTAAGACTCCTCTATTTTGGCAGTCCCTTGCAGAGGCCAACCAAGATGTAATCTCCATGATGCTCAAGCTTAGGTCTGTCTCCATTGTGCACATTCCATCCTGGGTCCAAGGTGGGCACTGTGACTGAGCAGCTAACGGGCTACTGGGGGAGTTGGCATGCATGCAGTCCGCTTCTTCCCTGCCTTATCTAGAACCATTCTCTGTTTCTCTGAGGTTAGTAAAGTGTTAGGCAGATTCTGAACATCTGCCCAAGGAGAGTTATGAGTGGCCAATATTGAGGGAAACAAATTTTCCATTCTCCTTGTGTCATCCTGGTATATAAGCATGTCGTTTTTCTAATTAAACAAGTCAGAGGTGGAAAACAGAGAGTGGGCCCAGATAAACCCTGTGGGCTGATGTGTGTTGGCATCAATGTCCTCTATAGGTATCTGCTGAAGAGGAAATTGCCTTCCTGGAGCTGTGGTGGCACCCTGACTGAATTGAGTTCCCTGTTGGGCATGTGGAGTTGGGGGCGGGGGGAGGTTCGTTCCTGGTGCTCCTCGTTCCCGACCCTGTGGAGATGGGAACTCTGGCTCAGGTGCTGGTGGTGCAGCTCTGGCCCCTCCACAAGGAGCAGAGGCAGAGGTTGTGGTTCATTTAACCAGGAAATCAAAGTGTTACCATCTTTTTCTTGGGATTCAGGCAACACAGGCTTTTTCTCATTGTTAGCCTGCTGGATCATAACCTTACACCTTTTCTTTTTTCTTTCCTTTCTTTATTTTTCTTTTGACAGAGTCTCAGTCTGTTGCCCGGGCTAGAGTGCTGTGGCATTGGGCTAGCTCACAGCAACCTCAAACCCCTAGACTCAAGCAATCCTCCTGCCCCAGTCTCCCGAGTAGCTGGGACTACAGGCACTAATTTTTCTATTTTTAGTAGAGACTGAGTCTCACTCTTGCTCAGGCTGGTCTCGAACTCCTGACCTCAAGCAATCCTCCTGCCTCGGCCTCCCAGAGTGCTAGGATTACAGACATGAGCTGCCGCGGCTGGCCTACACCTTTTCTACATTGGCTTATTTTGCCAGAGTAATATAAAACACTGCATATAGGAGATCTCATCCCATTTCTCTTCCCTTTTACAGAAAAAATCTAATCCAGAAATCGTATTATAGTTAAGGGATCCATTCACCAGCCACTGTTCTCTTGATCCCAGTGAGTATTGTGGCCAAGCAGTGTTACAAAGAAAAACTGTTTGTGGGTCAACAGGAAATACTTGAAGGACTTCTAATGTTTGAGGAGGCATCCAGTGGGCTATCCTCTGGCATGGCAGATAACCTGATTCCTTATACTATTTTGTTCATTCGTTTGTTTGTTTGTTTAAAAGCTAGACTTCTTTATTTTTTATTTTTAATTTCAATAGATTTAGGAGGTACAAGTGTTTTTTATGACATGGATGAATTTTGTTACATGACATGCTGAAGTCATGGCTTTCAGTGTACCTGTCACCAGAATACAGTACATTGTACCTGATAGCTAGATTTTTATCCCTCACCCCCTTCCTACCCTCCCCCCTTCTTAGTTTCCAATGTCTATTATACCACTTTGTGACCATATATATCCCTCATTTAGCTCCCACTTATAAGTGAGAACATATAGTATTTGTTTTTCCATTCCTGAGTTACCTCACCTAGGATAATGGTCTCCAGTTCCACCCAAGTTGCTGCAAATGACATTATTTCATTACTTTTTATGGCTGAGTAGTATTCCATGGTGTATACATACCACATTTTCTTTATCCACTCATCTGTTGATGGGCACTTAGGTTGATTCCATATCTTTGCAACTGCAAATTGTGCTGTGATGAACATTCAGGTGCAAGTGTCTTTTTTTTTTAATATAAAATGACTTCTTTTGCTTTGGGTAGATCCCCGGTAGTGGGACTGCTGGATCAAATAGTAGGTCTACTTTTGATTCTTTGAGGAATTTCCATACTCATACTCCATACTCCATACATTTTCCATAGAGGCTGTACTAATTTACATGCCCACCAACAGTGTATTAGTGTTCCCTTTTCACTGTATCTGCGCCAACATCTATTATTTTTTGACTTATTGATAATGGCCATTCTGACAGGGATAAGATGGTATCTCATCATGGTTTTAACTTGCATTTCCATGATGATTACTGACATTGAGCATTTTTTCATGTTTGTCAGCCATTTTTCTATCTTCTTTTGAAAAAAATCTGCTCATGTCTTTTGCCCACTTTTTGATAGGGTTATTTGGTTTTTCCTTGCTGATTTGTTTGAGTTCTTTGTATATTCTGGATATTAGCCCTTGGTTGCATGTACAGTTTGCGAATATTGTCTCCCATTCTGTACATTGTCTGTTTACTCTGTTGATTATTTCCTTTGCTATGCAGAAACATTTTAGTTTAATTGGGTCCCATTTATTTATTTTTGTTATTCTTGTATTTGCCTTTGGGGTCTTCATTATAAATTCTTTGCCTAGGCCAATGTCCAGAAGAGTTTCTCCTATGTTTTCTTCTAGAATTTTTATGGTTTCAGGTCTTACATTTATGTCTTTAATCCATCTTGAATTAGCTTTTGGATATGGTAAGAGATAACGATCCAGTTTCATTCTTCTGCCTGTGGCTATCCAATTTCCCCAGCACCACTTATTAAATAAGGCATCCTTTCGCCAGTGTATGATTTTGTCTGCTTTGTTGAAAATCAGTTGGTTGTAGCTATATGGCTTTATTCTGGGTTCTCTATTCTGTTCCATTGATTTACTTCTATACCAGTGCCATGCTGTTTTGGTTACTATAGCCTTGCAGTATCATTTGAAGTCAGGTACTGTGATGCCTCCAGATTTGTTCTTTTTGCTTAGGATTGCTTTGGCTATTTGGGCTCTTTTTTGTTCCATATGAAGTTCAGGATTATTTTTTCTAGATCTGTGAAAAATGACATTGGTATTTTGATGGAAATTGCATTGATATGTAAATCATTTGGGGCAGTATGGACATTTTAACAATATCGATTCTTCCAATCCGTGAGCATGGGATGTTTTCCCATTTGTTTGTGTCATCTATGATTTCTTTTTTTATTATTACTATTTTTTGAGAGAGTCTCACTCTGTAACCTGGGCTAGAGTGCTGTGGCATCAGCCTAGCTCACAGCAACCTCGAACCCCTAGGCTCAAGCAATTCTCCTGCCTCAGCCTCCCGAGTAGCTGAGACTACAGGCATGTGCCACCTCACCTGGCTAATTTTTTCTGTTTTCAGTAGAGACAGGGTCTCACTCTTGCTCAGGGTGGTCTTGAACTCCTGACCTCAAGTGATCCTCCCACCTCAGCCTCCCAGAGTATAAGGATTACAGGTGTGAATCACCAAGCCTGGCCATCTATGATTTCTTTCACCAGTGTTTTGTAGAGATCTCTCACCTCCTTGGGTAAGTATATCCCTAGGTATTTTATTTTCTTTGCAGCTATTGTAAATGGTATTGAGTTCTTGACTTGCCTCTCAGCTCGACAGTTATTAGTATATAGAAATGCCACTGATTCGTTTATATTAATTTTGTAGCCTGAGACTTTACTCAATTTATTTATCAATTCTAGGAGTCTTTTGGTGGAGTCTCTGGGGTGTTCTAGATATAAGATCATATCGTCAGCAAACAGGAATAGTTTTGCCCCCTCTTTCCTGATTTGTATGCTCTGTCTTTCTCTTGCCTGACTGTTCTAACTAAGACCTCCAGTACTCTGTTGAATAGAAGTGGTGACAGTGGGCATGTTTGTCTTGTTCCAGTTCTTAGGGGGAATGTTTTTAACTTTTCTCCATTCAGTATGATGTTGGCTGTGGGTTTGTCATATGTGGCTTTTTTTAATTTTGAGGTATATTCCTTCTATGCCTACTTCGTTGAGGGTTTTTATCATGAAGGGGTGCTGGATTTTATTGAATGCTTTTCAGTATCTATTGAGATGATTGTATGGTTTTTATTTTTAATTCTGTTTATGTGGTGAATCACATTTATTGATTTGTGTATATTGAGCCATCTTTGCATCCCTGGGATCAAACCCACTGGATCATGATGGATTATCTTTTTGATGTGCTTTTGGATTCAGTTTGCTAGTATTTTGTTGAGGATTTTTGTATCCATGTTCATGAGGGTTACTGGTCTGTAGTTTTCTTTTATTGTTGTGTCATTTCCTGGCTGGTATCAGGGTGATACTGGCTTCATAGAATGGGTTAGGGAGAATTCCCTCCTTCTCAATGTTATGGAATAGTTTCAGTAGGATAGATGCCAGTTCTTCTTTGTAGGTCTGGTAGAATTTGGCTGTGAATCTGTCTGGTCCAGGGCTTTTTGTTGTTGTTGGGAGATTTTTTATTACCATTTCAATCTTGCTTCTTGTTATTGGTGTGTTCAGGATTTCTATTTCTTCCTGATTCAAGCTTGGGAAATTTATCCATTCCCTCTAGATTTTCTAGTTTGCGTGCATAGTGGTTTTCATAGTAGTCATGGATATTTTGTATTTCTGTGGCATCAGTTGTAATGTCTCCTTTTTCACTTCTGATTGTGCTTATTTGAGTACTTTCTCTCCTATTTCTGGTTAATCTAGCTAGTGGTCTATTGATTTTGTTTATCTTTTCAAAGAAACAATCTTTTAATTTGTTTATCCTTTGTATTTTTTTGTATGTTTGTTTCCATTTAATTCAGTTCTTCTGCTCTGAGCTTTGTGATTTCTTTTCTTTTCCTAGCTTTGGGTTTAGCTTCTTCTTCTTTTACTAATTCCTTGAGGTGTGACATTAGGTTAATTTGTGATTTTTCTTTTTATTTTATTTTATTTTTTTTTGAGACAGAGTCTTACTCTGTTGCCCGGGCTAGAGTGCCGTGGCGTCAGCCTAGCTCACAGCAACCTCGAACCCCTAGGCTCAAGC
>NW_012152741.1:392103-393361 GCF_000956105.1 Propithecus coquereli
CTATGAACTTCCCTCTTAGCGCTGCTTTTTCTATATCACAGATATTTTGGGAAGTTTGTGTCATCTTTGTCATTCAATTTGAAAAATCTTTTGATTTCCACCCTTTTTTTTTGAAACAGGGTCTTGCTGTGCTGCCAGGGCTCGAGTGCAGTGGCATCATCATATCTCACTGCAACCTCAAACTCCTGGGTTCCGGTCATCCTCCTGCCTCAGCCTCCCAAGTAGCTGGGACTATAAGCACACACCACCATGCCTGGCTAGTTTTTCTATTTTTTCTAGAGATGGGATCTCACTCTTGCTCAGGCCAGTCTTGAACTCCTGGCCTCAAGCTATCCTCCCGCCTCAGCCTCCCAAAGTGCTAGGATTACAGGCATGAGCCATGGCACCCGGCCCTTGATTTCCATCTTAATTTCATCATTGCCACAAGGATCACTCAGCAGTAGGTTGGTTAATTTCCATGTATTTGTGTAGTTTTGAGAGTTCCTTTTGGAATTAATTTCTAGTTTTATTCCACTGTGGTCTGACAAGAGATATGGTATGATTTCTATTTTTCTGAATTTGCTGAGACTTGTTTTGTGGCCTAATATATGGTTTATCTTGGAAAACATCCCATGTGTTGGTGAGAACAATGTATATTCTGCAGTTTAGGGGTAAAATGTTTTGTAAACATCTGTTAGGTACATTTGTTCTAGAGTCTACTTAAGTCCAGTGTTTCTTTGTTGATTTTCTGTCTCACTGATCTGTGTAGTTCTGTCAGTGGAGTGTTGAAGTTCCAGGTCATTATGATACTGCTATATATTTATTTGCTTAGATCTAGTAGAACTTGTTTTATGAATCTGGGAGCTGCTGTGTTAAATGCATATATATTTAGGACTGTTATATCTTCTTCTTGAATTGTTCTCATTATCATTATATAATGACCGTCTTTTTTTAACCATTTAAAGTCTATTTTAAAGTCTACTTTATCTGATATGAGAATAGCTACCCCTGCTCTCTTTTGTTTTCCATTTGCATGGAATACTTTTTTCCACCCCTTTATCTTGAGTCTATGAGAATCTTTGCAAGTTAAATGGGTTTCTTGGAGACAGCATATATTTAGGATTTGCTTCTTTATCCATGCAGCCAACCCATATCTTTTAATTGTAGCATTAAGACTGTTGATGGGCTGGGTGCGGTGGCTCACACCTGTAATCCTAGCACTCTGGGAGGCCAAGGCGGGTGGATCGTTTGAGCTCAGGAGTTCGAGACCAGCCTGAGC
>NW_012152741.1:394146-403083 GCF_000956105.1 Propithecus coquereli
CTAGTTACTTTGTTTTCTCCCTTGTGTTACTGTTCTATAAGAGCTGTGAGTTTTAATTTTGGGTTGTTTTTACACTGGTGGGTATTGATTATTCTGTTTCATGTACAGAGGACTTTTAAGCATTTCCTATAGGGTAGGTCTAGTGATGACAAACTCCCTTAGTGTGTGTTTGTCTAGGAAAGACTTTCATTTGTGAAACTTAGTTTTGCAGGATCCAAAATTCCTGGCTGACAGTTATTCTGTTTAAGAAGACTGAAAATGGGACTCCAATTCCTTCTGGCTTATAAAGTTTCTGCTAAGAAATTTGCCATTAGTCTGGTGGGTTTTCCTTTGTAAATTATGCTTTCTTCTTGCAACTTGAGTTATTTTCTCCTTCACTTCGACTTTGGCCAGTCTGATGACTATGTGCCTATTTGCCATGAATCTTCCAGGTGTTTAATGACCTTCTTATATCTGGATGTCTAAGTCTCAAGCAAGACCAAGGAAGCTTTCCTCCATTATTCCCTCAAGTAGGTTTTTCATACTTTTTGCTTTTTCTTCTTCCTCAGGGATACCTATAATTCTTATGTTCGGTCATCTTACATAGTCCCATAATTCTCGAAGACTTTGTTCATTCTTTTTTTTTTTCAGCATATTATGGGGGTACAGATATTTAGGTTACGTATGTTGCCCTTGCCCCCCCCAAGTCCGAATTTCAAATATGTCCATCCTTCGGGTGGTGCGCATTGCACTCTTTGTGTATGCAAATACCCGTCCCCTCCTCCCTCCTCCCCCTCCCCCCTTCCCCCTGCCCAACATCCAATAGATGTTATTCTTATATGTGCATTTATGTGTTGATCAGTTAATACCAATTTGATGGTGAGTACATGTGGTGACTTTGTTCATTCTTCTGGATTATTTTCTCTTGATTTTTGACTAGGTTAATTCAAAAGCCTTTTCTTCAAGCTCTGAAATTCCTTCTTGTGCTTGATTTAGTCTACTGTTAAAACTTTCTACTCTATTTTAAAATTCCCTAAATGACACTTTAATTTCTAAAAATTCTGTTATATTTTTTATATTATCTATCTCTTTAGTGAATTTTT
Source organism: Propithecus coquereli (assembly GCF_000956105.1). Lineage (NCBI taxonomy): Eukaryota > Metazoa > Chordata > Mammalia > Primates > Indriidae > Propithecus > Propithecus coquereli. The sequence goes on from NW_012152741.1 coordinate 395,229, forward strand.
CATTCATGTCTTGAATTATTTTTTGTTCGTTTGTGTTGGTTTTCCATTGTTTCATCAGTCTCATTGATCGTATTTGCCATCAATATTCTGAATTCCATATCTGACATTTTGACAATATCCTTTCGGTTGGGTTCCATTGTGATCCTTGGGGGTGTCAAAATGGTCTGTTTTTTCGTGTTTCCAGAGTTCTTATACCTGTTCCTTCTCATCTGAAACCTTGTCTCTGAGCTCAAGACAGGCAGCTTTGCAGTATGTCTTTCTCCTCTGCTGTGAATTCTGTTGCTCAGTAAAGAGAGGGAGAGGTCCCTGGATAGTGTTCTTGAGTCCTACTTTGGGAGATTGACCAGACAGGACAGGGGTGGATACACTGTGAACCTTTAACACTGCTGTTCTCCTGTGTCTCCCCATTCCCTGTGGCTGTCACAGGTGGTGGGCACATTTGGGGATATACAGCAGGTGGTGGGTATACATGGTATGAGTGATACCCCTGCCCAGGTCTGGTAGCAACAGCATTACCCAGGTGACAGTGGCAATGGCCGTGCCACCCAGATGACAGCAGCAGGCACCTGGGGCTGTGGGTGCTCTCTCCATCTGGGCCCCATGGCATCTCTGGCTGTTTGGGGCTGATCAGGCAGCTGTAGCACTCAGCCTCTCCACTCTCTCCCTGGCCCAGCAGAAGCAATGGGGAGATGGCAGCAATGGATCTGACCCCCAGGTAGACACGGTACTCTGGGGCTGGGACCTCAAAATGGCACCAGCCACAGTGCCGAGGGGTTGTAAGCCTACAGGAACCCACTGTGCTTTGTTTCCAGAGTAATACCACTGGACAGTCTCCAGTCAGCTCCCTGTGTCAGTTTGTTGGCATGCTGCACTGGAGGGGCCTCCTGCAGCTCTGATTGCAGTGTGGAGCCCTGGGGTTCTTTCCTCTGTCCTTTCCCAAGGCACAGTTGCCTCCCCCATGTACCTCCAACACTGCCAAGTGGGTTGCCCTACCTCCCTCTCCTTCACCTTGGGAGCCCCCTGTAGCCTCTCTGTTGATTCCCAATGCTCTCTCAGGTGATCAATCCAAAGGCGAATATCTACTTGCCACTTTCAATGCTGTCCATGAGAGCGGCGGGTGTAGGCTGCTTCTAGTTTGCCATCTTGGCCCCTCCCCTCTCCCCATACTATTGATTTTCTGTTCCAAATTTGTCTCCAGCTCTCAATAGGGAGTCTCCAATGGTTTCTAGGGACACCCAATCTGCTGGATTAGACCCAAATCAAATTTTCAATTTTCTTGGCCTATTAGGAAGCCCAAAATGCCAAAGAGTGAACTTAGAGGCTTCCCCGCAGGTCAGAGAAAGCAACATAATAAGCACAGGTATAATCCTACATGATAGATTGAGGTGCTTCCCCACCTGAGAATTACCTCATGATAAGTCTCCCAAAGTTGATTTCAGCAGAATTTTGGAACATGTGCTCCTACCACTGTTGTACAGAGTCCCATGATCCCAGTATAGAAACCCCTTTACTGTCTAGTAGTTGTCATAAAAAGGCTGAGACTACCAAGGCAGGGGGAGTGTCTCACTCAACCCTTCAAACTCAAGCTGAGTGAGCCCAGTCAGTCCCTGCAACAGTTGAAGCTGGGATCTGAGGGGCAGCTCAAATTCAATGTTGTTGAGAGAGAGCTTTGAGGGTGTGTTCCAGTGGATGGCCTATGGGGGTCTCACTAACCTCCCAGCAATATTGAACGAATACTGCCATAGTTTCCCAAGCACTTCCCCTCAGCTCTGGTGGGGGCAAGAGGTAAGATACCCCAGAAAGTCTTTGGAAGGTCCTGCAGGGATGGTGGACCACCCGTCATCCTCTGGGAGGTGTAATAGGGAATAAAGCAAAGGGGAGGTGCAGGTGCATGTAAGGGAGCCATGATCAAAGCAAAGCTGATACCACACACGCACACGGCACATAGACAAGTCAAACAAAAAGGCCTTCCAAAATAAGTCAAACCAAAAGTTAAAGAATATTTGTCCAGACAGACTCCCTATCCTCCATCCAGTTGGGGAGAAGTCTCCCCAAGATGAGACTCTTCCAACCAAGATTTGCAAAGGAGCCACAATGCCTCCAGAGAGGCCAGTAGATCTGGAGAAGAAAAAGATTGCTGGTTGCACTTAGAATACTCACCAAAAACATATTCTAGTTCGAGAAACTGTTTCTCCACTGCAAAGAGGTCCAAGCACCATGGGTCAACAACAACCCACCGGTAGTGACAATATCAGAGATGGCCCTCAGTCCAAGAGAACTGAGTGGTTGCTAGGGCATATCTCTAGGTTCACCATGGGCAAGTGCCCACAAGGGCAATCCTAGACAAGCCCCCAAAATTTGTTACCACCCAACCAGGTTCTATTTCTTGCTACACAGTAGGAAGCCAATACACTGAGACAGCAGGAGTTGCAGAGGAAAAGGAGTTTATTTATAGCAGGGTCCCTGAGCAAGAAGACAGGAGAAGTTTCTCAAATCTGTCTCCCCAAGAATTTGGAGGCTAGGGTTTTTTAAGGATGGTTTGGCGGGCAGAGGGCTAGGGAATCAATACTGCTGATGGGTTGGGTTGGGGGTGAAATCAAGAGGTTGTAGAAATTGTCTTGTTGTGCTGAGTCGGTTCCTGGGTGGGGGTCACAAGACCAGTTGAGTCAGTTCCTTGGTGTTGGCCACTGCTCTGGTTGGGTCAGTTGGTCCACCAGAATGTAGGGTCTGGAAGATATTTCAAAGAGCAGCCTTAGCTTTCACAAGGGTGATGTCCTCTGTGGGAGCAATTAAGAGAGCTATGAATCTTATGACTATCAGTTATGTGACTCCTGAGTAGTAAGTAATTATAGGAAAACAAGCGAGGGAACAATGGCTGGTTATTTTTTCAATTATGCCTATAGCTTCGCAGAGTTTAGGCCCCTAACACAGTTTGCTCCTTGTGGCCCTTTATTAATTTTCTAAAAGGCAGTTTCATGAGCAAATCCTTCACAGGTCTAAGCTCTGCTCTCTTTTGTATTTGAGATCCCTGATCTCTTTGCCTCTGGGGTACCTAGGGTTAATTTGTGCTGTGGCAGGACATGTGATTTTTGGATTTGTGGTGGCCAACAAGTCACTGGAAAAGGCTGCAATTTTTCTTTTCTTTTCTTTTCTTTTTTTCTCCTTCTTTGGAGATATCTCTTGCATGGTTCCATGAAAGCCTTGAGTCAATCCCCTAAGAATATGGCCAGAAAGTAATGTGGGTTGCACCCCATTTGTAGCTAGTATAAAGGGCTGCAATTTTAAAGGTAACTGACAGCAGTTGCAGTAAGTGGTTATTACTGCAGGGGTATGTGAACTCCAGCTTTTGGCATTCACAGGTATGTGGGTTCTTGATTTGTGCATGCTTAGGTAAAGGAAGCCTCAGGTGTCTGACAGGGTCAGACAGAAACTGGAAAGTCACTGGGTAAGTTGGTCAAGGAGATCTCAGAGCCAAAGCCATCTTGGCTCTGAGACCCAAGATCCAACATAAAAATGGGACCTTGAGCCAGGCACAGTGGCACACAAGCTGTAGTCCCAGCTACTCAGAAAGCTGAGGCAGGAGGATTGCTTGAGGCCAGGAGTTCCAGGCTGTAGTAAGCTATGATCAAGTCTCTGAATAGCCACTGCACTCTAGCCTTGGCATCATAGTAAGAACTCATCTAAAAAAAAAAAATATTTTGAATGGTATTCCCTAATTTCTAAAGATCTGAGTACTTTCTGATAGACCTGCCTTTTTCTTGTATAATATTTCTAGCCTTGGCAGCTACAAATATTTACAAAAGTCATAAAATCTTACTTTAGTAAGATAATTCAGAATCACAATGGCCATTATATTGAAAGTTTCAGGTAAACAAAACCATATATCTAAGAAGTGCACTTGAATCCCAAGCCTCCTGAATTAGGCAGAGAGAATGGGATTCTTACTGGCATTCAGAAGCCTCAAAGAGACAACAGGATTCTAAAAGTCTTTTTAAAAGATTCATTGCAAAGAGCTAATGAAAAACGAGAAATTTAAGACATTCTCCATACCAAGGAACATGGAACTGACATGACTCCTACTGCTCCCCTCTATCCTACTTTGCCTGAATAGTCACAGCCTAGTCTCTGTCTGAATTGCCTTTCTTCCCTGAAAAAAACAGTTAAACAGTTTCTTTATAAGAACCAGCTGAAAATTCAGGACACAATGCCCAAGTGACATACATTCGCTGAACAAAAATGGAGCTCAGGACCATAGTTTAAAAATTTCCAAAACCTAGGGAAGAACTTTGAAAGTTTTCTGAAGAATTTTTGGTCTTAATTGTAACTTATGACCCAGGATATATGACCTCTACCATGTTGGTGGGACCTGGGGAGGCCCAAAATGGATAAAGGAGACAGAATGGTATTCTCCTGAGAATACTATCAAGGACCTGACAAGCCCCACCTGGTCTACTTATGGGCCACGCAAACCCTGAAAGATCGCAAGTGACCTTTTGAAAACCATTCCCAAAGTGTTTCAGCTCCACAGCAACCAACAACGTAGAATGACTCTTAGGCCTTTCCCAGGGCACTTTTCCCAATAAACAACCACTAAAACAGCAGTTTCCAAGAATTTGTGCAAACAAGTAGGACATCGGAAAAGGGAATGTCCCCCGAAGATTTGGAGGAAAGCCCCTAAAATCAGGCTGCCCACCCTCTGATAATAATCTCCATTTTAACAACTAGGACTAATGGGCCTCCAAGGGAAGTTCTAGTAAGTTTCTATGGTTATTCTTTGTCCTAAAGAGCTCCCCACGAAGCCAGTAATGTAATTAAGAAACAAGCTAAGTTGAAAAGACTGCCTATGCAACTAAACTGGTCTCCAAAATACCACTTTCTGACATTTACCTCGCTATTTTAAAATTCTTTGTAAAAGAAATGTATGGCTATAAAGGAAATTTCCATTTGTAAGGGTGTCTCCCTCTCTGAGCCTAAACCACTAGAAACTTTTACACTGGCAAAGACATTGTCTTAAAGTTTATATCACAAACCTCACCTTTGCTTAAGGTATATTTCCTAGCCATCTTGTCTTAACTGGACCTTTAGCTATGTCTGTCTTTGTTTCACAAATACTAGTGTTTAGATCTAAGTTCTGCAAATTGTCTACCTTGTTTCATCTGGCAGTCATTCCTTTAGAAGCGCAAATTTAGGGCTGTATAGCTAACAATGACAATGGAACAGGTAATCGGAAGACTGATACTCAAGGGGTGAGGAAGGAAACTATTTGAAAACTGGCAAATGAAGAGTCTTAATGAATGTGTAAGATCTGTTTCTGTCTGTGTATCTGTATGTCTATATGTCTATATATGTGATATTTCTCTACCAAAATATATGAGAACTCCAATTATTTGGCTTAAAGAAAAAGTAAGCTTAAATATCTTAGAAAAATAAAACCTTTGTAGAAACAGGGTCCCACTATGTTGCCCACGCTGGTCTTGAGCTCCTGGCCTCTAGTGATCCACCCACCTCAGCCTCCCAAAGCACTAGGATTACAGGAGTGAGCCACTGTGTGTAGGCCATTGCATTATTATTAAAATGGACTCTCATCAGGTTTTTAACCATGGCCATTTTAAGTCTTGTTGTCTGCAGTCAATTGTTTTGGTTCTGATGCTTTTTCTGAAAGCTCTTCCCAAACAATTATAATTCTAGAGTGCTATGTCTTCAAAGAGGGGAGAATGAAAAGAACTGTGACAAGTACAAGTTTCTAATAACTTTGAGTTCATACCATTGGCCTGAATTTCCAAAACACTAATGAAGAAATTGATGAGTTTGTGAAACTGCTAAGACCAAACAGAGGAAGAATTACAAAAAAAAAAAAGAGCAAGAATTAATTACACGAGACTAAATGATAAAGAAGAATTATGGAGGGGAGTAAAGGTGACCTCCTGGATTCCTACTCCCAGAGAAAGAGGTTTAGATCTCAGTCTGCTACACATGAACGGATCACTCTCCCACAAGAACGGCGACGTGAATCTGCGGAGATTCAGCATGGGACACACAAAACGGAAAAAAAGGTGAACGGGAGATAGGAACGCGAAACCTGAAGAGTGCGAGACAGACAATAGACAGTGGAGTGTGGGACGGCTGTGCCAGCCTGGCCAGCAAGTGCAGAGGGATCAGACCCTCAAGAGAAAGTCTAGCTTCCCCACTGACTTCCACACCCACAAAGACAGGGACCTGCGTGAAGTGGGTGCAGAATTGTGGCAAGAGACGTGGGGCTCTTGCCCCACGAGAGGAGACAGTAGCGGGGAGCATCCTGAACACCCTGGAGCTCCGTGTCAGGACTGCACCGGACAGGGGAGGGGCTGGTCTGGGCTACCTCTGGAGGCAGTTAGGAGTCAGGAAGCTTGTCTCTGGCACCCAGCGGGTCCAGATCAAGGAGGTGACCACTAAGTAGGGGACCCTAACCTGGAAACCGCAGCCGGCGAATAAGCCTGCTCAGGGCAGGTCAGTAAGAGCGACAGCTCCTGCTGGACAGGTGTGAGATTGGGGGAGGGTGACATAAAAGAGACAACGTGGCACCCTGATGACTCAGCTCCCTGATCTGGCACCTGCCAGCCCCTGCACGGTTGCCTCCAGTGCTAGTGTCCTGAGGGCGGGCGATCGCCATTCTCGGGGCCCACAACCCTGCCGCTATGGTGCGATACGGTGTCGGGTAGCTCCCTTCGCCCAGCCCGGGAACTCCCGCGACAAGCTCCACTCTTACAGGACCTACAGTCAACTAGCCAGGCCCATTTCTCATGGGTGAATTCTGAATACTTCCTCAGTTGTGAGAGGCTAATGCCTGCAGGACTTACAGGCACTGGGGCACTGGGGCGCTGGGCGAACTGGGGCACCACCCCCTCCCCCTAGCCAGCATCTTTCACGCCGAAAGTGGTAGGCTCCACCTCTGGGGTTACAGCAGAGAGACATAAAAAGCCACTTTCCCACTGTGACTATATGACTAGCTTCAACCCGCAGGGCCTTGGCGCTGGCCGATAGTTGACAGCCCAGTGACTTTGCTCGTCAGACTGGTTTAGGTCATCCAGTAGGATCACAAATCTGGGGCTGGATTTCTGCCTCCGGTCAGCTACCAACAGTGAGGTCTGTGGTTGGGGAACAAAAATCCTGGTAAGAGACCAAAACAAGTTCCCCAAGTAACCCCTCCCATCAGTAGCAGCCTCCCAGCTGTGGTAGAAGAACCTGAACAACATACTAGCGGCTCCCTCTAGCGGCAGATCAAGTAACCATAGAAGGGCACACATCCAGGTTGATAGGCAGCACCTGCGATCTGCCTTGCTACAACAGCCACTGGAACAGAAAATACACAGGACGTGTTATTTTGCAAACGAAAACTGAAAGGAGAGAAGCAATGGCTGATCCAAATGGGAAGGACTCAGAGAAAGAACTCTGGAAGTATGAAGAATCAAATGGAAAGCACACACCCAAAGAGGAACACCAGATCTCTAGCAACGGACATTAACCAAGTCCAGAATACTAAAATGACAGAAGAATTTCAAACATGGATTGTAAGAAAACTCAATGATATGCAAGAAAACATGATCACCAACACAAATAAACCACAAAAAAAAAATCCAGGACTTCGAAGAAAAATTCACTAAAGAAATTGAAATATTGGCCAGGCACGGTGGCTCACACCTGTAATCCTAGCTCTCTGGGAGGCCAAGGCAGGCGGATTGTTTGAGCTCAGGAGTTGGAAACCAGCCTGAGCAAGAGCAAGAGCCCGTCTCTACTAAAATTAGAAAGAAATTAATTGGACAACTAAAAATATATAGAAAAAATTAGCCAGGCATGGTGGTGCATGCCTGTAGTCCCA
>NW_012152741.1:403308-405015 GCF_000956105.1 Propithecus coquereli
TTCAGGGAACTACAAAACACAGTGGAAAGCCTCAAGAACAGGGTAGATCAAACAGAAGAAAGAATCTCAGAGATTGAAGACAGCTCCTTCCAATTGAATAAGTCAGTCACAGAGATCGAGCATAAAATTAAGAGAAAAGAAATAAGCCTACAAGAAATGTGGGATTATGTGAAAAAAACCGAACCTGAGGGTGACAGGGATTCCAAAAGGTGAAGAAGAAAACACTCAAGGGCTGGATAACCTATCTGAAGAATTAATAGAGGAGAATTTCCCAGGCCTTGCTGAAAATCTAGATATACAGGTACAAGAAGCTCAACGGACCCCAAGGAGATTCAATGCAAATAGGAAGACACCACATCATGCAGTCATCAGATTGACCAAAATAACCACTAAAGAGGCCCCTCTATGAGCTGTAAGGTGAAAGAAACAAGTAACATACAAAGGAAAGCCCATCAGAATAACTCCAGAATTCTCAACTGAAACCCTACAAGGAAGAAGAAACTGGGGCCCCATTCTCACTCTTATGAAACAGAATAATGCCCAGCCTAGAATCTTGTACACTGCGAAACTAAGTTTCATATATGAAGGAGAAATAAAGACATTCTCAGATAAGCAAAGACTGAGGGAATTCACCAACACAAGACCAGCTCTCCAAGAAGTACTCAAAACACAATTACACAAGGATGAGCACAATAAACACTCTCAAATGTGAAACCACTCAAAAGTTACAGATCAAAGGCGAGATTCCACAATGGCTCAAGAGAGAAAACAAAGCAATGAAATGCAACCAAACAGAATGAACAGTAATTCACCACTCTTATGAGTTCTCTCAATAAATGCGAATGGCTTGAACTCCCCTCTCAAGAGACATAGGCTGGCTGAATGGATAAAAAAACAAGCCAAGTATCTGCTGTCTCCAGGAAACGCATCTAACCTGCAAGGATGCATTTAGACTCAAGGTAAAGGGGTGGAAATCAATATTTCAAGCAAATGGAAGCCAAAAGAAGGCTGGTGTGGCAGTTTTGATCTCAGATAACTTAGTTTTTAAATCAACAAAAGTAATGAAAGACAAAGAGGGTCACTATATAATGGTGAAGGGGACAGTTCAACAAGAAGACATAACAATTCTAAATATGTATGCACCCAACTTAGGTGCACCCAGATTCATAAAGCAAACTCTACTTGATCTAAACAAATTGATAAACAGCAACACCATAATAGTCGGAGACTTCAACACCCCACTGACAGCACAGGACAGATCCTCCAAACAGAAAATTAACAAAGAAATAATGGACTTAAACAGAACTCTCGAACAAATGGGCCTGACTGACATTTACAGGACATTCTACCCCAAAACCACTGAATATACGTTCTTCTGATCAGCTCATGGGACAGTCTCTAAGATTGTTCATATTCTAGAAAACAAAGCATGTCTCAAAAAATTTACGAAACTAGAAATTATACCATGAATCTTCTCAGATCACAGTGGAATAAAAATAGATATCAACTCCAACAGAAACTCTCATCTCTACACAAAGTCATGGAAATTAAACAACCTTCTGCTAAACGATTTCTTCATAAACGAGGAAGTAAAAATGGAAATCAAAAGATTCTTTGAACTAAATGACAAAAGTGACAAAAGTTATCAAAATCTGTGGGACACAGCCAAAGCAGTCCTGAGAGGAAAGTTTATTTCCATAAATGCCT
>NW_012152741.1:418052-424133 GCF_000956105.1 Propithecus coquereli
CCAAGGGCAACATACGTAACCTAAACATCTGTACCCCCATAATATGCTGAAATAAAAGAAAAAGAAAAAAAAAAGAATAACATTTATTGGCTGTCGGGCAGTGGGGGCAAGGGGGGAGGAGGGGATGGGTATATGCACACACAATGAGTGCAATGCGCACCACCCAGGGGATGGCGCGCTTGAAGCTCGGACTTTGGGGGGCAGGGGGGGCAAGGGTATCATACATAACCTAAACATCTGTACCCCCATAATATGCTGAAATAAAAAAAAGAAGAATTATGGGTTTTTACACTTTATTTGAAACATTGCTTGTCCTTTTAATGTTTATCTTTCCAGATTTAAGGGAACTTTTTCTTTCTTTTAAGCTATCTATAGTTTATGGCAATTTGGTAAAGTGAACTTTTGTAAACAAAAATTGAAACATTTACTTTTCCTCTCTACCTGATCCCTCCAGAATTCTCAAACTATTCATCAATAGTCTTCTTTTTATGGAAATATGGTTATTTGCATAAGTTCAAAAAGAATCTGATCTCTTTAACAGGATACAATTGGAAATATTGGTTATATTACCAAGGCTTTGACTGGAATACCATATTTGAAAATGTACATAGAATGCCTGGCTCCAAGGGTTCACAGTCTTACAGTGAGTGAGTAAATGTTCTCACTTCCTGGCAGGCCCAGGAACCTCAAGATATTAGAAACAGTGGGAAAAGTCTAATGTCTGCCTTGGTTTGGCTTCCTAGCATCGAGAGGTTTTTAAAAGTCCAATCTGAGGTTTCATGTCAAAATTTCCAGCAAAGCAAATTTAAAAAGAGCCTATGTGGTTATTCTTGCTGCACTTATAGAAAAAAATCAAGCAAATTGCCCTAACCATGATTATCTTTGGTAGAAATGGGCGTGACTGTAGAGGGAAAAATTACATTTCAAAAGAAAGCTATATAGTACACCTGTTATTAGATTACAGTCTTGTTTATTGGTTTTGAGTTTTTTATTATCTACCTATAGACTAGACTGGATTCTGAAGTCCTCCAGCTTTCTCTAATATCTAGCTACAACTCTCCAATGAAGAACAAGAGCTGCTCAGTTCCTGAAGCCCTATAAGCCTAAGCTGGACAACTTGATGTAAATTTCAAGGGACAAGTCTCATACCTGATGCCTGGGCCACATAGAGAGTTCACCAGAATTCCCGATGCCACAACTGAAACCATCTATATTAAAATAATGTAGCGTCATAAAGTATAAATACCAATCAAAATCTGATTTTTATGAAAGTATAGATATAGCCAGATGATAACCAGCCATTGTTCCCTAACTTCCTTACTGCTGTAACTGGTCACTGCTTAATGGCTCTATCCTCCCTGATAGGTGCAAGATTTGTGACTTCCCCACTACTTCTATAGATAACATTGCCATTGTAAAGCCTAAGACTGGTCTTTGAAGTATTTTTCAGACTCTGCATTCGGGGGGTACCCATTGACATCAACCGGACCCATGGATAGGCATGGAAACAGATCCAATAGCCTCAAGACCCCCCAACTGAAAAGATAATCTCTATGAGTTCACCCCCACCAGTAAATAGACCCAATTGCCTAGTCTGCTAAACTATCTTTAAAAATCCTTTCTCCCCAGTTCTCTGGGTGATGGATTTGAGAAATCACTCCTAATCTCACCTGGCGCCTTGTGACATAAAACTCTTTCTCTGCTGCAACACCTGCTGTCTCAGTGCATTGGCCTTCACTAGGAAGTGTGCAAGGGACCTGATTGGGCTGTAACACAACCAGAGACAATGAAACTACAAACCAGGATGAGAAGTTGCCGATTTCATGCTGTGGACAGCTTTTCCCAAGACTGTCAGAACAAGACTCCCTGTAATAGTAAGACTCTTACCTCTTAATTTTTCCTGACTTATGCCTACTTTTCACTTGGCAGCATAATGCTGTTGTTAAAATTTCACAATCAGTAGTTTCTTCAGGCAACTTGTATTCCCTGCTTTTATTTAACCCAGTCATGGGCTGCTGGATTATCTATTTACTAAATAGGGAGGAATCTGTGCAGTTGATAACACTTCTTATTGCACATAGATAAATACATTGGGTATTGTGGAGTAGACTACTTGGTTAAAATGGGTAGACTCCTCATCTGGACATTCAATTTTAGTTGGTTTGGTTCATGGGGACCTTGGCTAAGGAGCATACTCCAAACTCTTGGTATTATCCCCCTGGTAGTCATAATAGTAGTCTCCCTGGTACGTTGTATCCTCTCAAAGTTTCAAATGTTTCCATACAGCCATCTGTCAAACATCAAATGGTCTTGTAACAGAGGTAAAGGTCAGAAAAAGAGCAAGGAAATGTTTTAGCAGTTGTCACTTTAAAACCCCTACCCTTTTGGGAATTAAAACCTGCATTCCTGCCTGAGGCCAGTAATCGAAGGGGAAAAAAATGTTCTGTGCTGTTTGTTTTCTAGTATCTTAAACCACAGGAAGTGGCTCAACAGAATTGTCTGGAAAGGATCATGAGATCATTGTCACCGGAGATAAGGTCGACAGAAACCACCAATTATAGTTAAACAACAATAGCCTGAAACCACGACACGTGACACTGGTTGTGTAGACCTGAGCCCAACTGCGGAAAACCTCCATTTTACAAAGCCCTGTTTTTCTGCTTAAAGTCAGGATGGCAATCTTTGGGACACTAGTCCACTGCCCTCCTCATGTGCTGGCAAATTGATAAACTTCTCTTTCCTTTTCCTCAAACCACTTGTTGTTTGAGGAAATGAGGAGGATGGTAGACTCACATCTTAAAGTACCATCATCATATCTATAAGCAGAAATACAGAGCTTTTAAAAGGAGTTTTCAGCTTTGGGCTATTGCTGTTTAACTACAGCATCTCTGGTGAAGACAATCTTGTGACTTCTGCCTGGACAATTCTGTTGAGCCATCTCCTGTGGTACAAAGAACAAAAGATACTCCCCCGCCCCTCTGATCTCTGGCCTGTGACAGGAACGTAGGTTTTAATTCCCAAAAAGAGTGGGGGGAGGGGCTAAAGAGACAACTTGTAATACATTTTGCCCTTTTTCAAGCCCTTACTTCTGTTACATATTCCCTACTGTCAACATTACCCTTCCATATCTATGGGAGGAGGGGCAACGTGTAGTGATCAAGCTAGTTCCTGCTGAATTGAGGCGATGTTTTAGATACATGGTTTGTACTTATTTATGCAATTGCAAAGCCTTGGCAGTATATTTACCAAAAAAAATAAAGAATGCAACAGATTACCATGTGAAAAAGGGCATAAGCAACAACTACAACTGTGAGGATTGACAAGGCAAAATGCAGGATACCTGATAAGAGAGCTTTTACCCTGCTTGGTATCTAAGACACCAGTAGGACTGTGGGTCCTTACTGTTGCCTTGTATATAATGTCTGATACAGGGCTGGGCAAGAAAGAAACATGGTACCTCTGAGTATGGAGCTATTAGTTGCACCCTGTAGGTGATCCGAGAAACTGGCTTCTGCAAATTCAGAAATTATATACAGGAATGCTTGTGCCAAATGAGGTTTAGGACAACAAACCCAGAAGTGAGACATAGCAGCAGAAGAGGTGATAGCCCAGGAAATCCTCACTAAGGAGTTGTCTTTCCATCCTGGAGACAGAACAAATAACCAAAGAAAAGTTAGCAAAAATATCAACATTTTCATTTTTCCTTCTTCTTAAACAGATAATTTAGATTGTCTAAAGACTGACCCATCCACTGGGAGATTGGGTCCTCTTTTTCCATGGGACACCTCTTTACTCTGGTATGATGAATCCAAGGTTTTACTCCTGACAATTTCAATGAGGTGTGAGTTGTTAGAGGCGCTTCATAGGGTCCCTTCCACTTCTCTGCCGGTTGTTGTTCAGGTCCTTGTGCTCTCCAGGCTCTAAGTGATACCCAGTCTCTGGGTTCAAAAGGGTGGAGGGGTCCTTACAACTGGGGTGGGAACCTGAGAGAGGCAAACTCATGTATAATGGTTAGTATCTGACCCACTTGTTTGACATAATGCTTTACTCTGCTTTCCTTATTCATGGTTATATTATCATACTTACCTCAGGGTGTTAGGAAGGGTCTCTCATAAACTATTTCTTAGGGGCTTAACTTGAGCCTGCCTCTGGGATCTACCCTTATCAGAGGAGGGTAAGCGACAACACCTTATCCTACTTTATGTGGGTTTCCTGCATCAATTCCAGGATGCATGCAATTTCCATTCTAGATGTAGGGCTTTGCTTACTTGCTGGATTATCTCTGATATAAAGAGGGTCCATTATCACTTTGTATGGAGGAAGGGAGCCCATACCTCAGAATGAGTTTCTTCAGAAGGATTCTAGTAACTTCAGATGCTCTCTCCATCTGGGTACAAGAAGCCTCTACTCAGCCTGAAAAGGTATCTACTAATTCAAGCAAGTATTTGAAGTTTCCAGTCATTTTAGGCAATCAATTTGCCAGTCATCAAAAGGGTGGATCCCCACATGTTGGATTCCTTGTGCAGCAGGTTGCTTTTCTTTCTTTGGATTGTTTTGAGCACATAAAGGGCAGCTCTGATTCAAACGGGATTCTCTTAAATGAGGTCCCACCAAATCCATTAAGACAACATGCCTATAGCGTGTGCATTCATGTAGGTGCCTCATAAGGGGTTGAACCAAGGCTTCGGATCCTTATTTCCTGCCATCAAAAGCCCCCTTTCCTTCCAAACGGCACCATGAGTATGTGCAACCATGAAAGCATATTTAAAGTCCATATAAATGTTTACCTTTTTCCCTCTGGATAACTGAAGAGCTCTGGTTAAAGCAATCAGCTCAGCTTCCTGGGCTAAAGTCCCAGGTGGCAGTGCCATTGCTTCCAGCACCCGTCATTCCATGATCACCGCATACTCAGTCCTTCATTGTCCATTGTCCATAAAACTGCTCCCATTGGTGAAAAGATCCCAATCTGCTCTGGCATCAGCTGACCTGACAGATCCATCCTGCTACAATAGACAGCCTCCAGAGCCTCTAAACAGTCATGCTGCAAAGGCTCATTCTCTTCGGCTGGTAACAGGGGGCAGGACTGAAAGTAGACACAGTCTTTAATAACAACTCACAAGTAGCTACTACTGTCCGGAGACAAGGAGGCCATCCTCTCACAATATTGTCCAGTGGCTTTGACAAGTATGTCACTGGCCATGGGATGTCTCCCAGCATCTGTACTAAGACTCTAAGGCTCATTCCTTGTTTTTAATAAACATATAATTTAAATTCTTTCTGCGAGTCAGGCAACCCCAAAGCGGGGGCATTCATAAGGCTCTGCTTTAGTTTGTTTTTTAAAGGCCTTTTGACAGTCTGTGGTCCAGATTAGGGACTCCACTTCTGTTCCTTTAAAAGCCTCATACGAGGGCTTTGCTATTAGTCCAAAGTTTGGGGTCCAGATGTGACAGAACCCTGCCATTCCTAGGAACCGGCTCAGTCATTGCAGGTTCCCTTGCTAATTTGAAATCCCAGATAAGTAAACTGCTGTTTGCAAATCTGTCCAATTGCAAGTTCCATAAGTCCCCTGCTAAGCCCCCACCAAACAGGGTAGAAGAGCCTTTTTAAACCTCTGAGGCGACACAGTCCAGCAGCACCACAAGGCCACCCTAGTCCCAGGACCCTGCCATTCAAGTGTGACTGAGTACCATTCATAGTCACTTGTACAATATCATTAATGGCACGTAGATCCTGCATGAATCTATACTCTTCCTCTGTATTTCTGCACATCCTGGGGTCCCATCAGCCTATACAGCTTTACTCACTTTTTGGTAGCTTTCTTCTAGCAAATGCTGCAATGATGTGCAAGTCTGCTGAGGCCCAAACTTCAAAGTGAACTACTTTGCAGTGGCAGCCTCCTGTATGCTTCACCAGGCCCTGGTATTCATCTGACAGGAGCTTGTCAGCACCCTTGGAGGTGAGCTTTTGCCATTTCTTTTTTCTTTTTTTTTGAGACAGAGTCTCACTGTGTTGCCTGGGCTAGAGTGCCGTGGCGTCATCCTAGCTCACAGCAACCTCAAACTGCTGGGCTCAAGCAATCCT
>NW_012152741.1:424353-433347 GCF_000956105.1 Propithecus coquereli
TCGGCCTCCCAGAGAGCTAGAATTACAGGCGTGAGCCACCGCACCCAGCCAAAGCTTTTGCCATTTCTATGACAGCTCCTGGTGCTCCCACTGCTTGCCCAGGCCTACCAGATTTGGCAGTAGAGGTAGCAGTGGGAGCAGTTCCAGTTCTGGTGGTGGCTCTCTGGGGCCTGCCTCCTGGGCCCATGGCAATGAGTTCCTCAGCTGCCGCTTGCCAACAGCTGTCTTGTCACTGCCTCATGTCCCTGCCCCTTGCCTGGCTCGTGGAGCACCATGCATGGCTGGTGCTGGGGGCAGGGCAGCAGCCCCAGGCCACTTCTGCTCATGTGGCTTGGCAGTAGTGGCACTCCTGTGCCAATTAAAAGGCCCGCTAATCGAGTCCCCACTGTCAATCGTACCTGGGGCTTCTGTAGGGATATTTGGATTGGAGACACTAGTGAGGCATGGAGCCCTGGGCCCCCTCCTTCATCATCTGAGTCCTGGACTCGAAGAACCATTTGCTCTCCTGGGGTTTCTTGCTACCTGGAGTCCTTTGCAATTTTGGGCAATATTCTTTCCAATATCCTTCCTTTTTACAAAAAGTACACTGATGATACTTCGACCTGGGTGACTTTTTCCACCCTTTCCTTTTGACTATCTCAAAGGACCCTTGGTTGGAGCAAACAGAACACACATGGGTTTCGGTTTCTGTTGTTCCCTAGTGATACGTACTTTAAAGGCTATATCAGCAAGCTGTGAGGAATTTATGCCAATTGTCCTTTCCACAAGCTGCAGCTTCCTCTGTATATCTGAAGAATTCTGCCCTGTAAAAGTCATATTAATCATGCACATATTTTCAGGGGCCCCTGGATCCACATCTGTATATTTCAGATATACCTGATAGATGTGTTCCAGAAACTCAGAGGGATCTTCATTGGCTTTTTGTTGTAATTCTTGGACCTTATTTAAACTCTTCTGTCTAGGTACTCCCCTCTGGAGGCCTGCCAGAATGCACTTTCAGTAATGGTTTATCTTCACACCATCTGTGTCCACATTAGGATCCCAATTTGTGTAAGTCCAACAATACCCTGCTGGCTGTCCTTGTGCATTCAAGCCCCCTATCTGATATTGCCATAATGGAAATTGCCCTGCCCTGGCTATGGCTGCCCTCTGGCCAAATTGAGTTCCCTGCCAGGTCTTGGAAGGAGAGACCATTCCCGTTCCTGAGTCATAACCCAGGGGGCATGGGACTTAAGAATTGGTGCCAGTTGTGCCCTCCCTGACCCCTTTCATGGTGTCAAGACGGCAGCATCAGCAACGGGTGGTGGCAATGGCAGTTGCCCCAGACCTGGCTCCACACAGGGCAGCCTCTTGGGCTGGCTATGAGGCTCTGGTGGGGGGTAGGGGGAAGCTGCTACCATTAGTTTGTTTTGTGACCACCACTGTATTGGAGGCCACAGCTGTAGCAGGTGTTGTTACAGCTGTCCTAGGGAGCACAGCAGGAGCCAGCACCTCCCCCCTGTGTACGCATGCATCAGCAGGGAGGGAGTGGTCAGGTGGTGGGTGTTCCCCACCTCTGCCTCCCTG
Source organism: Propithecus coquereli (assembly GCF_000956105.1). Classification (NCBI taxonomy): domain Eukaryota; kingdom Metazoa; phylum Chordata; class Mammalia; order Primates; family Indriidae; genus Propithecus; species Propithecus coquereli. Next base: position 425,920 of record NW_012152741.1, read on the forward strand.
ACCATGCATTGCTGGGCAGTGGGCCCAGCATGTGCCAGTCGTGCGTCAGTTCCCCTGCCCATCCCACCCGTGCTGGGTGCACCCCTGGGGCCATGGTTCCACACAGTGCCTCACCTTGGCCAGTGCCCAGCAGCTGACTTAGAACTGGTACAGACCAGGGGAATCTGTCCAATTAAAACAAAGCATCACAAAGGCCTGCAGCAGATGGGGCAGCAGGGCCCTACCAGTGCGAGCTTGAGGGCCACCGAGCCTGCAGTTCCTTCCCCAGAGGGTGGGGAGCTGGTGGTGGGGGAGAAGGTTTTGATCCAACCTGGTTACTTCCTCCCCACTTTTGTCACCTGGCCCTTCAGCCTGCTTATTATACAATTGCATGAAAGATTGTACATATGGAGTCTTGTCTCACTTACCTGACCTTTGACAAACCAATCCCAGTTGTAAAATAGTATAATAATTTAAGATTCCATTCAACAGCCACTTCTCACATTCCAGCATGTACATTGGATTACAATAACACCATTCTCTTTTAGACATAGACTTATAGCTATAAGTTGGCCATTCAGCCAAGATTCTCCCCAAGGGGCTTTCAGATGGAATAGAAATAGAGCTTCCCTATGTTGAAACAAAACTCACAAACAACAAACACAGACAATACAGGGAATTCCCAGTGCAAACAATCTCAAATGCCAAGGCCTTAACAGACAAGTGGGAACTGCACAAATGAGAACCAAATTCTCAAATGAGAACAAACATCTCCTAATTCAAAAGGGAATGAATTCCCCAGGTTCCCTAGTTCCACTCCACCATGACTTCCACCCCCAACAGTGCCTCCAAACAAAATGCCCTGCCATAGGGCTGGAAGGTTTGAAAACCTTTCCCAAATGGGTGGGATCAAGGGTCTCGGTTTGCACACCGGGGAACTTACCAAAAATGGCCGAGATGTCACAACACTTCCCAAATCTGTTTTCTTTTCCTCAACAAGATTCAGGTTGGTTGGAGCGCCATCTAATTCAGGGAGAAAGAGATGGGAGTTCCCCAGAGCTAAACAGGCTCTGGCAGCTGCTGGGGCAGTCCTTTACTCTCTCAGCTCGACAAGACGCTGCTCCTACTGGTGAAGATCCATGGCTTGACCTGGGGCTGCTCCCACAGCAACCATGACAGCAGTTGTGGGGTGCCGTTCCACTGGAGAGCCAATGGGCCCACTCAGTGATGTCAAATTCTGTTAATGAAAATTCAGTACTTGTTTCCGAGGCTGCATCGGAAGAATGAGGACAAGAGATTTGAGGAAAAGGAAAGACTGTATTAATTTGCCAGCAAATGAGGATAGTAGACTCATTTTAAAGGGCCATCATCCTGTCTATAAGCAGAAATACAGAGCTTTTAAAGGGAGTTTTCAGCTTCAGGCTATTGCTGTTTAACTATAGCATTTCTGGTGAAGACAATTTTGTGACTTCTGCCCAGACAATTCCATTGAGCCATCTCCTATGGTACAAAGAACAAAGGAGACTCCCCTTCCCCTCTGATTACTGGCCTCAGGCAGAAATGCAGGTTTTAATTCCCAAAAAGAGTTGGGGGTGGGGGTGTAAAGAGACAACTTGCAATACATTTTGCCCTTTTTCAGGCCCTTACTTCTGTTACAGTCTTCATTCAACACTGATTTGGCCTCAGGGACAAGTACCGAACTTTCAGTAACAATCTCTAACTGGCTGGAAAAACAAAAACCCCATGAAACTCATGAGAATGAGAACACCATAACCTATATATGGCATACTGAGGCCAGAAACCCAAAATGATGGTAAGTGAGACTAGTGCTGGTGCCCTAAGTTTTGGTCACAGTCTCACCTAGGTTAGAGTCTGACTGAAAGGGGTGAATTGTGAAATACAATGTTTCAGAGGCCATTGGACTAAACTCCTGCACTAGGGCCAAACAGACCAGATTAAAAATCAAAATGGAGGCACTCATGCTAAAGTTCCACATCACCAAACCTAAATTAAGTGGTTAATTGACCCAACAAATCAGGAGAGATAACAGTCTATTTCCCAAATAGGCCAGTTTAAATCTTCAGTCAGCATGATAATGAAGTTCCCTCTGTTTAATCCTTACACAAAAAAGATAGCCTAAAGTAACCTGATGTTAACTACAGTTGACCCTTGAACAATGTGGGGGTCAAGGGGAACCAACCCTCTGTGCAGTAAAAAAATCTATGTGTAACTTTTGACTCTCCAAAACCAACTACTAATAGCCTACTGTTGACCAGAAGCCTTACCAATAACATAAACATCAATTAACACATTTTTGTGTATGTATTATATACTATATTCTTATAAAAAAGTGAGACAAAAGAAAATATTATTATCAAAATCATAAGGAAGAGAAAGTATATTTACTATTCATTAAGTGGAAGTGGATCATCATAAAGGGCTTCATCCTCATTGCCTTTAGGTTGAGTAGGCTGAGGAAGAGGAGGAGGAGGAGGAGGAGGAGGAGGAAGAGGAGGGGTTGAGTTGGTCTTGCTGTCTCAGGGGTAGCAGAGGCAGAAGAGGTGGATGAGGTGGAAGGGGAGGGAGGAGAGGCAGGCACACTCGGTATAACTTTAGAGAAATACATGGTACTTTCTATCTGACTAGCTCCGGCCAGAGTGCAGTGGCATCAGCCCAGCTCACTGCAACCTCAAACTTCTGGTCTCAAGCGATCCTCCTGCCTCAGCCTCCCAAGTAGCTGAGAGTATAGGCGCACACCACCACACCCGGCTAATTTTTCTCTATTTTTAGTAGAGATGGGGTCTTGCTCTTGCTCAGGCTGGTCTTGAACTCCTGAGGTCAAGCGATCTTCCCACCTCAGACTCCCAGAGTGCTAGGATTATAGGCATGAGCCACCTCACCCAGCCCACAATGATTTCCTTAATAGTGTCTGGGGACTCATTTGCTGCCTCCTGGTTGGCAAAAGCTGCTTCTCCTGTTATCTTGACATTTTTTAAACTAAACTTCTTTCTGAAAGTATCAAACCATCCTTGCTGGCATTAAACCCTCCAGCTTTAGATTCTTCACCTTCCTTTTGCTTTATGTTGTCATATGGTGACTTTGCTTTTTCTCAAATCACATTAGAATCTATAGGTATGCCTTTCTTATAGCAATCCTGCACCTACATAAAAGCTGCATTTTCAGCCAGGTGTGGTGGCATGTGCCTGTAGTCCCAGCTACTTTGGAGTCTGAGGTGGGAGGATCCCTTGAGGCCAGGAGTTTGAGGCCACCGTACGCTATGATCACACCTATGAATAGCCACTGCATTCCAGCTTGGGCAAAAAGCAAGACCCCATCTCTTTTTTGTGTGTGTGCATTTTCAATACAAAATAAAATAAAAAGTTATTTCACAGAAAGCACAAAGCTTTCCCACCTGCTGGTGTAACTGTAGCTTCATGAATTTCCTTTTCTTTTTTTACAATGATCCATATCATTCATGTATCTTGAAATGATGGGCAACTGCAGCTGCAAACCTCAATCTGCAGTACATATCAAGCAATTCCTCTTTTTCTTGGAATGTCATGACTTTTCTCTGATTCTTGAGAGCACTTCCAACATCACTAGTGGAACTTTGTATGGGTCCCATGGTGTTATTCAACGTTTACAGTATTGCAGTAAACACATTGAAAATATGCAAGAACTTCGAGAGATCACTTTTAACTGTTATACACAATTTACTGGAGAGACAAAGTGCTCACGCAGAGATGATTAGCATCACCTGGTATTTTAAGCTGGTACTCAGAACACCTGAGCTCACTATAAGCAACAGGAGGTGGCTATGAAAATTATTACAGTAGTACCGTATATACTACAGTTATTTTATGCAGTTATTTAATACTGCATCTTTACATTTGTTTACATTTTTCTCAACTGTGAATGGTGCCATGTACAATCTTTAAGTGTGTGTGCAAGGTTTTTTTTTCAGCCTCCCAAGTAGTGGGGACTGTAGGTACATCACCATGCCCAGTTGTATGTGTAAGTTTTGATAAATTTTAACTTTTCATAATAGATTTGTGTATATTTAATGATAGTAAATGATAAAATATATTAGCATCTATATTTTATGCATTCATGACATACCTAACTTTTTCTTAATTTTTTCAATATTTCTAGGCTACATAGTTCATCTGGGAGTTTTTTCAAATTGTCACAAATCTCCAAAATATTTTACAATATAGTTTTTGAAAAACTACATGAGTAAGTTGACCTGTGCAGTTCAAATCCTTGTTGTTCAAAGGCCAACTGTAATCAGTTATTTTTCTATTGTTCTGTCTCCCTGCCCCCTCTTACACTAAAAGTAGCTTCGAAAATACTAATACACTCTCTGTTTTTTGCTTCTGTTTCTTCAGCCCTTCTCCGTCTACAAAGCCAATCTGTTCTGCTCAGCTCCTTGGAACACTTATTCTATTTTACGGAATAAAATGTTGCCTGATTCTAGAATTATAAACAAAGCAAATCGAGATCTTTAAACAAAATTCATTGTAATTTTGTCTTTTGACAGTCCTATATTACACATGAGGAAATTCAAGGATCACAAAAGCATTTTTAACCATTGACAAAAAAAAAAATGAGCAAGTGATTATAGGGACCAAGGGAAAACTTTCTCTTGACCCTCTGAAGGTTTGCTGAAAATCTGAGAAAAAGCAGATTAATAGGAGAAAAGGCATACAAAATTTAGTAATGTGTACACATGTGCATAGGAGTCGTGCAAAATATGAAAACGCAAAGGACAAGATGGTTGAAGTTTATACCATCGTGAGGTTACAGAAATAATAGTGGCTTGGAGTGTGGCAAGACTGGATATGGGAGGGAGAGAAGAGGAAAGGCTTGGCTAGCAAAGGCGGTCATATTATGCAGATGAAATTTTGCTGGTAGCAGCTCTCAGAATAAGTTTCTGTCAGACCCCTAAAGGTGTCAGACTCTCAGTCTCTCTCTCCCACAAGGGGATGGGGGTGGAGAAAGCCTGGTTATTTATTTCACCAATGCAGATTTTCTCTACAGATGCAAATCTCCTCCACAAAAGGCAGTTTTGCAGGGCTATTCCTGTCTGTAGGCCCTCTGAATAGTCATCTTGAAATATGTCAAAGAAGTATATTTTGAGGTGAAATATTTTTGGCTTCCTTTATTCCCCCATTTGAAACTTTATTTTCAGAAAGTTTCATACATTAAAGTAGGATTGGTAGTTATGGAGAGATTTGGGTTAGAAGTTTTGAGATAAGCAATAGGCAAAGGGGGAGAAAGCATAGATTGGAACAAACAGAAAAATATTTTGAGTGAACTGTTCCATATCTTCTTGAATCAGTCTCCTAGTCCTGAGAATAGGTCAGTTCAGTTAAAGAGTTGTGTCTCATTTCAGGAAAGGGAATTGCAGATGGGCTCTCAAGGCTAGACCTCTATATACAATGCAGGCCAACAGATCTTAATAAGAGGCATTTCTATGGAAACAGAAGAAAAACAAAGGTTAATGTCTGGAGTAATCTATAAACAAGTTTTTCTAGAGTCTGGAGGACAGTCAGCTGTGAAGATTAGTGGCAATCTGACAGATTTTTCTGGTTTGCAGTTTGCATGTACAAAGTTTGTCCAAATATAATTTGTTACGGCGATGTTTCTTCAAAGCCAAGTTGACTAGCTTCAGCTTGTGGGGCCTTAAGAAAAAGGCAGTTTTAATTTCTAGTGATTCCAAGTCAGAAGGGTGGGAGAAAAATTGGAAATATTAGTCTGGAAAGTCACAGCCAGATATTGAAGGAAACTAAAAATTTAGGATTCAGTCTAGAAAATAAAAACTCAAGAAAAAAAAAAGACAGGACTAGAATCTAATAACAGATGCACTATAGTTTTCCTCTGAAATGTAATTTTTCTCTCTCTAGTTCCCCCATTTTTACCAAAGATAATCACGGTAAGACTAATTTGTTTATCAAATAAGTTTAATTTTATAAACTTGGCCTGATTATTTGCATACAGTGCAGTAAGAATAGTGACTTATTATATAGGCTCTTTTTAAGTTGGATTTGCTGGAACTTTTTCGTAAGGAATTTTGGATTAGACTTTTTAAAAAGCCACTTGAGGCTAAGGAGACAAGACAAGGATTTGACTTTCCCTTAGACTGTGTCTGTAATATGTGTATGAATTGGGTGAATTCTTCTCTTCTTGAGATCCTCAAAATACCTTGAGGTTCTTGGGTCTGTCAGAAAGTGACATTCTTTACTTACCACAAGTTCAGGAACCCTGAAGGGGAACCATGTAGACAAGATACCAGGCCATTTTTTCCAAAGGGCTTTTTACTGGCTCATAAAAGTCAACCTCAATCCCTTAAAGCAATCTGTTCGTATCTGAAAATATGGCATTCCAGTCAAAGCCTTTGTAAAATAGCCAGTGTTTCCAATTGTGTTCTTTTACAAAAGAGAACAGATTCTTATTAAGCGTTTACAAATAACTATATTGCCATAAAATAAGAATACTCCCAAATAGTTTTCGAATTCTGGAGAGATCAGGTAGAAAGAAAGGTAAATGTTTCAATTTTGTTTACAAAAGTATACTTTACAAAACGCTGTAAAGCCACAGAAAGCTTAAAAGAAAAAAAGGTTTTCTTGAATCTGGAAAATAAAACATAAAAAGAATCAGCAATGTTTCAAGCAAGAAGAAGTCATTTAAAAAAACCATAATCCTTCATCAATTCAGTCCTACATAATTAATTCTTGTTCTGTTTCTTGTTTCATTAGTAGTTTTATGAGTCTAGTTTTTTTCATTGGGTTTTTGAAATTCTTACCCAGTTCTATTAAATAAGCAAAGTCATCAGCAAAGTTCTATATCTCATAATGTCTACATTTCAGAGTACCTGTCAGAGTCTTTTTATCCTTTTCATGAACTTCCTTGAAAACATAACACTTTAGGATTATACGTGCTTGTAAAGAACTTTTAGAAACATCATAATAAAGCAATTAATTGTGGACAATAAGATTTAAAATGCTCTTGTTAAAGACATAATTGATTAAAGAAATTTGGTTATTTTCTGTGGCCTACAATACTTTTAACATAATAAATATAATTACGACTGATAATGTATATCAAAACATATCAGATTTTTAGGAATCTCATAAATTTTGGAACACATATTAATAACATATCCATCCAAATATACCTAATAAAGACAGCATGAAGCACACAGAATATCTTTCTCTCTGTCCCCACTCTTTGTTTTTTTTTTTTTTTGCAGTTTACTCAAAAGGTGAACAAAATATTTTATCTCTTAATAATACTACATGAAAATCTTGTTTAAAAGAGAAAACCGGCCGGGCGCGGTGGCTCACGCCTGTAATCCTAGCACTCTGGGAGGCCGAGGCGGGTGGATTGCTCAAGGTCAGGAATTCGAGACCAGCCTGAGCAAGAGCAAGACCCCGTCTCTACTAAAAA
>NW_012152741.1:434502-436691 GCF_000956105.1 Propithecus coquereli
CTTATGTGTTGATCAGTTAATACCAATTTGATGGTGAGTACATGTGGTGCTTGTTTTTCCATTCTTGGGATACTTCACTTAGTAGAATGCGTTCCAACTCTATCCAGGAGTATACAAGAGGTGCTATATCACCATTGTTTCTTAAAGCTGAATAGTACTCCATGGTATACATATACCACATTTTATTAACACACTCATATATTGATGGACACTTGGGTTGTTTCCACATCTTTGCAATTGTGAATTGTGCTAAAAGTATCACAGAAGCAAGAGTTTTATAACTATAAAACATCTATCAGAGACAGTATAAATTTGTCTGACCAGTAGACCCAGGCAAAAATGTCTAAAATTCTGAATTCATTTCTATTTTATTTTACCAACCATTTTAACACTAGCTTTATTTACCAAAGATTAATAAAGTCATATGAACTTGAAAAGTATTTCAGTTAGTTATTTAATTTATGAGTATTCATTTATATGCCATGTAGACAATATACAAACACAAATATGTACACATGTATACATAAAAATACAAACATAAATAAATATTTTATAGCTTTGATTTTAAAATTTTAGGCATGAGACAAGTAAAACTCAATAGTTAAAAGGACAGTTGGATTGAACTGTACCTTGGTACATGGGATAAGTTAAAGTTTATCTGTCCTATACTGCTGAAGCCCTTATTGCATTTTAGAGAAAAAGAGGGGAGCAAATTTATATCTCAAGGCACAGAGAAAGGTCTCTGTATGGTGGCTCACGCCTGTAATCCTAGCACTCTGGGAGGCTGAGGCGGGAGGATTGCTCATGCTCAGGAGTTCAAGACCAGCCTGAGCAAGATCAAGACCTCGTCTCTACTAAGAATAGAAAAAATTAGCTGGGCATTGTGAAGCATGCCTGTAGTCTCAGCTACTTGGGAGGCCAAGGCAGGAGGATCTCTTGAGCCAAGGAGTTTGAGGTTCCTGTGAGCTAGGCTGACACCACAGCACTCTAGCCTGGGCAACAGAGTGAGTCTCTGTCTAAAAAAAAAGCACAGAGAATTTAAGTGTTTTCAAGAAGGAGTTGGGTGGGGTGTGCTAGTTAGAGAAAGATTAAAAATAAATGCCAAGCCAACATAAAATCATAAGAATTTGCCAAAGGAATTTATAGGGAGACCAATTTTAATTAAATAGGTAGCTCCCAGTTTAGTCTCAATTTTCAACTGGACCACTGAGCTCAGGGCAGAGTCCATCCATAAACAGGGCCAACAAAGCATTTGCAGTTTGGGGGGCCTAATACTTATACATGTGAAAAGCAGGCACAGCTGGAAGGCAGAGCATCTAGATCCCCAGAAATCAAGAATCCTCTTTTTATACTGAATCCTGGGTCCCCCAGAGCTGAGGCAAAAACTCAAGAGGGAAATGTCATGGGCCAGGCAACATAACACTTCCACAGTGCATTTCTCTACAATGACATTCCCCAAAGCTTATGGATGACCCAATGCCAACCAGCCCACTTTGTGATCAGCCCATCCCCCTAAGGGAGTCTTATCCCTTGGTGGCAAATGTTCCCACAGCCTCCAAGTGTCCAAACCTTGCTTTTCTTATCTAAACATGCAAAGAAATGAGTAGACCCCTGCAGTAATAACCATTCCCTGCAACTGCTGTCATCCACCTCCAAAACTGAGTCCCTCATCAGTGATTCACCAGCCATCACACACCCAAAGGGCAAGTGCTCTCTCACAGTACAAAGTAACCCCTGGTACCCTCAAAAGCCAAAGAGATTGGGGAACTCAATGCAAAAGAGAGCAGAGCTTTAGAACTGAAAGAAACTTGCCCACAACTCTCCTTTATGATCTCCTTTATGATCATAATGCACAGAGCAATTTCATTTCTGCCACTAGGTTAGTAACATGCTTAATTCTATGTGACGGCTAATTGATAGCTGCTTGCACAATAGGATTAAATATGTCTTTTTTACCCCCTAAGAATTCCCTCCATTGATCTATTTGTGCATTATAATAACCACTGGTTATCTCTTTGTTAAAATAGTCCCCTTCTATTATAATTAGAGTGATCATATAATTTATCATCTAAAGTTAGACAAATTTAAGAATAAAAAGGGTATCAGTTTACCTGACTTTAAGCTGTACTACCAGGCTGTAGTGATTAAAACAGCTTGGTACTGGCACAAAAATAGAGACATTGACCTCT
>NW_012152741.1:438206-440506 GCF_000956105.1 Propithecus coquereli
AAAAAAAAAAAAAAGAGAATAAAAAGGGTGCTATTAATAATTATGCTGGGCAACAGGTGTGAACAAACCAGATAAACTTGGATGTATGGCTCTACTTTCTACATATGATACATCTCTGCCATGGTTGGGGAAACAAAATTATTACTCATCATAAACATAAAGATTTTATTAAGGATTTACCATATGCCGACAACATTGAGCAGTCACTGCTCTTAAGAAACTCACCAATGTGAAGGAGGCAGATATTAAGAGTACAGGAGGCAATGGTACACAAAGTGACTTAATAGGTGGGGATAGCAGGATTAATCATTTTCTCAAATATAAGCAATAACCAGTTAGAAAACATTACAGCAAATATTAGGTCATTAAATATGAAATACTTGATTTTGAATCAAAAGTTTAGTTTATTATATCTCAAACAAGAAGCAGTACAATTAATTAAAGTATGCACCTAACCTATCAACACAGTTTTGCCATCTTAACAGTAGCTGGTTTATGCCAGCAGTGAAGAAGCCTGGAGAGCAAGTGGTGATGAAATTGCAAAAGGTATTTTCCACAGCTTGTTGAGAATTGAATATTTTTCCTGGCATAAAGTGGTCCAAAGCCTAGAAGAAGTGGTAGTCAGTTGATGCAAGGTCTGGTGAATATGGTGGATGACGGGGAGTTTCCAAGTCCAGCTCCTACAGTTTGAGCAGTGTTGTTTTTTGCGACATGTGGTTTTGCAAGAGGACCAATCTTGGCTGCTTAATTGCAAGCATCCTCATCATTTTGTCCAGTTGGTTGCAGTAGACATTCTCTGTAATCAATTGACCAGCTTCCATGAAGCTGTAGTGGATAATGCCAGCACTGGACCACCAAACAAACACCATTACCTTTTATGATGAATATTCAGTTTGGGACTGTGTTTCAGCACTTCATCGTTTATCCAATCATTGTGCCAAATGCTTGCGATTGTCAAAAAAAAAGTCCATATTTCATCACATGTAACAATACGGTATAGAAATGGTTCACTTTTATGTCATGACAGCAAAGAAAGGCAAGCTTCGAGATGATTTCTCTTCTGATGCACGTTTAATTCATGCGGTACCCATCTATCCAGCTTCTTTACCTTGCCAATTTGTTTCAAATGGTCCAATATTGTTGGAACAGTAATGTCAAACCTTGCTGCTAATTCACATATAGGCTGAGATGGATTTGCTTCCACTACAGGTTTCAGCTCATCATTATCCACCTTGGTCTCAGGTCACTCACGTGGCTCATTTTCAAGATTAAAATCACCAGAACAGAACTTCTCAAACCACTGATTTACTTGTGTGTTCATTAGCCACATACTTCCCAAACACTTCATTGATATTTCTAGCTGTCTGCACTATATTGGTTCCATGATGGAACTCATATTCAAAAATAACACAAATTTTTGACTTATCCATGGTTTCACAAAAAATGCTCTAAAATTTTTTTGAAAGATAATCACGAGCCAAAATGTGCATTTGAAAGAATGAGGATGTACTTTCACAATTAAAAAAAAAAAACAACGAAGTGTCAAAGTGACATGTCAGAGATATCAACTGTCAAACTTAGTACTTAAGGAAATCGGACATTTTATACTTAATGACCTAATAGCACCCCCTTGACAATAGCAACAGAAAATACCTAAGAATAACCTTAAGAAGCAATGATCAGGATCTATGTGAAGAAGAAAACTGCAAAATTCATGTGAGAAGCATAAAAAGAGGCAAAAAAACTGAAGAGACTTTCTGTGTTCATTTGCATGAAAATACAAGTTTAGCTGGCCTGCATACTTTTGGGTTTGTTACCTGACATGCTAAGCAAGGTGGGAGCTGAAATGAACAGACCTCTTTTAGGTCTGCTCATTCATTTAGCCATGAACATTCATTTATCCATGAATATTTAGTGTGCTGTGGTCTAGCAGATGAAGCAAAGGAAGTACCAAAAACCAATCAGGGAAGGAATGGCTGTTTCATTGTTAAGGTCGGGAAACTTGCCAGACTATTAAGAGGGGAAAAAATATAAATTTTTCTCTGCATTTCACACTAAATAAATTCCAAATGGAAGATTCAAGAGTGAAAAACACGAACTTATTTTTTTAAAGTACAAAATGAAAATATAGGCAAATTGTAGGCCAGGCGCGGTAGCTCATGCCTGTAATCCTAGCACTCTGGGAGGCCGAGGCAGGCAGATTGTTTGAACTCGGGAGTTCGAGACCAGCCTGAGCAAGAGTGAGACCCCGTCTCTACCAAAAATAGAAAGAAATTAGCTGGACAACTAAAAATATATAG
>NW_012152741.1:440661-445012 GCF_000956105.1 Propithecus coquereli
GAATGAGACAGTCTCAAAAAGAGAGAGAGAGAGAGAGAGAGAGAGAGAGAGAGAGAGAGAGAGAGAGAGAGAAAAGAAAAAAAAAGCAAGAGAAAATATAGGCAAATAATCTGGGATATGGAAAATCTTGTTAAGGCTAAAAACTACAAAAGACATCATCATGAACAGGTTAATCATATATGTATATATATATTTTTTAACTTACAAATCACTAAGAGACAAACTCCCCAACAGAAAAACATGCAAGGACATGAAACAGCAATTCACAAAAGAAGAAACCCAAGTGAGCAGGCAGGTGCAGAGGCACGTGCCTGTAGTCCTAGCAGGAGTTCGAGACCAGGCTGGACATCATAGCAAGACTTCGTCTCTAAAAAAAAATAAAATACAAATAAACAATAAGCATATCAAATGCTTACCTTGTAATTATTATTACCTCTCTAACAATCAAAGATCCATTAAAAGCTCAAAGAAAACCACTTACCAAATTGAAATGTGTGTGTTATATGCTGCTGAAAAATTGGCACTACCTTTCTGATGTGAGATTTTGTAACACAGATTGAGAAAGAGAAAAGCAGCCCCTAACTTCTGGGAGATGGCACTCACAGCTGGCCTTGGTGTCCTCCTGTTGAACAGGAACAACTTCACACAACACCAACGTCAGACAAGGCTACTCTGTGACCATGATGGATCGAGACAAAATTGAGACCACTTCATAACCACATGTGAACACAAACAAAACATGAACATTGTGAAAACCACAAATTAACCAAATATTCCCTGACTAATATGAGTAGCTGCTACTTTTTTTAACCAATTACAGACAGTCCCCAACTTATGATGGTTCAACTTACAATTTTTTGACTTTTTGATGGTGTGAAAGTGATGCATATTCAGTACACTCCTCGATTTATGATGGGGTTACATCTGGATAAACTCATGGTAAATTGAAAATATCATAAGTCTAAGAAACATGATATATGAAATGATGTCATTTTGGTTCAGAGCTCTAAAATGGAGCCTGGAAGCCATTCTAAGAAAGATTAACTACACAACTTGCAACCTTGTAAAAAACCAAGGAACTTGCCTTCACCCTTTGAACTGGGCCAAACTGCCACAACCACAATGTTCTGGAAAACAGCTGAATTTTGCCAGCACTGCAGCTCCCAAAGAGTAACTATCAATGAACTATGGACTCATGCACTAAGCCAGCTGCCTCACCCATGAGAGTTCTTTCAAAACAACTTGTGTAATCATCCTTAGCTTCCTTTTCAAAACCCCTACTCCTCTCCCTCACTTTGGAACACAATTTGGCTTCTAGCTGAATCTGTGTCTCCAGAATTGCAGTCCCTAAGACCCCAATAAATGCCTTGTTTTACTGCTTTGCAGTGTGGTATTTCACCTCTTCTTAGTTAACAAGTTGAAAATGTGCTTTTGACTTATGATATTTTAAATTTATGATGGGTTTATTGGACATAATCCCACCATAAGTCAAAGAGCATCTGTACAGCTTTAGCCTCTCTCTAGTCTTCCCTCCTTCTAGATAAGATTTATTAATATACCTAATCATAAAATTACCCCCACTTCTGGATAGTATTCAATCCAGAGCAAAACCTCACTTCCTTAAACTCTCCCCCAAAACACCTAACACAAGCCCAAATCCTACAATACATCTTTGCTAACATACTCGTCCTGAGACATCCCACAGTGCCCTATGGCATAATCCTCCCCTACTACAAAGAGTAATAGACCCAACTTGTTCAACTCAAGGCATGTTCATGCCCCTGGTCTTTAGCTACAGGGCACTGACACTATGAAGAGCCTTAAAATGTACATAGTAAGGTGCCAAATAATATGTATCCTATGCTTCCATTAATGCTTTGTAATATTCACGAGTTCAGAGATAAACTGACAGCCCAAACTTTTTGGCTTGCAGACATAATTGGTGTATAAGTTTGTGCATGTGTGTATGTGTGGGAATGTGAATGGTTTGGAGTGGGACATGTCTTCTCTAGGGGCCCACAGTCCCCACCACTTTTTATTATCACTTACACCCTCCTGCTTTGTTCACACATTCATTCCACAAACATTTAACTGTACACCTACTATGTACCTGGCGGGGGATGCAGCAATGAACACATCAGACATAAATTCCTGCTGTCACGGAGCTGACATTCTAGTAGGGAAGGCAGATAATAAACAAATACGCCAGGGAGTGACATATTTTCTTCTCTGAAGAAAAAACAAAGTAAAAGGACAGAGAGTTGAGAGGGGAGGCTATGTTAGCTGAAGTGGTCAGAGGAAGGCCTCACTGAGGAGGTGACATGTGAGCCTAGAAGACCTTCTTGGAAGAAACAAGAGTGTAAGTCACTGGCAGATCACAAGGAGGAGCGTTCCAGGCAGAGGGAACAGCCAGTGTAAAGGCTCCAAGGTGGGAATAAACATGGCATCTTTGAAAACCAGAAGGAAGACCAGCATGGCTCTAGGGAGGTAAGTGATGGGAAGTGTTGTAGGAATTAAGGTCAAAGAAATAGGCAGGGGCCAGACTCCAGGCTTACTCTGAGTAAGGTGAGAACTATCAAAGGGTATTGTGCACAGTAGGTGTAATCTGAGACCTCTCTAGCTGCTGTGGAGAGTGGGTAGGAGGGGGCTAGCATGCAGGCTGGGAAAGCCTGAGGAGGCTGCAGCTGCCTTTTTCCAGCCAGGCCAGAAGTGACCTGCCAGGACACTGGAAAGAGTTCTTAATAGGCTTATGTATGCACAGGAAATGAGGGTATCGAGAAACGGATAGGGACCTGGGGGCCTGGGGTAAGCCAGAGACTCACTCTTGCTTCTTGAGGATTTTGTCTGTTTATTATTGTTGTTGTGTTTTTGTTGTCTGTTTTTCACCATGGGCACATATTTCTGCTATTGAAAATAACCTAGCTTTAATGCACGCTCTCCCTCTTCCTTCTAGACACAGTCCTTAGGAATTAGAGACATTGCACCCAGCCCTGCATACGCACAACAGTGAAGCCTTGCCCAGCTCGTCCTGGTTTCCTCGGGGCCAACCTGGTTTTAGTACTGAAAGTCCTGCGTCCTGGGTGAACCAGGACTATTGGTCACTTGACATGAGAAAACGCATTCCTCTGCAGCCCAGAGCTAAGGCCAGGGCAGCTGTCCCTCCTCAGCACACAGGAGGCCTCTATAGCCAATCACAGGCCCTTTAAATCTGTGTCTAAAAGTCAGAGAGGGCCAGGCACAGTGGCTCACACATGTAATCCTAGCACTCTGGGAGGCTGAGGCAGAAGGATCGCTTGAGCTCAGTAGTTCAAGACCAGCCTGAGCAAGAGCGAGACCCTGCCTCTACTAAAAAAAGAAAAGAAAAAGAAAAAATTAGCCAGGCATTGTGGCACACGCCTGTAGTCCTAGTTACTTGGGAGGCTGAGGCAGGAGGATAGCTTGAGCCCAGGAGTCTGAGGTTGCAGTGAGCTATCATGATGCCACTGCATTCTAGCCTGAGCAACAAAGTGAGATTCTATCAAAAAAAAAAACAAGTCAGAGAGAAGAAGGATGAGATGTATTTGACACACTGTTTCTGGCTTGAAGACATAGGAGGACACATGATAAAGAATGTGGGTGGCCTCTAGGAGATGCGGGCAGCCCTAACTGACAAGCCAGCAAGGAAACAGGGTCCTCAGTCCTACGACTGCAAATAACTGAATTTTGCCAACAAGAATGAGTTTGGAAGTGTGTTTTCCCCCATGCCTGCACACAAGAACTCACCCTGGCCAACACCTTGATTTCAGCCTTGTTGTAGCCTGAGCAGAGAACTCAAGTCATGTTGTTCAGGACTTCTGACCACAAAAACTGAGATAATAAATGGGTACTGGTTTAAGTCACTAACTTTGTGGTAATTTGTTATGCAGCAATAGAAAATTAATATGCTCTTCTATTTCCTGGAAGAGTTTGTGTACAACTGCTATTATTTCTTCCTTAACTGTTTGGTTAAATTCACCAGTGATATCATCTGCGCATGGGGTTTTCTTTGTGGGAAAGCTCTTAACTATGAAATAAATTTCTTTAAAGACAGGGGTATTTACATTGTCTTTTTCTGGAGTGAGCTTTGGTAGCTTGTATCTTTTAAGGAATGTGTCCATTTTATCTAAGTTGTCAAATTTGTGAGCATAAAACTCTTTATAATATCCCTTTATTATCCTCTTAATTTCTGTAGGGTCTGTAGTGTCATCCCCTATCTCATTCCTGATATTGGTCATTTGGGCCTTCTCTCCTTTTTCCCCTCATCAATCTGGCTAGAGATTTATCAATTTTATTGATCTTCCCAAAGAGCCAGCTACTGGGTTTTTAATTTTCT
>NW_012152741.1:445467-446735 GCF_000956105.1 Propithecus coquereli
CAGCCTAGCTCACAGCAACCTCAAACTCCTGGGCTCAAGCGATCCTCCTGTCTCAGCCTCCCAGGTAGCTGGGACTACAGGCATGCACCACCATGCCCGGCTAATTTTTTCTATTTTTAGTTGTTTGGTTAATTTCTTTCTATTTATAGTAGAGATGGGGTCTCGCTCTTGCTCAGGCTGGTCTCGAACTCCTGAGCTCAAGTAATCCTCCCGCCTCGGCCTCCCAGAGTGCTAGGATTACAGGCGTGAGCCACCGTGCCCAGCCTATCACAATTTCTTAAGGTGGAAACTGAGGTCATTGATTTGAGACCATTCTTCTTTTCTAATATAAGCATTTAATGCTATAAATTCCTTTCCAAGCACTTCGACTTTGTTTTTGTTGCATTCCATAAATTTTGATACATTGTGTTTTCATTTTAATTCAGTTCAAAATATTTTCTCATTTTCCTTATAATTTCTTCTTTGACCCATGATGTGCTAGTTATTAATTTACTGCATCTCAAATTCGAATTCACCCTTTCTGCCTGCTCTGTGAAAATGGAGCATATTTTAAGTATTTTTTCCTTTGCCAGCTGGCACTGAAGCTTTCTCAATAGAGGGTGCTGGAGAAATAATGCAAGAGGGAAAGGGGCTTCCTTCCTGATTCCTGCGCTTACTTGCCAGGTTCCTGCTGCTTGGCTTTTTCTAGCATTAGACTCCTAAAGAGCTCACAGCTTTTCTAGTGCCTGGTTCCTGCGGTGCATGGTAGCCAGTAGCACCCAGTGATCAGCAGCTTCCCCTCCCTCTAACATTTGCTCTCAGGCAATTTTGTAGCAGAGTGACCCTGGATCTTGCAGCACTCACAGCTTCCCCAGTGCCTGGTTCCTGTAGTACACAGAGGCCAGCAGCACTCAGCAGGGAACAGCTTTCCCTAGCACAACAGCAGACAGATTTCCAGAGGGTATATTTCCAACAAGTTCCACCAGTGCAGCACCACAATGACTTCTCTGCCCTTCAATGAACTGCAGCTTCTTCCAATAAGATCTGGATCTCAGCCCCATATGTGTTTTATCTTAGCCTAGGGATGATGATCTCTCCTTATATCTGATATTCCTATATTCTTTAGAGATCTCTTTACATCTTAATAGCTAATCCCTTGTTATTCCAACTCCCTGTTATAGGTAATTCTTTTTTTTTTTTTGAGACAGAGCCTCGCTCTGTTGTCCGGGCTAGAGTGCCGTGGCGTCAGCCTAGCTCACAGCAACCTCAAACTCCAGGGCTCAAGCAAT
>NW_012152741.1:447063-449326 GCF_000956105.1 Propithecus coquereli
TTCTCTGTTCAAATTACTATGTCATCCCTCTCTCCTGATTAGACTCAGACTGATACAAAATTGTTGCCAGTAGTGGTTCCAGGAAATATACCTGCAGAAATGGGACTTTGGGATTGGTTTGTTCCTGCTCTGGGCTTGAGCACAGTGCTGAACTCCTTGCCAATGAGAAATGGATGCTAGTAATCCATGGCATGCAGAAGCATCATAATTAATCAACCTATGGTTGGTTGTGATGAAGTGCCAACTGAAGCGCATGCTTTGGGAGTCCAAATGACTGTTGCACTTGACCATTTATGGCAGTAACCATGACTATAAGGACTGTGTTGCAGGATGGATCATTTTGAATGCACATCAGCACTTATGAAGAAAAACTGGGCAGGCACCATATTACCTGAGTACATTCCAGGTGCATCTATCCAGTCAGGGAAGCCACAGCCCCAAGTCTCCCTGTAACTGGATCCCACACAAAAATTCCCCAGCACTTGCTTGGACTGTGACAACCACAAAGGAGTGGGTAGACACACGAGAGTAGCAGTGTTCCTGGAGCTCTGACCCGTAGGGTGGGCTACCCCAAGGGGACTGGGAAGTCCCACGAATTCTTTCTAGGACAGAGGAAGGCGAATGCATACTCTCCTGTATCAGAGAGCCCCTGGCTCCTGATCTGAAGTTGTCTTCACCCCTCCTAGTGGAGACATTCCCCACGATTTGGGGCCTTCTCCTCCTCCTCCCCTCCCCTGCCCACTGTCACAGAGGCAACCACAGCTGAAAGGCTGTTTCTGCTCAGGACTGGCAAGTGCTCCACAGGGGTCAATTAAGCCAGGGCACCTGGGAGTGGCTGCCCCACCTCTGACAGAGCACTTATCATACCCAGGTTTCCACAGAGCTTGGGGCTCACTCCCTTCCCACTAAAAAGAAGCAGTGAGTGTTTGCATGTGCCCCAAGAACAAAAGCTACCGCCTCCTCTGAGGGAGAACAGAACTAGCAGTCCTCTCCCCAAGCTGCAAGCTGCCTGTCTCTTCTGGGAGGAGCCTACCCTCCTTGGAGGCAACTCTCTGACACAACCACACCTCCCCTACTGGAGCAATTCAGCCACAGCCCACAACCAGTCTGGTAGCCCTATAAACAGCAGGTTGAGATGTCTCCAACGCCTCTGCTGCAGCTGGGACAGGGTAGAATCTGTGTGCTTTTGTGCCCCTGAAGGACAGAGAATGCTGTCCTTGCTGAGAGAGAGAGGTGTGAGTGGCTTGTGTGTCCCACAGCGGCCTACCTCTGCTAATCTCATTAAGAGGGGCCCACTGGAGGGAGGAGCCAAGATGGCGGATGAGACAAGCCGCCAGTCAGAAGGTCTCTGCAAAAAAGACGAATTTTAGAAGAAAGAGAAAAAAATAAGCGAGCAGAGAAACATAGATCGGGTGAGGGTTGGAAGGAAGGGTGCCTGAAACTACAGGAGACTCCACGGGAAGACGCTGCGGAGGAGAACTGGAAGGAGAGAGGTCCCGAGAGGCTTGGAGACCAGCGACAAGGGTAAGTGGAGCAGTTAACTTCCCCCTCCCTTGCATCTCGGACTGCTGGTGGGCTCCTGAGCGGCTGGAGAGACCTGCCGACACCAGCCCAGAGACGGCTGCCGCCAGTGAGCAGTGGCCTCTTGCGGACTCAGCGCCGGGCTCCCAGCCCCCTCGGGGCAGCTCCCGGGCGCAGACCCGAGCCTAGCGGCAGACGCCATAGTGCTCCATTCTCTCCTTCCCCCTCCCTACCCAGGCGTGCCCAGAGAGACAATTTAGCCATCACACAGAGGCATCTCCAAGGAACGGGGCCTTTCCTTTTGGGGCCCTACAACAGACTGAGGGGCACTCAGACTGCGAGTTCCCTACCCACCAGCCATCCCAGGTGCTACTTGCCTGCGGACTCCAGGAGAGTGGGGCAAATCCCGAGGTGGAGTGAAATCGATCCAGCTTGGGCACCCTGTAGGTGATTCAAGACCAGCACCCCTCCCCCTGGCAGGGTCAGGGATTGATCTCCAGAGTCCAGGGGTCAGGCCTGCAGACCAGACCCCGTGCACCCCGGGTCGCGATCACGCTGCCCTGGGGCACGGAGGAGAGATCTGTGAAGGAGCCTACTGAGGAATGTGTGCCTTCAGGGGCGGATCGGCGTGCCTGACCAGCAACCCTCCTCCTAGAGGAGGGCTGTGCACCCAGCTCGGGCTACGATCCTGGGTGCGGAACCTCCCAGCACATGTCGCAGCCAGGGGGGATCCATCGGCCTG
>NW_012152741.1:451951-452395 GCF_000956105.1 Propithecus coquereli
GAAGTTACAACTGATGCTGTGGAGATTCAAGACATAATTTATGAATATTACAAAAACCTTTATGCTCACAAACTGGAAAATGTGGAGGAAATGGAAAAATTTTTAGAAACACACAGCCTCTCTAGGCTCAACCAGGAAGAAGTTGAATTCCTGAACAGACCAATATCAAGGACTGAAATTGAAATAGCAATAAAAAACATTCCAAAAAAGAAAAGTCCCGGACAAGATGGTTTCGCACCCGAATTTTACCACACCTACAAAGAAGAACTGGTGCCTATCCTGCAGAAGTTATTCCACAGCATCGAGAAGGATGGATTCCTCCCCAATACATTTTATGAAGCCAACATAACCCTGATACCAAAACAAGGAAAGAGTGCAACAGAAAAGGAAAACTACAGACCAATATCCCTTATGAATATAGATGCAAAAATTCTCAACAAAATT
>NW_012152741.1:455568-458791 GCF_000956105.1 Propithecus coquereli
GGGGGGGGGGGCAAGGGCAACATACGTAACCTAAACATCTGTACCCCCATAATATGCTGAAATAAAAAAAAAAGAGGGGCCCACTCTTCCTGTTGCAGGCTCACAGTGCATCCACCTTCTCCTGCCTGAGCATTGTTCTGGAGCATGAGAACACCCCATCCCATACTATCACAGCCAGCACCTGAACCTGGGAGGCTTAAGAACAAATTTACCAGCTCAGTCTTGGTCTGGACCCCAGGGATTCAAGCACACCTTCCATGGGCCTTGGAACTGGGGATTACTTGACCTAGTCTACCACTGCTGGCACCTGAACACTATCCCAGAGGTCTGAGGTCCAACTGAACCAAATTGCCAACAACACCACAGTGGGTACCTACCTGCATGAGCCAAAAGGTAGCATACCCCTACCTCTCTACACTGAGCAGCAGAGTTCCTGGTAGAGGAGAATGGGCGAACCACAAAGCTATCTGTTTTGAGCTGAGAGAAGAAGTTACAGATGAGAAGGAACCAGCATAAGAACTCTGGCAATATGAAAAAGCAGACTGTTTTAACACCCCCAAAGGGTCACACCAGCTTTCCAGCAATGAACTCCAAACAAAAAGAAATTATTGGCTGGCTGCAGTGGCTCGCACCTGTAATCCTAGCACTCTTGGAGGCTGAGGTGGGAGGATCACTTGGGGTCAGGAGTTCAAGACCAGCCTGAGCAATGGTGAGACGCCATCTCTCCAAAAAAGAGAAAACTTAGCCTGGTGTGGTGGCATGAACCTGTAGTCCTAGCTACTTGGGAGGCTGAGGCAGGAGGATCGCTTGAGCCCAGGAGTTGGAGGTTGCACTGAGCTAGGATCATGCCACTGCACTCTACCCAGTGCAACAGAGTGTGACTCTGCCAAAAAAAATGAAAGAAAGAAAGAAAATATTAAAATGTTGGATATGAAATTCAAAATATGGATCACAAGCAAGTTCAATGGGATCAATGAGAAAGCCGAAAACCAACACAAAGAAACCAAAAAAATAATTCAGGACGTGAATGAAAAATTCAGTAAAGACATAGATTGCTTCTTAAAAATAACAGAACTTCTAGAAATGAAATAATCATTTAGGGAAGTACAAAATACAGTGCAAAGTTTTAACAACAGACTAGACCAAGCACAAGAAAGAATTTCAGAGCTTGAAGACAAGGCTTCTGAACTAACGCTGTCAAAAATGAAGAGAAAAGAATCCAGAAGAATGAACAAAGTCTTAGAGAATTACAGGACTATGTAAGGCAACTGAACTTAAGAATTACAGGTATCGCTGAGGGAGAAGAAGAAAAAAAGCAGGGTGAAAAAGGCATTTCAAAAAGCATGGAAAACCTACTTGAGGGAATAATGGAGGAAAACTTTCCTGGTCTTGACAGAGATTTAGACATCCAGAAACAAAAATGTCATCAAACTCCTGGAAGATTCAGTGCAAACAGGACATCTCCCGGCGACACAGTCATCAGGCCAAAGTCAAAGTAAAAGAGAAAATCCTATAAGCTGCAAGACAAAAACATCAAGTAACTTACAAAGGAAAAGCCGTCAAACTAATGGCAGTTTTCTCAGCAGAAGCCTTACAAGCCTGAATGGTATGAGGTGCTATCTTCATTCTTAAACAGAATTACTGCCAACCAAGAATTTTGTGTCCCACAAAATTAAGCTTTATGAACGAAGCAGAAATAAAGTTTTTCCCAGACAAGCAAACACTAATGGAATTTCTCAACACTATACCTGCCCTGAAAGAAATCTTTAAAAGTGCTCAATACATTGAACATAACAATTGATACCCTCCAGTGTAAAAACAACCAAAAATAAAAACTCATGGCTCTTCTAAAACAGTAACATAAGGGAGAAAAAAAAAGCAACTAGGTAGCAATCAGCATCATGACTGGTACAGCATCTCACATATCAATATTATCATTGAATGTAAATGGTCTAAATGTTCCACTTAAACGATATAGATTGGTGGAATGGATAAAAAACACAACCCAAATATATGCTGTCTTCAAGAAACCCATTTAATTTGCAAAGCTTCTCATAGACTCAAGGTAAAGAGATGGAAAAAAATATTCCATGCAAATGGAAACCAAAAGTGAGCAGGAATAACAATTCTTGCATCAGATAAAATAGACCTTAAATCAACAATGGTAAAAAAAAAAAAAAGACAAACATGGTCATCATACAATGATAAGGGGTTTGATTCAACAAGAAGATATATAATCCTAAATATATATGAACCTAACACAGGATCTCCCAGATTCACGAAACAAATACTACTGGACTTAAGGAAACAAATAAATAGCAACTTCATAATATCCAGGGACTTCAATACACCACTGACAGGACTAGACAGATCATCGAGGCAGAAAATCAACAAAGAAACACTGCACTTAATGAGACTCTAGAACAAATAGACTTAACAGACATTTATGGAACATTTTACCCCAAAACTGCAGAATATACATTCTTCTTTTCAGCACATGCAACATTTTGCAAGATAGATCATATGTTAGGCCACAAAACAAGTCTCAACAAATTTTAAAAAATCAAAATCATACCATGTACCTTCTCAGAAGACAGTGGGAATAAAACTAGAAATCAATTCCAATAGTAACTCTCAAAACTACACAAACACATGGAAATTAAACAACCTACTGCTGAACAATTCTTGAGTCAATGACAAAATCAAGATAGACATAAAAAAATTTTGAATTGAATGACGAAAGCAACAGATGCTACCAAAATCTCTGGGGTATAGCAAAAGTAGTGCTAAGAGTGAAGTTCATAGCACTAAATGCCTACACCACAAATACAGAAAGATCACAAGTTAACAACCTAACATCACACCTCGAGGAACTAGAAAAAGAAGAGAAAACCTCCAAAGCTAACAGAAGAAAAGAAATAATAAAGATCAGAGCAGAACTAAACAAAATAGAAACAAAAAATACGAAGGATCAATGAAACCAAAAGTTGGTTCTTTGAAAAGATAAACAAAATCAATAGACCACTACTAGATTAACCAGGAATAGAAGAGAAAGGATTCAAATCAGCTCAACCAGAAATGAAAAAGGAGACATTACAACTGATACCACAAAAATACAAAAGATCAGGCCGGGCGCGGTGGCTCATGCCTGTAATCCTAGCTCTCTGGGAGGCCGAGGCGGGCGGATTGTTTGAGCTCAGGAGTTCAAAACCAGCCTGAGCAA
>NW_012152741.1:458971-465333 GCF_000956105.1 Propithecus coquereli
AAAAAAAAAAAAAAATACAAAAGATCATCTAAGAATACTATCAAAACTTCTATGCACACAAACTAGAAAATCTAGGGAAATGGATAAATTTTGGGAAACATACAACCTCCCAAGCTTGAATCAGGAAGAAATAGAAATCCTGAACACACCAATAATGAGTAGCAAGATTGAAACAGTAATAAAAAAAAAATCTCCCAACAAAACAATGCCCAGGATCAGACAAATTCACAGCCAAACTCCACCATAACTACAAAGAACTGGCACCTATCCTACTGACACTATTCCATAACATCAAGAAGGAAGGAATCCTCTCCAAGACATTTTATGAAGCCAACATCACCCTGATACCAACGCCACGAAAGGACACAACAAAAAAAAAAGACTACAGACCAATAACCCTCATGAACATAGATACAAAACTTCTCAAAAATATATTAGCAAACTGAATCCAACAGCACATCAAAAAGATAATTCGCCATGATCAAGTGGGTTTCGTCCTAGGGATTCAAGGATGGTTGAACATGTGCAAATCAATAAATGTGATTCATCACACAAAAAGAATTAAAAACAAAAACCATATGATAATCTCAATAGACGCAAAAAAGCATTCTATAAAATCCAGCCCCCTTTATGATAAAAACTCTCGACAAACTAAGCATAGAAAGAACATACCTCAAAATAATAAAAGCTATATATGACAAACCCACAGCCAACATCATACTGAATGCGGAAAAGTTGAAAGCATTCCTCCCAAGAACTGGAATAATACAAAGGTGCCCATTGTCACCATTTGTTGTATTCAACATAGTACTGGAAACCCTAGCCAGAGTAATCAGGCAAGAGAAAGAAATAAAGGGCATCCACATTGGGAAAGAGGAGATCAAACTATCCCTGTTTGCCAACAATATGATCATATATCTAGAAAATCCTAAAGACTTCTCCAAAAGACTCCTAGATTTGATAAATAAATTCAATAAAGTCTCAGGTTAAAATTAATATACACAGTTGTAGACTCTCTAGTTAAAAAAAGAAAAAATTGATATACACAAATTAATGGCATTTCTATATACTAATAATAGTCAAGATGAGAGTCAAATCAAGAACTCATTACCATTTATGTAGCTGGAGATGGTACTAAGAGCTTATTTGGTTGATTGACTGAAACTTGGACTCAATTATGGCCTACAGTTAATGAGGTTGAGATGCCAGAGCTGCCTTTTCATGATGCGGGGGAGAGAATCCAAAGGCTTTAGGGATAGGAATGTTGGACAAGATTTATTATGTTTTCTCTGCCCACACCCCTAATTATGTTCCATGAAAAAGCTTGGAAGACAATTCCTTCACCAAGGCACTGAGAAATCCATTAGTGAGAGGAGCACCTGCATCCTTGGAAAGCTCTATGGTTGCTCTCCTTTGTAGGCCAGGTATGACTGTAGGTGATGGACTCCCTGGTTTCAGTGGAGATCATGGAATCCCAGAGGAGCACAGGCCAAGTGGCAACATTTAATTGCCAAATCAGAACCATGAATGTATAGGCACATTGATCACCATGTCCCTAGGGATGAAATAGATGGACAGCCTACTAGAATTTTGTTCAATCTATATGATAGGAACAGTTCTAGATCTGGTAGGCAAAAATCTAACTCAAGCCACCACAGTGGAGAAAGTCAGCCTCTCACTCACTTTCCAGACTGAAGTCAGTTCACATACCTAGAGCCCCTTGATTGAAGGGGAAGCCAGATCCGCTTGAGGGAGATGCCTGTACCATCGCCACAAATATATACCATAAACCTTCCTCCAAGCCTTCCCCAAAGGGACCCAAGGCTATTTACTGGAGTGACTGTGCACTGGGGAAAAGGAAATACCCAGACCTTTGGAATACTTCTAGATACTTGCTCTGAATTGATATTAATTCCTGGGGACTCAAAATGACACTGTGGCCCAACAGTCAAAGTGGGGGCTTTAGAGTGGTCAGGTAATAAAGTCTTAGCTCAGGCCTGATTCACACTGGGCCCAGTTGGTCCACTTACTCACCTCGTAGTTATTTCCCCAGTTCCTGATTTTATCACTGCAATAAACATACTTAGAAACTGGCATAATCCCCTCATCAGCTTGCTCATCCATAGGGTGCAGGCCATTATTTTCTTTTTTCTTTTTTTTTTTTTTGAGACAGAGTGTCGCTCTGTTGCCCAGGCTAGAGTGCCATGGCATCAGCCTAGCTCACAGCAACCTCAAACTCCTGGGCTCAAGCAATCCTTCTGTCTCAGCCTCCCGAGTAGCTGGGACTACAGCCATGTGCCACCATGCCCAGCTAATTTTTTCTATATATTTTTAGTTGTCTGGCTAATTTCTTTGTGTTTTTAGTAGAGACGGGGTCTCACTCTTGCTCAGGCTGGTCTCGAACTCCTGACCTCGAGCAATCCTCCCACCTCGGCCTCCCAGAGTGCTAGGATTACAGGCGTGAGCCACCATGCCCGGCCAAGGGCCATTATTGTAAGAACAGCTAAGAACACATACTGCCTTCGAAGTTAGTAAACCAAAAATGATAAGGGGAAATGTACCCTTAATGGCATCAGAAAAGACTTGAAAGAAGTAGGGGTGGTGATACCTATCATATCTCTATTTTTAAAAATTATTTTTAATGATTATGGGCACATAATAACTGTATATATTTATGGGGCATATGTGATATTTTGATACAAGCATACAATTTGTAATAATCAAATCAGGGTAACTGGGGTATCCATCACCTTAAGTATTCATCATTTCTTTGTGTTGGGAATGTTCCAATTCCACTCTTTTAGTTATTTTAAAGTATACCATGACTTATTGTTAACTATAGTCACTCTGTTGTGCTATCAAATATTGTTCATTCTGTCTAACTATATTTTTGCATCTATTAACCATACCCACTTTATCCCCCCCCTCCCAGCCTCTGGTAACCATCATTGTACTCTGTCTCCATGGGATAAATTGTTTTAATTTTTAGCTCCCACATCTGGGTGAGAACATGCAAAATTTGTCTTTCTGTGCTTGGCTCATTTCACTTAACATAATGTTCTGCAGTTCCATCCATGTTGTTGCAAATGACAGGATTTCGTTCTTTTTTATGTCTGAATAATATTCTATTGTGTATATATACCACCTTTTCTTTATCCATTTATCCATTGATGAACACTTAGGTTGATTCCAAACCTTGGCTATTGTGAATGGTGCTACAATAAACACGGGAGTGCAGACATCTTCTCGATATACTGACTTACTTTCTTGTGAATATATATCTACCAGCGGGATTTGTTTCAAGAAATTTTTAAATTTCCTTCTTAATTTCTTCATTGACCCACTGGTCATTCAGGAGCATATTATTTAATTTCTATATGTTTGTATAGTTTCCAAAGTTCCTCTTGTTATTGATTTCTAGTTTTGTTCCATCGTAGTCAGATAAAATACTTGATATGATTTCAATTTTTAAAAAGAATTTTTAAAAAATCAAATTTTTAAGACTTATTTTGTGGCCTAACATATGGTCTATCCTTGAGAATAATCCACGTGCTGGGGAGAAGAAGTTTATTCTGCAGCTATTGGATGAAATGTTCTGTAATACCTATTAGGTCCATTTGGTCTACAGTGCTGATTAAGTCCAGTGTTTCTTTGTTGATTTTCTGTCTGGATGATCTGTCCTATGCTGACAGTGGGGTGTTAAGGTCACCAGCTATTATGGTATTAGGGTCTATTTCTCTCTTTAGCTCTAATAATAGTTGCTTTATATGTCTGGGTGCTCCAGTGTTGGGGGCATATTTAGAATTGTTATAGCCTCTTGCTGAATTGACCCCTTTATCATTATATAATGACCTTCTTTGTCTCTTTTTACAGTTTTTGTCTTGAAATCTATTGAATTTAATGTAAGTATAGCTACTCCTGCTCTTTTTTGGTTTCCATTTGCATGGAATATCTTTTTCCATCCCTTTATTTTCAGTCTACTTGTGTCTTTATAGGTGAAGTGAGTTTCTTATAGGCAGCATATAGTTGGGTCCTGTTTTTCTTTTTAATCTATTCAGCCACTCTCTGTCTTTTGATTGGAGAGTTTAGTCCATTTACATTCAACGTTATTATTGATAGGTAAGGACTTACTACTGCCATATTGTTATTCGATTTCTGGTTGTTTTATGGTCCTCTCTTTCTTTCTTCCTCCTTTCCCGTCTTCCTTTGTGTAAAAGTGATTTTCTCTGGTAGTGTGTTTTAATCTCTTGCTTTTTATTTTTTGTGTATCTGTTATAGGTTTTTTTATTTGAGGCTTGCAAAATACATCTTATAACCAATTATTTTAAGTAGATGATAATTAAACTTTGATTAAAAAAAGCAAAGACAAAGCTAAAAAAATACTTTATAATTTAACTCCACCCCCCTTGCTTTTTGACTTATTGTTGTTTCTATTTATATATTTTCATATTATCTATCTCTTAAAAAGTTGTCATAGTTATTATTTTTGATAGGTTTGTCTTTTAGTCTCCCTACTCAAGATATGGGTGGTTTTACATTCCGCAATTACAGTGATAAAGTATTCGGTATTTGTGTACTTACTGTTACCAGTGAATTTTTTACCTTCGGATGATTTCTTATTGTTCGTTAACATCCTTTTCTTTCAGATTGAAGAACTCCCTTTTAGCATTTCTTGTAGAACAGGTCTGGTGTTGATAAAATCCCTCAGCTTTTGTCTGAGAAAGTCTTTATATCTCCTTTATGTTTGAAGGATATTTTTGCAGGATATAATATTCTAGGATTAAAGTTTTGTTTCCTTCAGCACTTTAAATATGTCATGCCACTTTCTCCTGGCCTGTAATGTTTCCACTGAGAAGTCTGTTGCTAGACTTATTGGAGCTTTTTTATATGTTATTTGTTTCTTTTCTCTTGCTGTTATAAGGATCTTTCTTTATCCATGGCCTTTGGGAGTTTGATTAGTAAATGCCTTGAGGTAGTCTTATTTAGGTTAAATCTGCTTGGTATTCTATGACCTTCTTGTACCTGGACATTCATATCTCTCTCTAGATTTGGAAAGTTCTCTGTTATTATTTCTTTGAATAAATTTTCTACCCCAATCTCTCTCTCTATGTCTTCATTAAGGCCAATAACTCTTGCACTTGTCCTTTTGAGACTATTTTCTAGATCTTGTAGGTGTGCTTAATTTTTTCTTCTTTTTTCTTCTGACTGTGTATTTTCATATAGCCCATCTTCAAACTCACTAGTTCCTTCTTCTGCTTGATCAATTCTGCTGTTGAGAGCCTCTGATGTATTTTTCAGCTTGTTAATTGAATTTTTCAGCTCCGGAACTTCTCTTTGTTAAATTTCTCTGATAAGATTCTGAATTACTTCTCTGTGTTATTTGAAGTTCATTGAGCTTCTTCAAAACAGCTATTTTGAATTCTCAGTCTGGAAGGTGACATATCTCCATCACTCTGGGATTGGTCACGGGTACCTTATTTAGTTTGTTTGGTGAGGTCATGTTTTCCTGGATGTCCTTGATGCTTGTGGATGTCCATCTATGTTTGGGCATTGAAGAGTTAGGTATTTATTCTAATCTTTACAGTCTGGGCTTCTTTGTACCCATCCTTCTTGGGAAGGCTTTCCAGGTATTCTAAGGGAATTGAGTGTTGTGATCGCAGTCTTTGGTCGCTGCAATCATACCAGCACTAGTAGGCACCCCACACCAAGTAACGCTGTGACTCTTACAGACTCCTGGTGGAATCACCTTGCTGGGCTTGGGTAAGATACTAGATAATTTCCTGGATCACCAGGCAAAGTCTCTTACTCTCTTCCCTCACTTTCCTCAAAACAGGAGTCTCACTCTCCATGCTGGCTGCCTGGAGTTGGGGGAGGGGTGATGCAAGCACTCCCCCATGGCCACCACAGCTAGGACTGTACTGGGACACACCTGAGGCCAACACAGTCTTGCCCAAGGCCCGTGGCGACTACTGACGTTTATTCAAGGCCCAAGGGTTCTTTACTCAGCAGGTGGTGAATCCTGCCAAGACTGGGTCTTTCCCTTCAGGGCAGCAGGTTCCCTTCTTACCCAGGGTGGGTCTAGAAATGCTGTCAAGTAGCTAAGGCCTGGAATCAGGGGCTTTGGGAACCTTCTCAGTACTTTATTTTACTATGGCTGAGTTGGTACCCAAGTTGCAAAACAAAGACCTCTGTATTCAGGCCGGGTGCGGTGGCTCACGCCTGTAATCCTAGCTCTCTGGGAGGCCGAGGCGGGCAGATTGTTTGAGCTCAGCAGTTCGAAACCAGCCTGAGCAAAAGCGAGATGCCGTCTCTACTAAAAATAGAAAGAAATTAATCGGACAACTAAAAATATATAGAAAAAA
>NW_012152741.1:465404-488655 GCF_000956105.1 Propithecus coquereli
CTCTAGCCTGGGCAACACAGTGAGACTCTGTCTCAAAAAAAAAAAAAAAGACCTCTGTACTCTTCCCTTTCCTTTCCCCAACCAGAAGGAGTCTCTCCCCAAGCTGCACTGCCTGGAGTTGGGGGAGGGGTGATGCAGGGACTCCCCTGGCCACCACAGCTGGTGTCCCACTGGGTCACATGCACCCTAAGTCCACTGGCTCCAAGCCCAGCACAGCACCAGGACTTGCCCAAGGACTGCAGTCCTTGTGGCCTGACTGACTTTCAAATTTATTCCAGGCTCCAGGCCACTGTAGTCAGCCCCTATTGGAGCTAACCAGAACTCAGGATCCTACCACTGGGGAGGGGCAGAATTCTGCCCTGTGTTGTGTTCCCCTGGGGCAAGGCAGCCCTGAGTTCCAATGCAAAGTCCCACAATCACTTCATTCTCCCTCCCCCAAGCATACAGATTCTCTCTCAACCCGGCAGTGCCCAGAGATGGGAGGTGGCATTGGCAATGCAAGACTGTCTTTCCTACCTTCTTCAGTGCCTCCTTCCTTGATATGATGTTAAAACCAGGTACTGTGATCACTCACCTGATTTTTAGTTCTTATGAAGGCGCTTTCTTGAGTGAATAGTTATTCAATTTGGTGTTCCTGAGGGGGGACTATTGCTGGAGGGGTTCTATTCAGCCATTTTGCTCCACCTCTTTCAAATCTCACATCTCCATTTAACTCACCAGTTTGGCCTATACAGAAGTCAGATGAATCTTGGACTATCTGTGGCCTGTTGTAAACTTAATCAGATGGGGACTCCAATTGTAGGTCCTGTCCCAGATATAGTATCTTTATTGGAACAACTCAGCACAACCCTTGGGATTTGGTATTCAGATACCAGCCTGACTAATGACTTTTTCTCCACACCAATTTTTAAGCACTACCAGAAACCCTTTGCTTTTATCCAGCAAGAACAAGAGTTTAACTTCATAGTGTTGCCTCAGGACTATGTCAATTCTCCTGTTCTGACATAATATAGTCTGCAGAGACCTTGATCATCTTGACACTCAATGAAACATCACTCTGGGCCATTACATTGACGACATGCTGAGTGGATCTGGTGAGCAGGAAGTAGCAAGTACTTTAAATGCCTTAGTGAAAATGAAAGGGCTAATGTGATGGTTAATTTTATGTGTCAACTTGGCTGGAACACATTGTTTGGATATTTGGCCAAACATTCTAGATGTTTCTGTGAAGGTGTTTTTTGGATGAGATTAACAGGTAAATCAGTGGACTCTGAGTAAAACAGATTGCCCTCCATAATGTGGGTGAGGCTCATCTAATCAGTTGAAGGCCTTAATAAAACAAAGACTGATCTCCCCCTAGCAAGAAGGAATTCTGCCAGCAGAAGGCCTTTGAACTTGAACTGCAACATCGGCTCTTCACTGGGGCTCCAGACTGCCAGCCTATCCTGCAGATTTTGGGCTTTCCACCTTCTATAATCACATGAGCCGGTTCCTTAAAATAAATTTCTCTCTAAATATATACACATCATATTGGTTCTGTTTCTCTGGAGAACCCTGCCTAATACAGTTGGATATAAACCCCACAAAAATTCAAAGGCCTGCCACCTCAATAAAGTTTCTAGGAGTTAAATAGTGTGGAGCATGTCAAAATATTCCCCCAAAATATCCCCACAAGTTGCTGTACCTCACACCTCCTACCACAAACAAAGAGTTACAACCCTTGGTAGGCCTTTTGTATTTTGGAGGCAACATTTGAATATGCTGCTTCAAATCCGCCCAAGGTTTCCAGGTTTGAATAGGACCAGACAAGATAATGCAGTTCAGCCTGCCAAACAAGCTGCTCTTCCACTTGGACCTTATGATCCAGCAGATCCAATGATACGTGAAGTGTCTGTGACAAATAAGAATGTTGTTTGGAGTTTCTGGCAAGCACCAATAATAGAATCACAGCATACGCCTCTAGGATTTTAGAGCAAGCCTGTGCCCTCTTTTACAGAGAACTATTCTCTTTTTAAGAAAAAGCTTTGGCTTATCACTGGGCCTTGGCAGAGACTGAAACACCTAACCATGAGATATTAGGTGATCATACAGCCTGAGATTCTCATCATTAACTGGTATGTTCTCTGACCCACATAGCTATAAGCTTAGGCATACATAGCAGCAATCTACTATCAAATAAAAATAGCATATAAAAGACCAAGTTGAACAGGTCTAGATGTACAAGTAAGTTGCACGAGCTGGTAGTTCAGACTCCTTTGACACCAACTCCTATTGTATTGCCTCCTCTCCTTCAACCCATGCTTATGGTATTATGGAGTGTTCCTTATGACCCATTGATTATGTAAGGAAAACTGGCTTATTTATGGGTCTGCATGATATGCTGATACCATCTGAGAGTGGACAGATGCAGCATTATGGGTCTGCTCAGGGGTGACTCTGAATGACAGTGGTGAAGGAATATCCTCTCCAGTGGGCAGAACAGAAAGCAGTATATTTAATTGTTCACTATGTCTGGAGTGAGATATGGCCACAAGTATGGAACTACAATGACATGTGGTCAGGGACTTGAAAGGAATAGGATTGAAAGATGGGTGACAAGGAAGTCTGGGGAAGAGATATGTGGATGGACCTCTCTGAATGGGCACATACAGTGAAGATATTTGTGTCCCATGTAAATGCCCAGCAAAAGGCATACATTACACAGGAGACCCTTAGAATCCAGTGGACAAAAATGATATACTCTGTAGATATCAGTCAGCCTCTTTTACCAGCCACCCCGTATTTGCTCAATGCGCCCATGAACAGAGGCCATAGTGGCAAGGATGGAAACTTTGCCTGTGCTCAACAATATGGGCTTCCCCTTACCAACAATGGCATGGTTAATGCTATTGCTGAGTGCCTAATCTGCCAATGGGAGAGATCAAAATTGAGTTTCCAGTATGGCACTATTCCCTGTGGGGCCCAGCCAGCCACCTGGTGGCAGGTAGATTACATTGGACCTCTTCTATCATGGAGGGGAACAGAGATTCACATTCACAGGAACAGACATATTTTCTGGATATAGTTTTCCCTTCGCTTCCCATAATGCTTGTGCCAGCAGCACCATCTGTAGTCTCTTCTGCACAGCATTGCTTCTGATCCACAGCCTCATTTCATAGCAAAGCAAGTACAGCAATGGATTCATGCTTATGGAATTAACTGGTCTTACCACGTATCACATCATCCTAATGCAGCTGGCCTAATAGAAAGGTGGAATGGCTTACTGAAGACTTGGTTATGATGCTTGTTGGGAAACAATACCCCAAAAGGATGGGATTCTATTTTTTAGGACATAGTATATACTTTAAGTTAGAGACTATTATATAGTGTTATGTCCCTCATAGCCAGAATAAATGACTCCTGGAATCAAGGGGTATAAGCGGGAGTGGCTCCTCTCACAACTAATAACCCACTCACAGAATTTTTGCTTCCTCTCTTGGCAATTTTGAGCTCTGCTAGTTTGGAAATCTTAGTCCCCAAGGGTAGAATGCTTCTTACCAGGGGACACAACAATGATTCCACTGAATTGGAAGGTAAAGTACTTTGGACATCTTGGGTTCCTTATGCCAATGAAGCTACAGACAAAAAAAGTGAGTGTTAAATTACTGGCTTGAATGGTTGATCCTAATTACCGAGTGGAATTGGGCTATTGCTACACAATGGATTCAAGAAGGACCATGTCTAGGCCGGGCGCGGTGGCTCACGCCTGTAATCCTAGCACTCTGGGAGGCCGAGGCAGGCGGATTGTTTGAGCTCAGGAGTTCGAGACCAGCCTGAGCAAGAGCGAGACCCCGTCTCTACTAAAAAAAAATCGAAAGAAATTATCTGGACAACTAAAAATATACAGAAAAAATTAGCTGGGCATGGTGGCACATGCCTGTAGTCCCAGCTACTCGGGAGGCTGAGGCAGGAGGATTGCTTGAGCCCAGGAGTTTGAGGTTGCTGTGAGCTAGGATGACGCCACGGCACTCACTCTAGCCAGGGCAACAGAGTGAGACTCTGTCTCAAAAAAAAAAAAAAAAAAAGAAGGACCATGTCTGCAACCCAGAGAATTATCTAGGGTGGCTCTTAGTACTTCCATACCTAATAGCAAATGCTAATGAAGAACTACAGCAACCCAAAACAGGCAGGATGATCAAGGACTCAGACCCTTCAGGAATGAAAGTTTGGGTGACTCCACCAGGTAGAAGAAAGCATCTGAGGTTCTGAATGAAAGCAAGGGAAATACAGAATGGAGAGTAGAAGAAGGAAGCCATAGATGTCAATTACAGCTTCATGATCAGTTACAGAAATGAGTACTATATAGTAGCTTTGCTTATTTTCTTTTTGCTTGTGATATATGTATGTGTTTATTTGCATACACTAGCCATTTTCTTTTTCTCTCTCTTTCCCATTTTTATTTTATATACAAGTAGTTATTGGAAGTTAATTTTACAATTTACTCTTTAGGTAACAGAATATCAGTGGGACTGTGACTAAATTTGAGGAGTAATTAATATAGACAGTGATGGATACAATGACTCTTGCAACTATGTGTCTCCTCAGTTGGGTAGCAACTTCGTCTCTTGTAAGAAGAATAGCTATATCTTCTAGGTATAAAAATAAAGTTGTTAGGTAGAAATAAAGTTGTTTTGTTGTACAAGAATCCAAATGTGTGTAGAAGGGTGCACATGGAAGCTGAGAAGTCAAAGGGGTGGACTGTGCCACTTACCAATTTTTGCCTCTTGGCTTCAAATTCACCCTTTGTGCCTGCTCTGTGAAAATGGATCTGGTCCATTGACACATTTTTCCTTTGCCAACTGGCACTGAAGCTTTGCCAGTAGAGGGCACTGGAGCGACACCGCAAGAAGGAAAAAAGTTTTGCTTCTGGGTTTGTTCTGAAGTGCGCAATCAGCAGGTTCATGCAGTGTTCGCAGCTTTCTCCAGCACCCAGTACTCACAGCTTCTCCAGTGCGTGCCTCCGCAGTGCATGGAGACCAGCAGCGCCCAGTGGCCAGCAGCTTTCCCTGGAATCTCCCATCAGAGGGTTTAGTAGCACTTTGCCTCTGGCTCCTGAAGCATTCACAGCTTCTGCATTTTCCAGCTTTTGTAGTGCATGGCAGCCAACAGCACCCCATAGCCAGAAACTTCCCCGGGCACCCTCCCTCAGGTAGTTTAGTGGTGGAGTGCCTCCAGTGAGACACCTCCCCATGAACAGCTTTCTCAGGCACCCTAGAGGGTGGATTTCTGGCAAGTCCCAGAGAGCATATTTCCAGCACTTTCTGCCATTCAATGAGGCACAGACAAATTCTTTCCAACAAGGACTGTTCTCAGCTCTGAATTGAGGTGGGGCAGGGCCTGGGCAGGGGGAAGGGCCTTCCTTGGGTGCTCTATTTCAGCCATGCTTATGCTTTCCTCTACCTTCTTGATGTATGGAGTACATTTATAACAGCTGTTTTAATGTCCTGTCTACTTATTCTATCACCTGGGTCATTTCTGGGTCATTTTCTATAGATTATTTTTCTCCTCATTAGGGGTTATATTTTCCTGCTTCTTTGCATGCCTGATAATTTATTGGATGCCAGACATTGTAAATATTACCTTATTAGGTGCTGAAATCTTTTGTACTTTTTAAAAATATTTTTTGGTCTTGTTCTAGGACACAATCAATTTGATCTTTTTAAGGATTGCTTTTAAGTTTTTTAAGCAGGACCTGAAAAGCCTTTATTGTAGAGCTAATTTGGTACTGAGGCAATATTGGGCTTTCTACTCAATGTCTCATGTGTTACGAGGTTTTCCACTCGGGCTGGTGTGCAGATGAATTGTTCCTGGCTCTGAGGATTATGCCTCCTGATCCTTTTCAGTGGTCTTTCCCTGGGCCTTAGGTAGTTTCCTCACATAGGTGTGCTGATCAGAATTCAGGTGAAAACTTGAAAGGAACCCTCTGTAGATCTCCAGAGCTTTTTCTCTCTGTGCAACTCTCTCCTCTATGATACTGTGTGCTGTCTGGTGAATTCTAGCTGCTGTTACTGCCACAAACTCATAGCTACGTTTTCTAAACTCAGAGAGACCATCAGGTTCTTTTTGAGTTACCTCTCCCTGCACTGCACCTGGAAACTCTCTCCAGGCAACAATCATATGGTTCACTCATTTGTTCCCTTCTGTCAGGGATCATGGTCCCATGCTTCCTGTTGTCTAAAGTCTGGAAAGCATTGTTTTATATATTTTATCTGATTATTATTTTAGTTGTTTGAGGCAAGAGAATAAATCTAGCTCCTGTTAGTCTATCATGATTGGAAACATAAGTCTCCAAATACGCTTTTCTGACCCATGTCCTGAGACTTTGCCTTCTGTTTTTGTTTATTTGTTTGGGTTTTGTTTATGGATTTTTTCTTTTGTCTTTTTTTTTTTTTAGAGAGAGAGACAGGGTCTCACTATGTTGCCCAGGCTAGAGTACAGAGGCTATTCATAGATGTGATCATAGCTCACTCCAGCCTTGAACTCCTAGGCTCAAGTGATCTTCCCTCCTCAGCCTCCAGAGTAGCTAGGACTACAGGCACGTGCTACCTTTGCCTTCTGGAAGCTCACCTTCTTGCTCCAATGGGAACATGGATAGATATTCCTTGACAATACTGCAGCTCTTTCAAGCAGTAGCCAGTTTTCTCTCCTACATTGTTCATCCCAGTGATTTCGGAGGCATAGGTG
The DNA here is from genome assembly GCF_000956105.1 of Propithecus coquereli. Taxonomy (NCBI): domain Eukaryota; kingdom Metazoa; phylum Chordata; class Mammalia; order Primates; family Indriidae; genus Propithecus; species Propithecus coquereli. The sequence goes on from NW_012152741.1 coordinate 472,128, forward strand.
TTGTCCTTGCACTTCATGCACTCCCCTCAGACCATGCTCCCTCCCTCCTCGGGAAATCCCCCAGCTCCTCTGAGGCACAAGAAATGGACTACACAACCTTCATTACAGCCATCTACCAAGACCCTCATCATTCCCCTTTGGTCTTTAAGGATTTTTTTCTTTTTGAGACAGAGTCTTGCTCTGTCACCCAGGCAGTGGAGTCATCAAAGCTCACTGCAACCTCAAACTCCTGGTCTCAAGCGATCATCCTGCCTCAGCCTCCCAAGTAGCTAGGATTACAGACATGCAACACCACATCTGGCTAATTTTTCTGTTTTTAGTAGAGACGGGGCCTCACTCTTGCTCAGGCTGGTCTCGAACTCCTGGCCTCAAGCAATCCTCCTGCCTTGGCCTCCCAAAGTGCTAGGATTACAGGTGTGGGCTACCGTGCTCAGCCTGGTTTTTGACAATTTTATTCCTGTTTACCATCACTCTCTCCAATATCTCTTTTCCAGAATTCTTGGTGGTTTCAAAATCCACATTGATGATGGATTCAAAATCCACAATCTAACCCTCTGGTCTCTCTGTTTTATGAGCTCTTCTCCTTCGAAATTGTGCCCTTACAGGGGTGATGGACCTGTGGCCTCAAGGCCACATGTGGCCCTCCAGATCCCCAAGTGTGACCCCTCAACCAAATCCAAACTTCACACAAATCCTTTACAAAAAGGACTTGTTCTGTAAAATTTGGATTCAGTCAAAAAGCCACACTCAACGATCCAGAAGGCCACATGAGGCCCCAAGGCCACAGGTTCCCCACCCTTGTGTGACCTCTTCCACTTCCAGTTCATCTCCCCTTTGTATTAGTTAGAGTTCTTCAGAGAAATAGAACCAATAGCATGCAAATATATATACATATATCAGGGGAGATTTATTGTAAGGATTGGCTCACACAATTATGGAGGCTGACAAGTCCTAAGATATACAGAGTGAGTTGGCAAGCTTGAGACCCAGGAGAGCTGACAGTGTGTTCAGTCCCAGTCCTAAGGCCTGAGACCCAGGAAAACCAATGGTGCAGTTTCAGGTCAAAGGCCAATAGGCTTGAGACCCAGGAAGAGCCAATGTTTCAGTTTGAGACCAAAGGTAGGAAAAAACCAATGTCACAGTTGGAAGGTAGTCAGGCAGGAGAATTCTCTTACTCCAGGGAGGGTCAGCCTTTTTGTTCTATTCAGGTTTTTGATTGGATGAGGCCTACGCATTAGGGAGGGCAATCGGCTTTATTCAGTCTACTGATTTAACTGCTAATCTCATCCAAAACACCCTCACAGTAACACCCAGTATAATGTGTAGCTAAATATCTGTGCACCCTGTGACCCATTCAAGTTAACATATATAATAGAAGTAACCATCACAAGCGCAACCCTTGTCAACTTGACATCTACACTCATCCCCTTAAACCATACTTAATCTCCAAATGAAGACAATAACAAGATCATAATTCTGCCAACATAACTATCCTACATACAACTGAAAACACATTAACCCTTTCCCCAGAAGAAGATGTAAAGTCTTTGAGTGATGTTTACTCTTCTCCTTGATATTGCATAACTTAACTATGATGTAAAGTTAATATATCTTACATTATATGATATGGGGACAAGGGAGGGAAGAAAACAAAGAATAGATTTGTGTGTGCGTACAAATGTATTCATGATAAGATAAAGAGGAAATACTCACGACCATTACAGTCCTCATTTCTGGTCATGTGGTCATAGCTGGTATTCATATCCACCTTCTTCCACTACCCATTCCGTATTCCCTTTGCCTTCAGCAAGCACCTCAACTGGCCATGGTTCTTTACCTGGCAGGGTGACCCAAACCTTCATTCCTGAATGGGCTGGGCCATTTGTAGTCCTGCCTGGATTAGGTTGTTGTAGTTTTCCATTGACCTTAATCACAGAGAATGATAATACTTAGAGATGCCCAAAGGGATCTCCTGTATTCCAGAATACTCTTCCTTACCTCCGTTGTGGAATAGCAGTCCAATTTCTCCTCAGTGGTCAGGATCAATCACCCCAGCCAGCACAGCAACTCTGAAGGCATGAGGAGCCCAAAGTGGTCGGTGGCAGTCTTAACTTCCAGTTCAGTGGAATTATTGTTGTGTCTCCTGGGAGAAGCATTCCTCCCTCTGAAATTGAGATCTCTAGGCCAGCAGAGTATAAAGTCACAGGAAAAGGAAGCACCCCATGGTCTAGTCAAATTAACACATAAAATTAACCATCACACCCTAAAACCCCATTAAGACCTACAGTTTATTGACCCTACTACCTTTTCAGTGTTGCATACCTCTCTCTTTCTTTCATTTTTTTTATTTTTTTAATTTTTTAAATTTTTTTCCCAATGATCCACTATCATTCCCAACCACACCTCTCCCATGTCCTCACTTCCCTCCTTACCCTTAAATTCTAGGCTCTATAATTATGATTCCTCTTTTTTATTGTCCCTCTCTTCATTTAATTCAACAAGCAAAACTCCAGCTTAGCTTCTAATGAAATGATGAATCCATCAGTGAATGCCAATGGTTGCCACATCCCCAAAAAAGACACTGTATATCACTGGGCATGCATGACCATATCCCCTTCTGCATGCCTATGTGTGACAGTATAGTGCATTTTGGGAGAATTTCTTTGGCCAGATCTGGGTATGTGTGAGGCCCCTGCATGCCCCTTTGTTTCTTAGTACCTCTGCTTGTGTGTGTGTATCTGTGTGGCTGTGTCCGCACAGGTCTGCATTACGTATTGCTGTATGTCGGCCTGTGTGTGCTCTGCCCACGTCTACGCTCATGGGTTATGTGTCTCTGTATGGCATGTGGGTCTCAGTGTGACTTGTGTCTCTTTGTTAGTGACTGATGGTCACTATACTGGGTGTCTCTTCATATGTCTCTGTTTGCTGTCGCCATATGTTAGAGTGCGTGTGCATTCTGTGTGTCTATGTGTTTGTGCCGTGAGTCTGTATGGGTCTGTGTGCATGAATATCTCATGGTCACTGTACGTACATGTCTGGGTGACTCAGGGGCTGTGCCTGTGCTGACCTCTATCTATGTGTCTGTGCCTCTGACTGGAAAGAGAGAGATAGCAAGAAGACCCTCATGTATAATCTTCCCACCCACTCCCATAGGGCAAGGCTGCCACCTTGCAGCCTCAGGCATGTGTCACAGGAGTCAGGTGATCCACTGCATAGAAGGCACCTGCTACCTGCACCCAGAGGTCTCCCCAGGTGCAGGACTTCCCCACGGAGGGAGAGAAGGAAGGAAGGCCCTACTCTCCCTGCCCACCCCTCCCTTCTCCCTGATTCTAACCCTGACTTAACCAGCCCTCAAGGCTTAATTCTATACTGGCCCCACCCTAGCAGAGCCATCCAAATGCCATAAACCCATACCACCTCATGTGCCCAAGGCCCTTCCCGCCACCACTTGCAGCTGCCATGCTCTAGGAGAGCCTCTCCCCTCCCTCCTTTTCTCTTTGCCCTTTTCCCTGAGCTAGCAGATTGGGCCAAACTGGAGTGTGTGCCTGACAAAATCTGAGCCTCAAGTATTTCTGCCCTATTGAATCCTTGTCACTAGTCAAGCTCATTCCCAACTCAGGACCTTTACACTGTCCTTGCCTAGAACACCCATCCATCCCCCAAATCAATGCACAGCTGGTTCCTTCAGATCATGGTTCCAGTCTCAGTTCACGTCTCACTGTTAGTAAGTGCCCACCCAACTCCATCCTCTCTACCTCACCTCCCTGTTTCATTTTCTTCAGGGAATCAATCACCACCTGACATCTTCACTGTTTGCTGCCCCTGCCAGAATGGCAGCTCCTCAAGGGCAGGGATCGATGTCTGTTCTGTTCACCATGGTATGTCCCCAGCACCTAGGACAGTGTAGGTACTCAATAAGGAATTGGTTGGATGAATTAAAAGATCTCCTGGTGTTAGATATGAACTCCAATCTCCCGCCACCCCCAGCTGTTGATCTCACTGCCCATGGCTCCCAGGAGGGCAGAATGGATTGGACTGAAGGTGAAGTCACAGAAACAGTCAGGTCAATGGCACCAGGCCAACCTGCTCCAGGCAGTTCCCACACTGGGCACACTCCCTACCCGCGCCCCCCAGGGAGCTCACGGCAGGGGGGTGGGAGGAGTGCTAGGTAGGGACTTTGCCCTAATCATGCCTGCCCAGATAAGCAATGTGGAGGCGCTGTTGAGCTAAGAGGAGCCTTTGCTGGCCTGGGCTGAGGGGCAGGCCCAGAGTCCCTCCAGGGAGGGTTCGCCTGCTCCCACCTCACATAGACCCTGAAAGTGGCAGAAACAAAGGGGCTTTCAGAGTTTCCATATGGCCACCCTGGCCCTGGGGTAAACAAGTGCATTCCTTTATAGTTTATCCTTCCTGTGTTTCTTTCTACAGAAAGAAGCAGATACATGTCTATATTCTTATTTCTTCTTCTTTATTACCAAAAGATAGCACTTTCTTTTTGAAACCCAATTGACTAAATGACCAATTCACCAAAACCATCAAATCTCCTAGAATCCAACTGACAAAAGCTAATTTGCTGTAAAATCAATGTGCTGAATTCTTGAAGATTTAGGGAAATTTTGAGTTTCCTTCTAGTCCCAAGTGGTACCAAACACCAAAACCAAGTCTAGGTCAACTCACAGCAGCTGTTCGACAGCCAGAGACAGCAGCATGAATGATGGCAAGGCAAAATTCTGGGGAGAAAAATTCCCGAGGCACAGGTTGACTTCATCAGCTAATGATCGGGCATCTAGGGAAGGGTCCTGGGCAGCAGGGTGGCCTCTCGCCATTGGGGGTCAGGAAGTAAAGATGAGGAGTGGCAATGTCCATCTGAAAGTGGAGCTTTTGCAAGATACTGAGAACCACAAGCTGAACACTATTCAAGAAGAGGCTCTAGTAAATCTTCATGCCCTTGGTTTGGCAATGGATTCTTAGGCGTGACACCAAAAGTAAAGACAAAATAACAAAATAGATAAATAGGACTTCATCAAATTTAAAAACTTTTGTGCATCAGAGGATATTATCAGGAAAAGTGAAAAGACAACCTACAGAATAGGTGAAAGTATTTGCAAATCATATATCTGATAAGGGTCAAGTATCCAGAATATAAAAGGAACTCTTACAATTCAACAACAAAAAGAAAAACAACCTGGTTTTTTAAATGGGCAAAAGACCTGAATAGACATTTCTGCAAAGAAGATATATAATACAAATGGCCAAGAAGCACATGAAAAGATACTCAACATCATTAGTCATTAGGGCAATGCAAATCAAAACCAAAATACGGTACCACTTCATCACCACTAGGATAGCTATAATCAACAAAACAGAAAATAAGTATTGGCGAGGATATGGAGAAATTGAGACACTCATACATTGCTGGTGGGAATATAAAATGGTTCAGCCACTATGGAAATAGTTTGGCAGTTCCTCTAAAAGGTAAGCATAGAATCACCAAATGATACAGCAATTCCACCCCTAGGTATATACCCAAAAGAACTGAAAACTGGTACTCAAACAAATACATCCAACACATGTTCATAGCAGCAGCATCCACAACAGCTGAAGGTGGAAATAGCCCAAATGTCCAGATGAACAGATAAACAACTTGTGGTACAGGTTGAGTATCCCTTATCTGAAATGCTTGGGACCAGAAGTGTTTCGGATTTCAGACTTTTTTAGACTTTGGAATATTTGCATACACATAATGAGATATCTTAGGGATGGGACCCAAGTCTAAATACAAAATTCATTTATGTTTCATATATATACCTTATGCACATAGCCTGAAGGTAATTTTATATAATGTTTTTAATAATTTTGTGCTAAGTTTGTGTTAAGTACTTAGGTGTGGACTTTTCCACTTGTGGCGTCATTTCAGTGCTCAATAAATTTGGATTTTGGAGCCTTTCAGATTTTGCATTTTCAGATTAGGGATGCTCAGTCTGTATACACATACAATGGAATATTATTCAGCCATAAAAAGGAATGAAGTGCATGCTACATGATGTCAAAGATAAACAAAGCCAGATATTAGTTAAATGTGGTGAAAACAGATTTTATTCAGTAACTACTGATAGTAGGGGAGAGAGCTGAGCTCCATTCCAATTTGTGCAGCGATTTGGGTATTTTAAAGATAGAATGAGGGAGTAGGGAGAGCTGGGGCTCAGTGGAGTCAGAGAAGTGAAAAAGTACAAAAGGCTGGCCAGTGTAAATGTGAGTAGGCCAGCTGTGGCTGCTAGCTGGATTCCATCCCCCCACACAGACTGGGAGAGGGAGGCCCTGTCCTTCCTGATGATTACATTTCAAAGGAATGACTCTCGGATCCTTGAGAGAGACGTTTCTGAGTTGTAAGATACATGCATCCACAATTGTAAGCCCTTTTTATTAAATGCTCTAAGAGAGGGAGGTCAGGGCCTATCATCAAGGATTGGCTTAAACAAATAGTAAAATTCCCTGGCAACATTGAGCTTTCTCGCACAGGCATTTTAATGGGGAGCTGGAGTCATTCTAGGGACATGGCCTTATCTTGCTAGAAGCCATGCTAGTTTGGTCAAGTCTCTCAGTGCAGGGGTTTGGATAGACTTGTCGTGTGCCCAGAGTTTCGCAGTTCTCAATGATACATGTTACAATGTGGATGAACCTTGGAAACAGTACCCTGTGTAAGAGAGGTCAGACAGAAAAGGTCACACATCATATGATCCCAGAATAGGTAAATCCATAAAGACAGAACGTAGATTAGTGGTTGCCAGGGGCTGGTGGGAGGGGGGAGGCGGGTGTGGGGAGAGACTACTTAATGAGTACAGGTTTTAGGGTGATGAAAATGTTTTGAAACTGGAGGCTGGGTGCAGTGGCTCATGCCTATAATCCCAGCACTTTGGGAGGCCGAGGCAGGAGGATCACTTGAGCTCAGGAGTTTGAGATCAGCCTGGACAACACAGCAAGACCTGGGGCATGGTGGCACGCTCCTGTAGTCCTAGTTATGATCACACCACTGCACTTTAGCCTGGGCGACAGAGCAAGAACCTGTTTCTAAAAATAAATAAATAAATAAAATAAAGACAGAAACTAGATAGAGGTGGTGGTTGCACAACATTTTAAATGTACAAACTGCCACCGAATTGTTCACTTTACAATGGTTAATTTTGTGTTACGTGAATTTTACCTCAATTTTTTAAAAAAGAAAAAAAAAGAGAGAATCTAACTCCCTAACAGGACCTACACAACTGAGGTTCCCTTCAGACATTTTTTCCACAGTAATTTATAAGTCCCACATTCTGAGGGGCTTGTGGTGGAAAGCAAAGTTTCTACTTCCTTAACCCCGGTCCCAGCCCTAGAGACAACCATTTTTACCTTTTCAACCTCTTTCTAATTTTAGTTCTTCTATCTGGGAGGCCAAGGTGGGAGGATCCCTTGAGCTCAGGAGTTTGAGACCAGTCTGAGCAAGAGTAAGACCCCATCTCTACAAAAAATAAAAAATTAGCCAGGTCAGTGGTGCATGCCTATAGTCCTAGATACTTGGGAGGCTGAGGTAGGAGGATCGCTTGAGCCCAGGAGTTTGAGGCTGCAGTGAGCTATGACGATATCATTGCACTCTACCCAGGGAGACAGAGTGAGACTCTGTCTCAAAAGAAAGAAACAAACAAACAAACTCAGATGGTGATATTGAGTGCAAAGCCAAGCTAAAGGGAGAGGGAGTGTCAGGTGACTGGGGATAGGGAGGGCTGGCTAGTTTATATGAGATGGTCAGGGCAGGCCTCACTGAGGAGATAACACTCGAGCAGAGACCTCAAGGAAACCTGCATCAGGCTGGTTACTTCCCATGGTCTTGTTCAACATGTTCCTCTGTCACCTAGATTTCTATAAACTTAGTAGTTGGATCTAGAGGTTGATCTGCTACAGGTTCAATTTTGGGGTAAGAATCCTTGATAGGTAATGCTGTGAGTTCTTCCACCAGGAGGAACATACATCTGGCTTTGTTTCTTATGACTGTGTGGCCCTAGATGGCCATTGCCTGGATCCATTAATTCATTAGGGGTTTGTAAAATGATGAGAGTCAATCATCCCTTCTTCAATATAAGAGTTCTTTTAAAAACCCTTAGTGTACAGAGAACACTTTCAAATAATTCTCCCTCCCTTCTTCCTAAAACCTCCCAGTTTTGACTCTCATGTCATGAGAGTCTTGATTTATGGAAATCATCTACCAACCCTCATTTCTCTAGAATTCTAACTCCTGGCTTACTATTACTCTCTCCAATTCCACCCCTTCCTTGACCATTGGTGATTTTGTTTTTACTTAAATGATCCTTCCAAAGACCTGGCCTCTCACTTCCTTGACCCCTTCTCCTCCAGTGATCTCCTCAGCCACTTGCTCCCACAGAGAAAACCATGACATCATCACCTAAACTGGAACAAGTACAATATCACATTCATACATCCCACGCTCTGACAACCTCCTCCTATTGTTTCAGCTCATTCCCTCTAGTATCCCAACTATAATAATGACCATACCCTAAAAAACAGACACTAAAATGTCTTGGAGACTTCGCAACCATGGATACAGACCCCTAGGCATACCAAAGACAACTTATCATGGACACATCCTCCCAAACTGCTCTGACTTCCAATCCCGATACAGATTCTAAAAATCTCAGAAACCTCCAACCATGGACAGAGCCTCCCAAATTCAGGTACCTCACAGACTGGACACAAATCTCCCAAAAGATCAGAGACCTCAAGCCCTGAGACACACACTCCCAGTAGAATAGAACAGAGGCCTCATAACCTGGAATGCACCTGCAAACTGCTGAGATACCGCACATGTTGGACACATACCCCCAAGAGTTCTGAGACCTCAAACCCTGACACAACCCTGCCAAAATGTCAGGGATCTCAAAATCTAGAAAGAGACTCCCCAATCACCTCAGATACTTCACACACCGGGCACAAATCCTCAGAGAGCTCAGAGGCATCACACACCAGGTCCCAAACACCTCAGAAACTACACGCCCTAAAACACTTACCCACAAGAACTTCACAGACCACATATGGTGAGTAGAGACACAAAATCCCAAACAGATTTGAGACCTCACACCTTGGGACACAGAAATCCTGAAAGAATACAAATATCAGACCCTGGGATGCAAAACTTAATTCAGTTCGATGAGCTCATTATATGACTCGGCCCTACAAAATTATCAGAGAGAACTTATACCCAGAGATACAGTCCTAGATAGAGGTCAAAGACCACACATCCTGGATACAGACTCTTAGACAGAGGAGAGATATCACCCTATGATAGAATCCCCCAAACAACCTCAGATACCATGCATACAGAGATACGGACCCATAAAATGCTTGGGTATCACACATCTTAGACAACAGCTGAGTGACTCACATTCTAGACACACATACAAAATCAGCTCAGAGGTCTGAAACATACCTCCAAACAATAAACAGGATTAAAAACCTTAAAATGCAAGAGCCTCCACACTCAGGGACATAGACTCTCAGAATATCAAACCTGACCATCAGGGAAAGAGTCCCACAAAGGTTGACAATCCCCACATCCTGGATAGCAGAACGCCAAGAAACTCAGAGGCTGCATACCCAGGTATAAAATAAACAAATTGGCTTGGAGAATTCACAATTTAAAAAACAGGGCACCCGACAGCTTTGAGGCCTCACACCTTAGACACAGATCCCCCAAGAGCTCAGAGACCTCACAACATGGGACACAGGCCACAAAAGAACTCAGATTTCACTCCATGGAACAAAGACCCAAGTAACTCAGATACCACACACCATGATATAGAGACTCTCAAAGAGATTAAAGATATCGTAACCTGTACAAAGTCCCTCAGACAGCTCAGAGACCTCCTACCCTGGGACACAGAAACCCCAAACAGCTAATATCACCATATGATAAAATGCTCACATCAGCCTTTGAGGTTTCACAACTTGGAATACGGACTCCCAGAATTATTTGTACATTTAACATCTTGCAGAGAGACACTGCAAAGAGCTCATTAACCTCGCATTTTGGACATAGTTGCTAAATCACCTCACAGAACTGGTACATGGTAAACACACCTTGGAACAGCACTGTGGCCTCAAATTCAAAAGTTCAGAGATGTCCACACTCAGGGACAACAACCTATAAAAATGTCAAATACCTCACAATGATAGAAAGAGTTCATACCATGATAAAAAATAAACCAGCTCAGAGAACTCACACTCTAGGAAGTGTGAGATGTCACATGTTGGAAAGTAGAACTCCAAAGGGTTTAGAAACTTCACAGCCTGGGAAATAGATTAGAGACCTAGAATATAGCCTAGAGACCTCAAACCTTGAAACTCAGACTCCCAAGCATCCCAAGGAATTCATAGCCTGGGGCAGAGAAACATGAACATCTCAGTGCCCTCACGTCCTGTGGCACAGGCTCCCAAACACCTCAGGACCTCATACTATGGGTCATCAACCCCCAAATGCCTCAGAGAGCTCACACCTTGGAAACATAAACCCAAAGTACTCAAGGTCCTCACATTACTGGGGTGAAAGTTGTCAGAATCAAAATGGAATCACTCAGGGTAGAAAAAAAAATCCTGATAGATAGAGCTGGGGAAGACCATATAGAGAGAGTTCTCATGCTTGTATGCTTGATAACAAAAACTATCACAAAAGACTACAAAAACCACAACCTTGCACAAACATCATTACAACCTTACACAAAAAATATTTCCAGAACATCTGCCAGCAACTGCCTGTCAAACCTTTGGCATCATCTTTGTCATTGATCCTTGTAGCCAAGGATAATCATTTCAAAACAATTATGTAATCCTCCTCATTTTTCCTTTAGAAACCTTTGTCTTCCTTTACTTTCCTGAATACGAACATAGTTAATTTACCATGGCACGTGTATTTCCATTGCAGTGCCCTATTCCTGAATAAATATCATTTTCTTTTACAAAGCCTTTCTGTTTGTTACTTAGGTTGACAGTGGAAAGCAGAACCCAAATCCCCACATCCTAGGACACAGATCCCCCAAAGAACTGAGAGATATCACACCTGGGACATAGTCCCTCAAACAGCCCAGAAGGCTTACACTTCCCCCTGCAGATTAAGCCTTTTGTTCTGGAAGGGTGACAGGTAGTCTAGGCAGCGTATGGCTGCTGTTTCCCTCCGCCAGCCTGCACCATGGGGACAGGGAGGAAGCTTTCTCCAGATTCTCCCTATCCTTTCTGCGAGAGCCTGGTGGAGTTCCTAGAGTAAAAACCTGCAAAACGGTGGGAACTCCCCTATGCCAGTGTCCCTGAAAGCTTCACACTGTCTCCTTAGCATGCACTTGGCCTCCAGCAATTCGTCAAAATTTCTAGTTTAAACTTCCTATCAGCTCATGTAGCATCCAGTGGCTTCAGCCGCAGGTAAGCAAATGCTCTGGTCCTGTATCTCTCCAGATTTCAGGATGCTCCTCTGTCCTGTGATCTCAGTTCTCTGATGCGGTTTCTCACACTTGTTAATTTCCTCCCCGCACAGCTTTTGCTCGTTGTAAGATGAGAGTCTCTCTTTTTTTTTTTTTTTTTTTTGGCCTGGAGAGGTCCACAAGCTAAAGATGGGAGTTTCTTTTCTTCAGTTCTTTACATGTCCATGTTAAAACCAGAAGTCTTTTTATTTTTGACCTTAAAAACGTTCCTTCAGCTGGGCACGGTGGCTCATGCCTGTAATCCTAGCACTCTGGGAGGCTGAGGCGGGAGGATTGCTCGAGGTCAGGAGTTCGAGACCAGCCTGAGCAGGAGTGAGACCCCCGTCTCTACTAAAAATAGAAAGAAATTAGCTAGACAACTAAAAATATATAGAAAAAATTAGCCGGGCACGGTGGTGCGTGCCCGTAGTCCCAGCTACTGGGAGGCTGAGGCAGGAGGATCTCTTGAGCCCAGGAGTCTGAGGTTGCTGTGAGCTAGGGTGATGCCACGGCACTCTAGCTCAGGCAACAGAGCGAGATTCTGTCTCAAAAAAAAAAAAAACTTTCCTTCTTTTCATCTATGTCTCTTAAGCCATTATCTGTTGCATTTATTGGTTCTTATGTTCCTTCTAATTCAGTCTATGTTTCTGAAATGACTTTTTGTTTTGTTTCTAACTCTTTGTCAAATTCTATTACCTCATTTTCTGAATTGTTCTCATTCTGATTTATGGTGTTCTTTTGTATCTTGTATCATTTCTTAGTCTCTTTGAGCTCATTTGGCAGTATTAAGATAAAGAGTTCTCATTTGTTTTGTAGGCACATCTTTCTGGAATTCTCTCATTGTCTGTAGGGAGGTCATTCTGCTTCTTATCTTCTTTTTTCTTACAATAACTTCTAATGGGATTTGATCTCCATCCTTTTACATAAAAATAATTTTCTGGAATGTTTAGAAGGGAAGCAAGGCTCAGGATAGCTCTTCTAACTTTGTGGTTCTATAGCTCCCTCTTCTGTTTCTGTGACGAACTCAAAATGATAGGAGCTTGCTTTCAGAGACAGCCCGGTTCAGTGGTCTCGGACCTTCTTCTTCCTTTATCTCTACGTTCTTCCTACTCACGTTGGATTCTATTCCTACTTTTTCCAGTGTACCTGTTTGACAGTTCATTGGACCTAGACTGTTCCAGCCCTTTCAGTATTACTCTTTGCTTTTGTGTATGATTGAAAAGTTCCATTAATAAGTTTCCAAAATCTATATCTGACAAAGAGAAAGAGAGAGAGAGAATGGAAACACTAGAAGATGCTGTAATAAATGACTAATAATGGTTAATGGCAGAGAGGACACTGGGTAGATGGGCGGTGATGGCAGGAAGCTTTCCACTGCACCTCTTTTCCCATTTATTTCTGAAGCACACGCATATCACTTATTCAAAAATTAAATATATTCAAAAATTGCCCCTCCCGTGCATGATGGAAACACCATGGCTGCGGCAGCCCAGTTCTCCCTGACACAGTTATCAAGTGGGAATCCTGTATATGAAAAATACTATAGACAGGTTGATACAGGCAATACTGGAAGGGTGTTGGCTTCTGAAGCTGCCGCTTTCCTGAAAAAATCAGGGCTCCCAGACTTGATACTTGGAAAGATTTGGGATTTAGCCGACACAGATGGCAAAGGTATCCTGAACAAACAAGAATTCTTTGTTGCTTTGCGTCTTGTGGCATGTGCCCAGAATGGATTGGAGGTTTCACTGAGTAGCTTGAACCTGGCTGTTCCTCCACCAAGATTTCATGATACCAGTAGTCCTTTGCTAATCAGTGGAACCTCTGCAGCTGAACTCCCCTGGGCAGTAAAATCTGAAGACAAGGCCAAATATGATGCAATTTTTGATAGTTTAAGCCCAGTGAATGGATTTCTGTCCGGTGATAAAGTGAAACCAGTGTTACTCAACTCTAAGTTACCTCTGGATATCCTTGGAAGAGTTTGGGAATTGAGTGACATTGACCATGATGGAATGCTTGACAGAGATGAGTTTGCAGTTGCCATGTTTTTGATATATCGTGCACTGGAGAAAGAACCTGTGCCAATGTCCTTGCCTCCAGCCTTGGTGCCACCTTCCAAGAGAAAAACGTAGGTTGTATCCCCTGCAGAAAAAGCTAAATATGATGAAATCTTCCTGAAAACTGATAAAGATATGGATGGATTTGTATCTGGATTGGAGGTTCGTGAAATCTTCCTGAAAACAGGTTTACCTTCTGCCTTACTAGCCCATATTTGGGCATTATGTGACACAAAGGACTGTGGGAAGCTTTCAAAAGATCAGTTTGCATTGGCTTTTCACTTAATCAATCAAAAGTTAATAAAGGGCATTGATCCTCCTCACATTCTTACTCCTGAGATGATTCCACCATCAGACAGGGCCAGTTTACAAAAGAGCTTCATAGGATCAAGTCCTGTTGCAGATTTCTCTGCTATTAAGGAACTAGATACCCTTAACAATGAAATAGTTGACTTACAGAGGGAAAAGAATAACGTGGAACAGGACCTTAAGGAGAGAGAAGATACTATTAAACAGAGGACAAGCGAGGTTCAGGATCTTCAAGATGAAGTTCAAAGGGAAAATACTAATCTGCAAAAACTACAGGCCCAGAAACAACAAGTACAGGAACTCCTTGATGAACTGGATGAGCAGAAAGCCCAACTGGAGGAACAACTCAAGGAAGTCAGAAAGAAATGTGCTGAGGAGGCCCAGCAGGTAACATCTGCTGTTTACTGCTGCCTGCATCTATACCTTAGTTGCTTTTCTTGGCTTAAAATGAAAACATTCTCTACTTTTTTTGTTGTTGTTGTTAAGTGACAAACTAGTCAGCACTTGGGCACATGAGGGAGATAGAACAAGCTTCATCTGGAGATTACAGGCCCTCTTTAGTGGAAATAGAAGGGCACTTCATGTACTGTTCTTCCGAATTTTGATTGGAAATATGGTATCTATGCTGTCAACTCTCCTGTATCCCTCCCCTAATTACCCTTCTCTACCAAAAACATACATCTAAAAACACCAAAATATAAACTAAACAAATAAATGTATTGCATATGGAACATTTTCATGACTTCCTTTTTTTTTTTTTTCAGCTCTTACTGTCATTCCCAATGACCTCTTCTTATAATCCCCCTTTCTCCTCATTCACCTCCATGTTACAGATCTCTTCTCTGAAAGCTGAATTAACCAGTCAAGAATCGCAGATCTCCACTTACGAAGAAGAACTGGCCAAAGCCAGGGAAGAGCTGAGCCGCCTACAGCAAGAAACAGCAGAATTGGAGGAGAGTGCGGAGTCAGGGAAGGCTCAGCTGGAACCTCTTCAGCAGCACTTACAAGATTCACAACAGGAAATCAGTTCAATGCAAATGAAACTGATGGAAATGAAAGATCTGGAAAATCATAACAATCAATTAAATTGGTGCAGTAGCCCACACAGCATTCTTGTAAATGGCGCAAAAGATTATTGCAGCCTCAGCACCAGCAGCAGTGAAACAGCCAACCTTAATGAACACGGTGAAGGCCAGAACAACCTAGAGTCTGAGCCCATACACCAGGAGTCTCCAGCAAGAAGTAGTCCTGAAATACCACCTTCAGGTGTGACCGATGAAAATGAAGTGCTGACTATAGCTGTTAATGAAGAAGTTTGTCCTGAATTTGACAGTGACAGACATTCAAAAGAGGAAGATCCATTTAATGTAGACTCAAGTTCACTAACAGATCCAGTTGCAGATACAAAGTTGGATTTTTTCCAGTCCGATCCTTTTGTTGGCAGCGATCCTTTCAAGGATGATCCTTTTGGGAAAATTGATCCGTTTGGTGGTGATCCTTTCAAAGGTTCAGATCCATTTGCATCTGACTGCTTCTTCAAGCAGTCTTCCACTGATCCTTTTGCCACTTCAAGCACTGACCCTTTCAGTGCAGCCAACAATAGCAGTAATACATCGGTAGAAACAGTGAAGCACAATGATCCTTTTGCTCCTGGTGGAACAGTTGTTGTTGCAGGAAGTGATTCAGCCACAGACCCTTTTGCTTCTGTTTTTGGAAGTGAATCCTTTGGAGATGGATTTGCTGACTTCAGCACATTGTTACAGGTCAACAATGAAGATCCTTTTAGTTCAGCCACATTGAGCTCTGTCAGCAATGTGGTTATTACAAAAAATGTGTTTGAGAAAACATCAGTCAAAAGTGAAGATGTACCCCCAGCACTGCCACCAAAGATCGGAACTCCAACAAGACCCTGCCCACCACCACCTGGGAAAAGACCCAGCAACAAATCGGATTCTTCTGATCCATTTAAACTGAATGATCCATTTCAGCCTTTCCCAGGCAGCGATAGCCCCAAAGAAAAAGATCCTGATATGTTTTGTGATCCATTCACTTCTTCTACTACTACCACTACCAATAAAGAGGCTGACCCAAGCAATTTTGCTAACTTCAGTGCTTATCCCTCTGAAGAAGATATGATTGAATGGGCCAAGAGGGAAAGTGAGAAAGAGGAAGAGCAGAGGCTTGCCCGACTGAATCAGCAAGAGCAAGAAGACTTAGAACTGGCCATTGCACTCAGCAAATCTGAGATATCAGAAGCATGAAGAATTCTTTTGTCCTTTGTCAATAATACAGTACTCTTCTGCCTGAATGCTGAAGCTATTTACAGTGTGTATCAAAACTACCTATGAGCATGGGAATACAAAATGTTTGAGATTCCTTTAAATGTGACAAAATTTTAGGTTTTTGTTGTTTTTTGTTTTCTTTTTTTTACTCCATTTCAGGTTTGTCACTTTTTTTTCTTGTAAAAGCAGTAACCCAGTGAGATAACTTCACTGGGGCCCCTGCCTATGCCTGCCTAAGCTACTTTTACTTGTAAAGCTAGAGCACCCAAGCTTCTGCCTTCTGGAGTATAGAGAAATAGTTTCACCCTGTGCTACCCTTGTTCTGTAGTTATTCTGATGATAGCCAGTGGGGTTCTTAAAGTTTGCAGTCTTCTCCCCTGATTTGAAT
>NW_012152741.1:489123-519406 GCF_000956105.1 Propithecus coquereli
AGGTTGCTGTGAGCTAGGCTGACACCATGGTACTCTAGCCCAGGCAACAGAGTGAGACTCTGTCTCACAAAAACAAAACAAAAAAAAAAAGTTAAGTAATTCTTAAGCCAGACATGGTAGCATGCACCTGTAGTCCCAGCTACTTGGGAGGCTGAGGCAGGAGGATCACTTGAGCCCAGAAGTTTGAGACCAGCCTGAGCAACATAGCAAGACCCCATTTCTAAAAAATAAAAAACAAAAACTAAATAATTCTTTTAAAATGTGCCTACATACTGTCACACACTGCAGGTAGGAATGCAAAACAGTACAACACCTAGGGAGGACAATTTGGCAACATGTACTGAAATTACTAATGCACATCTACCTAACCCTCAACCCCGCAATTCCATTTCTGGGAATATGCAAAAGGATACATATACAAGATTATTCATTACAGCATTTTGATAGCCAGAAACTGGAAACAATCCGAGATTAATGAATTAGAGTACATACACACAAAGGAATGCTAAAGAGCTATTAAAAAAACGAGAAAGCTCTCTATATACTGATTTGTAAAGATTTCCAGGATATGTTGTTAATAAAAGCAAGGCACAGAACAGTGTAAAGAGTATACTGTCTTTGTGTAAGAAAGAGGGGAATATGTATTTGTACTTGCCTGTAGAAATTCTGGACAGACACACACTGAACTAATAAAGGTGGTTGCAAAAGAAAACCCAACCTCTTTGGCCTGGAATACAAGCCCTTTTAGAAGGGCTTGAAGCCAGACTTCCTGCCACTTTGGCATCTGACTTTGAGCAAATTACTGTTTCCTCATCTGTGACACAAGGATAATAGTACCTACCCTTATAGAGTGGTGAGGATTAAATGAACTAATACACACAAAGTGTCTGGCACATAGTTAATATTCAGTAAACATTAGCTAATTTATAATCACTGGTATGTGGCTGTAGCCAACCTTTCCACCCATGTCCTTGACATCTTGACTACAGCGGTGGCTCTCAAGCCTAGCTGCAGATTAGGATCACCTGGGGAACTGTGAAAACATACTGAAAAATACTGATGCCTGGGCCCCACTCCCAGGCCATATAAATCAGAATCTCTTGGGGGATGGGGAGAGTAGAGCTCAAGCATTGACATTTTTTAAAAGTGACCCAGATGAGGCCAGGTGCAGTGGCTCACACCTATAATCCCGGCACTTTGGGAGGCCAAGGTGGGAGGATTGCTTGAGGCCAGGAGTTCAAGACCAGCCTGGGCAATAAAGCAAGACCCTGTCTCTATGAAAAAAAAAATTTTTTAATTAGCCAGGTGCAGTGGTATGTGCCTATAGTTACAGCTACTCAGGAGGCTGAGGCAGGAGGATCACTTGAGCCCATACAGTGACCTATGATCATGCCACTGTACTCCAGCCTGGGTGACAGAGCAAGACCCTGTCTCTAAAAAAAAAAAAAAAATAGTGCCCCAGATGATGACTTTGATCAGTCCTATGAGATGATCAGTTCCCTCACTGCACCATCAAGCTCATTCCTGCCTCCACACCTTCACTCACGCTATTCTCCTCACTCCCTGCCCCAACCTGGGAAACCTTCATCTCCATCCCACATCCCTGCCCGGTGAATTTCTACTCCTCTTCCAAGACCCAGCTTGGGTGCCTCCTCCTCTGTGAGGCCCTCCCCCCTCTCCCCACACTCCTCCCTTCCATGATGCCCTGCTGCCTACAGGGCCAAGCAAGGACTCCTGGGCATGGCCCACCAGGCCCACTTTTACAGCCTCAAACCCTGCTTCTCCCTCACCACACATGTATTCCCTGTGCTTCCACCACACCATGCCTTTACACGTGCTCTTCCTAACTCTCAGCCTAAGACACACCCTTCACCAACTCCTACTCATCCTTCAAGACTCCACTCACCGGTGCAGCCCTCCTGTGAAGCCTACTCTGAGCCCCTCTGCCAGCATCCCTGAGACAGAGTTAGGTGTTCTCTGCTCTCTGGTCCCTCCCTCCTTGGACTTATCTCTAGCACTTAGCATGTTGTGTTAATTGCCCATATATGTGTCTGGGTTGCCCATTAGTCGGAACTTCTGGAAGGCACTTATTGTGATTTTCCCATCTCTGTCTTCCTTCCCTGCAGCACAGGCCCAGCATAAAGAAATTATTTAGAGTGTTTGCTGAATTCTGTTACTCTGTTGGGGTTTACTGGCATTCATCGTGAAAATTGCTGGTCTCTCCTTCAAGTCAAAGCCCCAATGAGTGAACATAATAGTCTAAGACTAGTGCGAACAGCACTAAGAAAACTGGATTGTCACCTCCTTCATTTTAGCCCATTTCTGTCAATAGAAGCCAGGCCTAAGATCTCAATACCTTATTTACATCACATTATCAAGCCAGCCTTCAAGGTCTAAGATCTTATTAATGTTAACAAGCCAGCCTTTGAGTACCGCCCCCTCAGCCAATTCACTGCCTGACAAATTGCTCGGCTTAGTCAATGGTTTGCAGCCCTGACTATACATTCAAATCAGCTAGCTGGGGAGCTTTTAAACATCCTGCTGTTCTGGCCTCCCAGTAGGCCAATTACTTTAGAATCTCTGGGGGTGGGTCCCAGGCTGCAGCACTTTTTGAAGCTCCCCAGGTGATCTCAGTGAGCAAGAATGAGAATCACTGCTGGATTTAAAGCCATACAGCTCCTCAGCTGGCTCTGCCTTCCTTTTCTTTCCCTCCCTTGTCCACCTTTCCTTTCTAACCTCTCCTCCAAGCTCCCCTCCTCTCCTCTCTTCTCCCTCCCACTAGCCTGCCCTCTGGTGGCTCAGCCCTGTTGTCTTGATGATGAGATCCTCAGTGTCATCCTGGCATCACCTGAATAAACTACTAGCCCAGCCTGGAGTCAGTGAACCTCGGGCTCTGCCTCTTCGTGGTTTTGGGGCAAGTCAATTCGCTCTCCAGATCTCAGTTTCTTCTTGAGCCCGGTGGCGGTCCTAACACTTGGTGTTGTGAGGATCACAGGAAATCATAGACCCTATAGTCCTTTGCATGCTGGAGAGCACCAGGTGAATGTAAGGGCTCTCTAGAGCTGTGCGGACCCATATAGACAACATCAGTGATAAAAAGCAGCCTGCAGGGGGGGCCCCACAGCGTTAATACAGAGCAAAGGTTTCAAGACATGCAAAACAAGACTATCCTTCCCATGCATGTTTTGTCCTTCGACTTTATATGAATGTATCCATAAATGTTTTCTAGTATTTTATAAAGTCGAAGGACAAAATATGCATGGGAAGGATAAACTCCAAATTCAGAACCAGGGGAAGGGGGCGAAGGGGATGTACCTCTGGAAGGGAAGCAAGGGAGCATAACTGTACCTTTAATGCCTTATTTTTCAAGAATTAAATCCTCAGTAAACATGGCAAAACATGAATATCTGACAAAACGAGGGGTGTTTTGTATTATTTTTTCTGCATCCTTGAAAAGATAATAAAATAACTATATACAATATAAATATATAAGCATTTTTAAACCAAAATGAATGAGATTCTTATCTTGCCCTAGCTTAGTTCTATTGTCCACCCTGGTATAGTGGCAGGAAGTGATAAATCTTGGAATTGACAGCTGCTTCAAATCCTTCTTGTAAAATAGAGATGTATAAATCCATAACTCTAGGCCGGGTGCGGTGGCTCACGCCTGTAATCCTAGCACTCTGGGAGGCCCAGGCTGAAGGATCACTTAAGGTTAGGAGTTCAAGACCAGCCTGAGCAAATATGAGACCCTGTCTCTACTAAAAATAGAAAAAATTAGCCAGGCATGGTGGCACATGCCTGTAGTCCCAGCTACTCGGGAGGCTGAGGCAGGAGGATCACTTGAGCCCAGGAGTTTGAGGTTGCTGTGAGCTAGGCTGATGCCACGGCACTCTAGCCTGGGCAACACAGTGAGACTCTGTCTCAAAAAAATAAAAAATAAATAAATAAATACATAACTCTAAAAATTTTTTCTAAAAAAAGCTTGTCTGTTTCCTCTAGATCTACGGTCCCCAACCCCAGGGCCCTGGCCCAGTACCCGTCCAGTCTGTAGCCTGTTAGGAAACGACTGTGTATCACCACCTGAGCTCCGCACCCCACCCCATGACACACCCCCCTCCGTGGAAAAATTGTCTTCCACGAAACCCATCCCTGGTGCCAAAAAGGTTGGGGACCACTGCTGTACATGATTTTGAAGATATCACTGAGGACATTTTTGCATGCACTGTACATAGTAGTGCTTAACAAGTGTTCTGTTGAAAAAAATAAAAGGAATGAGAAAGGGAGCTGAGTGGGGGAGGGAAGATAACGCGGAAGGAGGAGAGGGCTTCATTCACCTGCATGAAATCATTCTCAAATATCAGTGAGTGCCTGAACATGTCATCCTTTCCCTTGTGCAGCTGTCACTGCAGCTTCTCCATGGAGGTACTTAACATACCACTGCATGGCCGCTATGGTCCCTGTAATAAGGTAACATTCGTTTTTCAAGGCTATCTTAAGACAGCTGCCTCAGCTTGCTCAATAACTGGTCTGCTACCTTGGCAACTACGAGCTCAGCGCCTACACACAAGCCAAAGCTAGCCCATGGAGCACCTTCGTGCTATTTAGGCAAAAGTGCCTGTCTTAGTCCATTTGGCCTATTGTAACAATATACCATAATCTGGGTGGTTTATAAACAACAGAAATTTATTTCTCATAGTTCTGGAGGCTGGAAAGTCCAAGATCAAGGCACTGGCAGATTGCCTTGTGGGGGCCCTGCTTCCTTGTTCATAGATGGTGCCTTCTCTGTGTCCTCACACAGTGAATGGAGTGACCAAGTTCCCTTGGACCCCTTTTATAAGGGCACTAATCCCATTCATGAGGGTGGAGCCAATTGCCTCCCAAGGGGTCCCACCTCCTAATACCATCAACTTGGGGGTTAGTATTTCAACTTCTGAATTTGGAGGGAGGGTCAGACATTCAGGCCACAGTAGTGCCCCTCTGAGCACATGCAGCCCCTCTGGCTTATAGTTTGGCTAGCTTGTGGTTATTAGAAAAAGGGACCCCTTTCTCCTGGTTTACGTAGCCCTGCACCAGGATGCACTGTACAACTTGGTGAACATAGGACAGGTAGAATTTTAGGTCCCTGTCCTCACCCCCTCAGCACAAGGTGCCCTAATACAGTGAAAACTTGTACAACCTCATGGGACAGTCCTGCTGGCACATAAGCCCTTGTGACCTGGCCAGAGACTATCTCCAAGACCTCAGACTTCAACTGTCCCACCCTCCCCTGCCCTAGTCCCACCCTGTTCACTGCTTTCACTGATTGTGACCTGCACTCCAGGATCACTGGCCTTTCCTCCTGCCTTAGGGCTGCTCACTTGCTCTTCCCTCTGGACTGCTTTTCTTCTGGAATCTTTTTTTCTGGACCTTCGCATATCTGGATTCTCAATTCACCAAAATAGTCAATTCCTTCTCCTGGCCTCCCATGTCTTCAAATATCATCACTATCTGAAAGTCTTATTTACATATTCATTATCAGTTCCTCCCCACCCCCTTGAGATCTGTGAAAACTCTGGGCAGGAACACTTCGTTCAAACCCCCGCACTAAGAGACTTGACCAAACTTTGGCATGCCTTCTAGCAACCTAAGACTACACCCCTGGGATGGCCCAGCCACACTTTGAGTTCCAGTCTGAAAAAGCTCAGGGCTGTCAAAAGAACTCACCATTCGTTCCAACCAAAACCTGATGATGATGGGTCCTGACCCCCTCCTTTCTTAGCTTTAAGAAAAAGCTTACAATCCTAAATCCTTCCTCTGTCCCTTAGAGATATATATATGCATGAGTTTCTTTCTTAAGGACCTGAGAGCCATTCCTTTGAAATGTAATCATCAGGGAAGATAGGGCCTCTGTCTCCCAGTCTCTGTGGAGAGACAGAATCCTAACTTCTATCATTGCCAGCAAGCAGACACAGCTGGCCTACTTGCATTTACCCTAACCAACCCTCCTACCAACTTTTTGTAATTTTCACTTCCCTGATTCTACTCAAGCCTCCCCTTGATCCTCCTCCCTATTCTCTCATTCTTCCTTTAAAACTTCTTCTTGGCCTGGGGCGGTGGCTCACGCCTGTAATCCTAGCACTCTGGGAAACCGAGGCAGGAGGATGGCTTGAGTTTAGGAGTTCAAGACGAGCCTGAGCAAGAGTGAGACCCCATCTCTACTAAAAATAGAAAAAATTAGCTGGGCGTGGTGGCACGTGCCTGTAGTCCCAGCTACTCAGGAGGCTGAGGCAGGAGGATCCCTTGCGCCCAGGAGTCTAAGGTTGCTGTGAGCTAGGCTGACGCCATGGCACTCTAACCCAGGCAACAGAGTGAGATTCTGTCTCAAAAACAACAAAAAAAAAAACCAAATCAAAAAACACCTTCTACTTACCTCTGTGCAAATCAGAATGAAGCAGGGCTCTTTCTCCCTGCTGTCAGTAGTTACTGATTAAAATCTGTTTTCACCACATTTAACTAATGTGGCTGTGTTTACCTTTGACACCCTCCACCTTCGCCCTCCTTCAGAGACTCAGGACAGGGAACATGTCTGTTTTGTTCACTGCTGAATCTTCAGTGCCTCCAAGAACACCTAGTACAATAAATAGCTGCTGAATGAACAAATAAATGTTTGTTAAAATGCAAGTTGTGAAAGGCCTCAAGATTGGAAGATAAAGAGACCTAGATTTTAGTCTCATCTTTTGTCCTGGTTAACTAACTTGTTACCTAAGTCAAGTGGCTTCATCAACTTGGTCCAACTACTGTCTGTGTGACCTGGGGCAAGATACTGACAAAGACCCTCTCCTTTGACCAAAACTTTAGTCAGGCTCTTCTGAGCCCTCTGCTTGACTAGGCCTGACCTGTCCTTACTGAATCTAGTCCAAGCAAGAATCCTGCTAAGTCAGTGCAGGGAAAATCCCCCACGCTTGGTATTTGACCACCCCTGATTCTTATCACGCTGGCGGGCCTTCAGTAACAATCCTACCAAGTCAGTTTAGCCAGAAAACCCTTATCCTTGATATTTCTTCTTACTAATTTTCCATCCACTCACCCCTACCCTGCTCCATGGTTATAAATTTCCACCTGTCATTGTTGGAGTAGGAGTTGCGTCCAATCTCTCTCCCTAACTGCAAAACCCCTGTGCAGCGGTCCCTATACCTGTTGCCATGGCCTGCCTTGAATAAAGCCTGCTTTACTTCATGACTTTAGCAAGTGTCATGAATAATACTTCTCTTTAACAATACTTAACCTCTCTTTGCATAGGTTTCCTCAGCTAGCAATTCCTCCCTCACAGGGTCATTGGGAAGATTGAAATAGTATGAGAGAAATACAATAGTGTGAGAACAGGTGCTCAAGAAACAAGTTCCAGCCTTTTACTGGATCTCTCTTGTCTGGTCTCTTACCCAGCAGCACAAAGATAAACACAGAGTACAGACTCTGGGGGCTGAGCGCGGTGGTTCATACCTGTAATCGCAGCACTTTGGGAGGCAAAGGCAGGAGGATTTCGTGAGGCCAGGAGTTCAAGACTAGCCTGGTCAACATAGATTGCAGACTCTGGAGCCAGACTGCCTGAATGTGAAGTCCCTATTTGCTCCTGACTAGTTATATGACCTGGGAAAGTGGCTTCACTTTTCAGTACTCACTGTCTTCATCTATAAAACAGGGGTGATTGTAATGTCTACCTCATAGTGTTGTTGTGAGGATTAACAGGGTTAATATACTCACAATGTAGCCTGACACATGATATATGAATTAAATAGTATGATTGGGCCTCAGGATCCTCATTCATAATAAACATTAGGCTTTAGGATCCCTGAAGCCTCTATGACTTTGCAGCAGGAGCAGCCAGTGGCTCCCTTCCCTTTCCTTACAGGGGTGTGGGGTCAGGGTCATTAGTACAATCTTACACTGTCTTCACTTCTTGATCGGTGGTCTGGAGACCAAGCTTCCCGGTGCTTGCAAGGCCCGTCTGCGTGTCTTCCTCAGCCTCAGTGGCACATGAGAAAGCAGCGGTTCTCCCAGGCCAGAGGTGTCTCCCCAGCAGGCCCCTCAAGCCCATCCCACTCAATGGGCCCTCGTTTTTGCTTCAGAGCTCCCCAGAATGTGGGGTGGGCCCCTGGAGATGACTGGAGGACTACGGGATGGGGTAAGGCACGGTTACCGTCCGAATTTAGCCTTTAGTCTTGGAGGGTATGTGTGATGATTTGGGGATGACTGGACCTCACACTGGGTCCCTTTTAGGGCATGGAATGTGAGGACGGGCCCAAGAGGGGTTTCCTCCGGGTCTAACACATCCACTCCCCTCTGTCCTCTGGTTTTTGCTCTCCTCCAGCGGGGCCGCACACCGCAGTCCAGGCTAAAGGAGCAACCACGACTGCCGGTCCACCTCTACTCCCCATCAAACTAAACCGCCCCAAGCGGCCGGACTTATCATCTGCCGCCTTCTGTGACCTGTCGCTGTCACACACCGCTTTGTCCACATCCCCTAACAGCCACACGCTATGGGCGGGGCCGTCGTCCTCCCCTCAATTGCCAACCCCACCAGGGACACGCCGACCACACTGGGAGCATGGTGTCAACGGGAAACGCATGCGCGGTCAGCAACTCCGCCCGGGACAGGCCAACCCCTGGGGGGGGGGGTTGTTGGGGGGGCTCATGCGCAGATGCCGTGCGTGCACCGCTCCCGTAAGATGGGGTGAGTGAATGGCGGCGAGAAGCTTGACCTGTGGATCTCTGTGCATGCTGCCGCCCTCCTTCCTCTCCCGGGGTCTCGTCTTCTCACACACAGTTGGTCAGGTCTATAGGACAGCCCTGTACTGAGTTTTAGGGTGAATCCTTCCGTTTAACCAGCAGTCCCTGTAATAAAGAAAATGAATGAATGATTGACAAACGTGGTGAATCTAAGTGATTGCTTTGAGCGGGCGCAGCCAGTACATCGCCACCCAACCCTTGGTTCTGGCGCGGGCGTCTTTTCTTCCTCACCTGGAAGTGGCAGAAATAAAAGAGGAACATGCTTCCTGCCTGAGTCCCTTCGCCGGGTTCCCTCAGGCCCTCTGAGGACCGAAGCCACTTTGGGCTCCCTGTGATGACGGATCAGGGTCTTCCCAATGCGCCCCACACCCTCGCCTCTGGGAGAGTTTTAACATGGCGCAAGTGGCCTAGGGTGGCGGGCACAGCACTAAGCATGACCCTCACACTACCGGCTGACCACCTAGGCACCTTGCAGACATGATCCGCTCAGATAAATCTGGTGGATCCCATTTCACAGTGGAAGAAATTGAGGCTGGGAGACGATGTCTCTGCCCAGATCCCACAGTCGCCCCTTTAGTGGGTGCGCGGTTAAGACATTATAGAAAGTGCCTTTAAAGGCTCGCACCCGGAATGGGCACCTCCACCCTGCCGGCCCCCCACTTCTGGGTGTTGCCCAATAACATTGGCGGGGGTTTCACTGACAGCCGCAGCCCCACCCGGGCTGACTTATCTCCCCCACAGTCGTTTATTCTGTTCCGAATCTTTCCTAACTCGACCACGGCGGGCGCGGAGCGGAACCTAGAGAGGGCCAAGCCCCGGGTGTCTGCCTCTGACGACTAGCAGGGTGGGGGCCCTCCGCGCCGCCCGGGCTAGCAGGAAGGATGGTGAGGAGTCCGGGGAGGGAGAAGAACCGCTCCGCGCAGATTGCCAGAGCCACCCTTCTCCGGGCTTCCGCCCCCTAAAGGCGGCGGCTGTCACTCCTCGCTCTGGTGCCAGCCGGCTCTCCCTTCCTTACCTTTATTCCTACCTGCTCTCTTTCCTGCCTTCCTTGGGGTTCTCCACATCCCTTTCCCTTCCTCTCCCATTTCCTCTCTTGCTCCTCTCCTCTTTGCCCTCCTCGACCTCCATGTCGCCAGAATATGGTCGTCTCCCTCCCATTCCTCCCCGCTCAAAACAAACAAAAAAACCCCAACTGGTCTTACAATGGCTTTCCTAAGTCTCCAGATGACTCCAGCTTTCTAGTTCACCTGCCTGGGTGGATGTGTAACCATGAGGTAATTCTTCCAAGGCTGTGAAGGGAAGGTGAATATAAGTGGAACTGAAACTGTGTACTTAATGTAGGGATAAGACAGAAAAGGAAGGTGGAAAGAGCCTGAGTACAGCCATTTTGACTGATAACAGACCCTAACCACCCTGAACAAGGAAGTCACCAGTAAGTCACTGGCCTGAGACTCCCCGAAGATGGATGAATTACTAAGCAGGATGCCTTACAAACTGCACTTACCTTTCTGTGACAACAGTTTATGATTAACCTTTATGGCCTGACCACAAGACAATGCTGATCACATACTGGGGTTTTGAATAAACATTACCATGCCCCATAAGGGGTCTCCCTCCTGCTTGGGAAAGAACCCCTACTCTGTGGAGTAGGATCTATTGTCTGTCTCTCCATAAACTTTCTGTCACTAGTTGGCTCACTCTTGAATTCTTTCCTGCAGGTAGCCAAGAACTCACTCGGCGAGTTCAGGGGGCTTTCCTCCCTTCACTGGGACACCCCCTGCATCATCCTGATTATAACATTTATTAATTCCACCAGAAGATGCACGTTTATTGCGATGTCACACATATGCATTCATTCACTCAGCAAACACTGCCATCTATTCTACACCAGGCTCTGTATTGTATAGCAAGGAGGATACAGAGATAGATCCCCAATCTCTTAGGTGGGTAAGTGTTTCTTTCTTTCTTTCTTTCTCTTTTTTTGAAACACAGTCTCTCTTTGTTGCCCGGGCTAGAGTGCCATGGCGTCAGCCTAGCTCACAGCAACCTCAAACTCCCGGGCTCACGCAATCCATCTGCCTCAGCCTCCCGAGTAGCTGGGACTACAGGCACATGCCACCATGCCCAGCTAATTTTTTCTATATATATTTTTAGTTGTCCAGCTAATTTCTTGTATTTTTAGTAGAGACGGGGTCTCGCTCTTGCTCAGGCTGGTCTCGAACTCCTGAGCTCAAATGATCCACCCGCCTCGGCCTCCCAGAGTGCTAGGATTACAGGCATGAGCCACCGTGCCCAGCCAGGTGGGTAAGTGTTGATTCAGAGGTAGGCTTACAGAGCTGTGGGAGTCTGAGGAGCATCTCACCATCATAGGGGTTATCTGTGGGGTAGGGTTGCCAGATTGCGCAAATAAAAATACAGGGTGCCCACAGATTTGAATTTCAGATAAATAACAAATGCTTTTACCATATAAAAATGTTTCAAATATTTCCTGGGACATGTTTATACTAAAAAAATTATTCGTTTTTATCTGAAATTCAAATTTAATTACTGAGCATCCTATATATCATCTGGTAACACTATTGTGGGGGTTATCAAGTCGTGTGTTGTTACTGGAAAGTACCATGTTATACAGGCAGAAGTTAGCAGCAATCAGATTGTGGAGAGTCTTAAAAGTGACGGGGGGACCCTGAAGGGGCTTAAAGCAAGGGGGCAACATAATAAAATTTGCATTTTAGGAAGAGGCTTCTGCTGGCTTCTTGGAGGATTCTTTTAAGAGGGACAGAAGTGGAGTCTGACAAGTTGCAATAGTACAGGCAAGAGATTTTGGATGGTGATAATAGAAGAATAGGAGAGAGGAGATGCCAGATTAAAGAAGTACATAGGAGTTAAATCAAAAGGACTTGGCAATTGATTAGATGGGGTGAAGAGGGCATGAGTCCCAGGGTCTGGCTTTGGTGTCTGGGAAGATAGTATTGCTACCAACTGAGATAGAGCAGGTTTAGAGAGCGATGATTGAGTTTAGTTTAGGACTTATGTTGGAAGTGCCTATGGGACATCTGGTGTCAGCCAATGATTGGCTATATGATTCTGAAGTGTGAACTAAATTAAAATCTTAAAACTTCTCCCCCCCTCAACTGGCTGACTAAATGGACCCCCTCCTAGTCAAGGGGATACCCTAAAACTGAGTTGCAGGCCTTGAGAGGGAGGTCAGACATGCCTCATCATGCCTCCCTCCCTTCTTGTAGATATCCTTTGTAACTCAGTGATAGGCCTAGGGCTATGCAAGACAAACCTGCAGGTCTTCAATTTACACAACAAATATATGGCCATGGCTGGGTAGCTTGTCTCTGATTAACAGACTTCCTTTTCTTAATTTAAAACAGTCCAAGAGTCTTTAAACCCACCTATAACCTGGAAGCATCCCCCACTTTGAGATTGCCCACCTTTTCAGGCCAAACCAATGTATGCCTTCCATGTATTGATTTATGACTTTACCTGTAACCCCTGTCTCCCTGAAATGTAAAACCAAACTGTAACCCAATCACAGCGAGTCTACTTGCTCAAGGATTCCTGGACGTGGCTCTCAGTCATGGTCCTCAAATTTGGCTCAGAATAAACTTCTTTAAATTATTTTACAGAGTTTGGCTTCTTTTCTGTTGACAGAAGTTCAGGGGAGAAGGCGAGCTGAAAGCAGAAACTGGGAAGTCCTCAGCAAAGAGACAATACTGAAACCAGGAGATGGATGAGCTCTCTAGAGAGGGGTCCAAAGAAAAGGAACCCAAGGAAGAGACAAAGGACCAGCCAGGGAAGTATGAGGAACCAGGAAAGTGAGGCAACGTGGAAGCCAAGTGAGGGTTTCTAGGAGGAAGAAGTGATCAAAATGTCAAATGCAGCAAGAAAGGTCCAACTACACAAAGGCTGAAAGATGGCGGTTGATTTGGGCAATGGTAAGGTCATGACATTAATCATGACATTAGGCTGGCATCACACAGGCTCATTCAGACATCAGCCCCATTTATTTAAATGGCAAACACTCGGCTAGCATGAGTCCTCAGCACCCTCTCAGATGCTCGCCACAGTCATTCTCACATCCCCTGCACTCCTTCAGAGTTTAAACCATTCATTCAAATTCTGCCCCAACTCACTCAGAAATTACAGGCACACATTTGGATGCTCCCCATGCTCATCGCTTGGGGTCCTTTATACTTGCCAATGTCACCTCGGAGCCAGCCAGAGCCAGTGCAGCTCTGTCTTTGTAGAGGTAACTGCAGGTGCCCACAGGGATTAAATGGGTTATATTGTGGTTTTTATCTCCCAGAAGTGAAAACCAACTTTGTTTTTCTCTATCTCCTGAAGACTTTGGTTTGAGGAAAAGTATGGAAGGAAGACAGATTAGATGTCTGGGCTCAAGATTTGAATTGGGATGCTGGCTGAAAGATGTTCTGGGATGATCAAAGCCCTGGGTCTTAAATATTATAATAGTCTCTGGTCAAGGTCCAATCTACAAAGTGTGATCTAGGCTTCTGGACTTAAAATAGATTAGACACAGATAGAGGAGAGTAGCAAAGGCTGAACTGATGAAAGATGTTTTTGCCTCTCTAGGTTTGCGCTTCTCAGCAGCTCTGTCTCAGAAAGTCTGCCTCCTAGCATCTTTCTTAGTGGCTCTCCACATCCATGTCTCCGTGATTCTGTCTGGCATCTCTGTTCCTCAATCTCGGCCTCAACATATTTCTTTCTATGTGCCTCTCTGCATCTCAGAATCTCCATCTTTGGACCTTGTTGTCTGAGAGTTCTACAATTTGGTTCTCTGTCCCCTCCTTTTTCTGTCTCTGTACTATAATTATCTTTCTGCAACTGGACTGTGCCCTCCTGGAAGACATGAACCTTTTATTATTCTTCTGGGTCTCCCCAGTGCCCTGCACAGAGTCTGGCATATAGGAGTCTCGGATACATTTATGAATATACTTGAATGTAGGCTTTTTCTGAGGAGAAAGGGACTCACCGTCCACTTCCAGACTCCCTGCCCCCATGCGCAGCTGGCCACTTGCCAAAAGGCCAGCTAGAGAGTAGGGCGGAGGGTGTGGTGGTATTGTGCTGCTGCTATTGGGTTCTTTCCGCAGATGAAATCCCTGAGGACACCTTATCACGAATTCGCCCCTTGGCTGAGGGACAGAAGCAGCAGGACACGCCCCTACGCCCTGCGCAGCAGACGCCCGCCCGTCGGACCCGCCCCGCGCCTTGGCCAATCAGCGGGCGCCCGCGTAGCCTTCCAGTGAGAAGGTGGGTGCAAGATGGCTGCGGCGTGTCGGAGCGTGAAGGTACGTGGCTACTTGCCTCTGCTGCCTGCCCTGCTTGTTGCACAGGCTGGGACAGCACGGCCGTGGAACTAGGGGGAAGAGATCGGTGCGGGGAGAAATTTTGCTTATCTAGCCCTGATATTTCGACGGTTGGGCGCGGGAGGTGAAAGTCAACACTCCGCGGCACGTGTATGTGGGGTAACCGAACGGGCTGTCTGTGGGTGAGACGCCCCTCCAGAAGTCCCATCCGTGAGGAGAGGAGGCACACCTGAGTCACACTGCAGAGGTGACCAGGAACACCCCCCCACACACCCCCTTCGCAGAAGCCTGGAGAACAGGCAGGTGAAAGGGTGTGGGTGGTCTGGACGGTGTAACGGCCGTGTCTCTCTTCACAGGGCTTGGTCGCAGTAATAACCGGAGGAGCCTCAGGCCTGGGCCTGGCCACAGCGGAGCGACTGGTGAGGCAGGGGGCAGCTGCTGTGCTTCTGGACCTGCCCAGCTCGGGTGGGGAGGCCCAAGCCCAGAAGTTAGGAAAGAGCTGCGTCTTCGCCCCAGCCGATGTAAGTGGGGTCACCTCTCCTCTCTCAGGGTGTGCAATCAGGGTGTGCAATCAGGGTATGCATGAGGTTACCAACACCAGCCTGGGAAGCCGTGGGGGCCCTTCCATAAGTTTGTCTTCTGTTGGGGTGGTGGACCCACCTTGTCCCTTTTGCCCTGAGCCTTCAAGCACTGTGGAAACACCTGTGATAAGGATTGTCTGAAGCCAGGACTCACAACAATAAGGATGGAGATTGGATATAACAGAATCTCCTGGAGGGGATATAGATGGTTTGAAAATGCATATTGTGCCCTATAATTTTATATTTACAAAGCCAAAAAGCTTTTTATGAAACAAACTATAGAAAGTAAAGTTTGATTAAATCATCTTAGGAGGTAGGGATGCAAAAAAGCTAGTTTATTTTCCTATCAATAATTCTCACAAGGTTGTATTAGTGCTCTGATCCACAGCCACTGAGAATCTCCAGGGGCACGTGAATCTATCAAAAGAGGGTATTGATTTGAAAAATGTTTTGCAACACCACTCTATAGTACGTAACATTTTCACTTTTGCTCCACTCTCCTCTCTCAAGTTTTGCCACAACCCTTTCTCTTGGCCTCTTCCCTGCTCTCACTCAAGGACTGGGCCAGGTCTGCCCTCCCCTCCCCCAGTTTTAGAAGTGAGAGTGTGTGCTGGGAGATTAATACCTTCTTTACTTCTCCCTTTGAAGGTGACCTCTGAGAAGGACGTGCAAGCAGCCCTGACTCTAGCAAAAGAAAAATTTGGCCGCGTGGATGTGGCTGTCAACTGTGCAGGTATTGCAGTGGCCATCAAGACATACAACTTAAAGAAGAGCCAAGCCCATTCCTTGGAGGACTTCCAGCGAGTTCTCAATGTAAGTAAGGCCTTGGAGGTTCTCCAGGGGTAGGAGTAAGAGGTGTCTGGCTGTGGGTGCCCCCAAAGCTTTTAGGGGACAGAAAGCTGCCTCTGCCTCAGGTCCTACACCATGTCTGTACCTGTCCTCCAGGTGAATCTCATGGGTACCTTCAATGTGATCCGCCTAGTGGCTGGTGAGATGGGCCAGAATGAACCCGATCAGGGAGGCCAACGTGGGGTCATCATCAACACCGCCAGCGTGGCTGCCTTCGACGGCCAGGTGTGTAGGCAGGAACAAAGCTTGTGCCTCCTCAGTGACTTGTTGGGGTCCTCCCACCTATGATCTCCACTCCTTCTCCAGGTTGGACAAGCTGCATACTCTGCTTCCAAGGGGGGCATAGTGGGCATGACACTGCCTATTGCTCGGGATCTGGCTCCCATAGGCATTCGGGTGATGACCATTGCTCCAGGTAGACATATCCCCTTTTCCCTGTTACACCTGGTATTGGGCGGGATCTGTGGGCAATTGAGAAGGGAAAGTATCCACTGCCTAAGCACGAGCAGCCTTTCACCTCTGGGCCCCAGGGAAGCACCAAGAAGTAGGGCTAAAGTGAAGGACTGGGTAAATATGAAAGCAAGGGTGGGTCTCTGACTGTGGCTGTCTTGTCTAGGCCTATTTGGCACCCCTCTGCTGACCACCCTCCCAGAAAAGGTACGCAACTTCTTGGCCAGCCAGGTTCCCTTCCCCAGCCGACTGGGTGACCCTGCTGAGTATGCTCACCTGGTACAGGCCATCATCGAGAACCCATTCCTCAATGGAGAGGTCATCCGGCTGGATGGGGCCATCCGCTTGCAACCTTGAAGGTAGAAGGCAGAGAAAACACGCTCCTCTGCCCTACCTTCCTCTGGGGTACTACTCTCCAGCTCAGGAGGAAGCCTAGTAGCCATTTTGTAACTGTTCACCAGTCACCCTCTGTGCCTAATAAAGTCTCTATTTCTCACAGCGTGTCAGCAGTGTTGCGTGCTGGGGTACCTGGCATGGGGAAAAAAGGTGAAGTCCCTGACAGGGTTGGATGCTCAGAGCCCTGGGGTGGAGTGGGAAAGCCAGTACCTCACACTCTTTGTGTCCAGTTACAACACATGGCCTTGATTTTGGCGAATAACTTTATTACGTAGGGTAGAAGGTGGGGGTACGTAGCATTTTCCTCTTTGACTTCTAGCCATCTGTGAGCTTGATGGGGGAAAAGGGAGAGAGAACCATCCTGAAGCTCAGCGGCTACTGGTGTTGAACTGTTGGTAATATTGGGCTGTAGGCTGATTGGTGTAGATTATTGAATTCAGATAATTCTGCCTGTGAAAGAAATCCAGAGGCCTCAGCTGATGTGCTTTCCCTCTCTCCCTGGTCCTTGCTATCCTTCCCCACCCTCCCTTGGCATTCATCCCCACTATGACCCCCTAGAACTCACTGGGCTTTTTGCTCCTTAGCCAGCTGCTGGTTGAAGGAGCCTAGCCCCCTCCGAAATTCAGCACACAATTCCCTCTCCTGCTCTTCTAGCTCCTGCGCTGCCTGGGCTGCGAGCAGGGTCTGGCTTTCCCATTCGGTATCCAGTGCTTGTTCTGCCTGGTGCTGTGCCTCCTTCTCAAGGCGTTGCACCTCCTGGACTTTCCTGATGGCAGCTAGTTGCTCTGGAGTCATGCCCTTCCAGCAATAGGGCAGGACCCGGTGGGGAGCCATAGGATGTTGGGCAACCTGAGGGTTCTCAGTCAGCAGGTCACTCTTGATCTGGTTCTGGATCTCCGTGAGGTTGGCTGCCTGTTCACGCTCATGTTCACGGCGCTGCCGCTCAGCCAGCTCAGCTGCCTGGTGGGACCCCCAAATATAAGTATTTGGCTGCCCAACCTCAGGGAACTCTCCTTTGAGGGGGAGGGGGGACCATGGCCCTACTCCTCCATCTCAGGGAGAGAAAGAACAGACACTATATGGCCTTTTAATGACTGTAAGCTGGAGGAGGGGTGGGATGGGCAGGGAACTTTACCCTCAGGAAGCCCTTAGACTGAGAGGCTGGGGATGAGAGGGCAATGCTCTGTTTCCAAGTCATCCCATGTCTGGAGGTAGGGAAAGGTAACTTGTACCCTAAGAGGGACCTTAGGTGAAGGGGGAGTCCTCAGGTAGATGAGAGGGCTGGTGCTGACTTGAGAAGGGAATGTGAGAGGAATGATGTGGCTGAGGTTCCCCAGGACCTTGTTCAGGGGTTGGAGAGAGCCTGGTGTACTGGATGGCTCAGGCCCTACCTGGGCTTTGTTGACGTTGACCATGGTAGACATCATGGCTATGCAACAGGACTCCTCCAGCTTGGCCAGCTGGGTGGCCTGCATGTCCATGGCTAGGCACAGCTGGTCATTGAGCATATCTACACAAAGAAATATGGCTCGGGCACTATACTGGCTTGCTCCATTCCTGGTTCATTCATTCAGCCATTTGTTCAACAAGCTTTGTGTATGTGTGTGTATGTTTAAGAGGGGGGTAGTGTCTTAATTGTAGGGATGTAGAAGGAGCTACTCTTTGCAGCTAGGGATAGCCAAAGTACAACAACAAGGATTTCTCAAGTGCCTAATTGAAAGGAGCCTCCAATAGACCTAGGTCCCAATGTCAGCTCTGCCACTTCTGAGCTGTGTGGACTTAGGTAAATAATTTCATATCCCTGAGCCTCAGTCTAAGGGCCATGTGCTGGGTTCTAAGGATACCATGGGATTAGGTCCTGTCTTCAGAGAACTCCCTCTCTAGTGGGGGAGACAGATCAAACAGATAATTTGACCACAATCTGGCAAGAGCAATGGCAGAGATGTGTACAGGGCATTATGAGGGCTTTGGGTGGTGGATGGGAGGAAGGCTTCTAGGAGGAGGTGATCCTTGAAATACATTTTGTATATAGGCTAAAAGAGCAAAGAGCATTCCAAGCTGAGGGCACAGCACAAGCAAAGGTACTGACGTTTTTTTCCACTCCAGCCACACTGAGCTTGTTTTTCCTAGGACATGTCAGACATTGTGACAGACAATGTACTAGGCAATTGCAAGATGGGGTGGACATGAAAGAGATGGTTCATCTTCAGTGAGCTGATATTTTGGGGAGAAGACAGACATTAAATACTTTCATAATTATGTTCAACTATAGTAAGTGGTGTAACAGAACAGGGTGTTATAACAGTTGATTTGAAAGGTGAACAGTGCAAGTAGATGAGACATGGTCCTTGTCCTTGAAGGGCTTCCTCTAATGGAAGAGAAGGATGTGGTCACAGACAAAATCATAATAATAGTAGCTACTCTATGTGGTATGGATTATTATCTCCATTTTAAAGATGAAGAAACTGAAGCACAGAGGAAAACTCATTTGCCCAAACCAGCTAGTAAGCAGCAGAGCTGTTAGATGTGTCTGTACTGTGCTGCCTCCAGGTTAATCAGGAACAAAGGCTACACTGTCAAGTTAACTGAAGGAAGTCAGGGAGGTTGGGGTCTGT
Source organism: Propithecus coquereli (assembly GCF_000956105.1). NCBI lineage: Eukaryota > Metazoa > Chordata > Mammalia > Primates > Indriidae > Propithecus > Propithecus coquereli. The sequence continues at coordinate 508,120 of NW_012152741.1, forward strand.
ACAGCCTAACCTTTCAGCATCAGCCCTATGGGTAATTGGACCTCCCCACACAGTTCTGGTCTCCTGGCTGCTATACCGAACTCAGGGCAGCTCCCCACTAGGCCTCAGGTTTCTAAGCCTGGAGGGCTGGGCTGCTTACCTGCATACTTCTCATCAACCCTGGCTTGCTGTTGCTCCTGTTGCTGCCTTTCCAGGCTATACCTGAACTGCTCCTGCTGCATTCTCAGGCATGTGGCCCTGTCTAGGTCCTCCCCAGAGAAGCACTGAAGGCTGGCTGGGCCATAGTAAGGATCACTGTTACTGAGATCGGCTGGAAACTCCTTCCAGAGTTGGTCTGGATCCCAAAGATCAAATTCATGCCTGTTCTTGAGCCGCTGCTTCTGCTCCCGAAACTCCTGGAGTTTCCTGGCCAGCCGGCGTGTCCGTTCTGCCTGTTCCTCCTCTAGCATCTGGGCTACCAGGTCATACTGCACCTGGTTGGCACCTGGGGGTGGTAGGCAGGGACATGGAGATGGTACCACAGAAGGGACAGAGCCCACTTAACATGGCCTTGGCTCTCAAAGTCTACCAGTTTGTCCCACCTCCCCAGGGCCTCGGGCCCCACTCAGAAGCAGAACTGCCCTACCTCATCCCACTTAGGCTCTCACTTTACCCCCTTGGCCCCTGGCCTTGGACTTTTACCATAAGCTGCCTCGATGCTCCGCTCTGTTGCCTCCCGAAGCTTTCGCTCTTCCACCTGTTTGTTCAGGGCTTCGACATCCACCTGATCCCAAAGAAAGGCGCTAAGTCAGGGTAAGGGCCCAACAAGGGGCCTTGAATGCTCTAACACAAACTGCTTAGAATTTACCCACTTCGAAATTCTCCTATAGCTCCCCAGTACCTACTGGATAAATTTCCAACCCCTCAGCATGGTTTGTATGCCGCTCCATGGTCTAGCCTCTGCTTCCAATTCATCAAGACCAGCTCAGGCATGTTTTACTTGCATAGAATCTAGGACCCATTGTCCACTTTATATTGAAGTTTGCCTGTCTCTATTTTCTCTTCCACCAGACTGAGCCCTTTCAGGCCAAAGACTGGGCCTTAGTCATGCATGTATCCCCACTGCCCAACACAGTGCTTGGCACAGAGCAGGACCCCAAGGGAACACTTGGCCACGTGCATCTCAATCAGACCACTCACCTTGGCCAATTATGTCGGGCACTATGCTCTGGTTTTCAGAGCTGCCACTGTATGTTAATATGTACCTCATCATTTCCTTTATTTAGCCTCGTTTTACAGAGGAGGAACCTAGAGCTCAGAAAAAACAGGTGACTTATCCAAAGCCACACATTTAACAATCGGCAGACCTGGCCTTGAACAGGTATGGTGTTTTTTCCAGAATACCATGCTGCATTCCCCCTCTATTCACCTACCCAGCAATCTTTCTTGTTTGTTTCTTAAAACTATCAATATTTTCTCTTTATTTTGATTATAATTCATTTAAAACATTTCAAAATAGTACAAAAGGGAATATAGTTTAGTGAGGACTAAGTGTCCCTTCCATCTCTGTCCCTCCACCTGGTTAACAGTTTCTTATGTAGCCTTGCAGAGATAGTTTAGGTACATGTAATACCAAATATTCTTTAGGCTTCTTCTGGCTCCATGTTGCCTGTCTCTCAAGAGCCAGGCCACATGGTCTAGAGCTGACCAGAGAAGAGCGAGCTGTCACCCCGAGTCTCTTCCCCTGCACCACTTCATCCCTCTTCTTGAGCCCTTCTCAGGCCTGTGAGGGTGGGAGCCTTCTTTCCCTCCCCTTCCTTTCCAGCTGTAGGGCCTGCTTGAATTAGGGGAAGGGCTATAACAGCCACTGCTACATTCCTCTCCAGGTGTAACAGTGAGGTAGCCCTGGTCCTGAGCGATAGTCCTCACTGCCCACTCACCCCCATGACTCGGTTCTGCACATTGAAGAATCGTCTTTGTCGCTCCATTTCTCGATTTCTTCTAGCCTCGATGGCTGCTGCCTCCTTGGGATCTAATGACAGGTCCACCCTATACATCTGGAGCAAAGGGGGAGGTAGAAATGACCCATCAGTGCCAACCACCATCTTTTTTTTTTTTTTCCTTGAGATAGAGTCTTGCCCTGTCGCCTAGGCTAGAGTGCTGTGGCGTCAACCTAGCTCACAGCAACCTCAAACTCCTGGGCTCAAGAGATCCTCCTGCCTCAGCCTCTGGAGTAGCTGGGACTACAGGTGCATGCCACCATGCCCAGCTAATTTTTTCTATTTTTTTAGTTGCCCGGCTAATTTTTTTTCTATTTTTTAGTAGTCGGGGTCTCGCTCTTACTCAGGCTGGTCTCGAACACCTGAGCTCAAGCAATCCTCCCGCCTCGGACTCCCAGAGTGCTAGGATTACAGGCATGAGCCACCACGCCTGGCCACAACCACCATCCTTGACTATACCCCTTCCCTCTTTCTCCCTACAATATCTCACCAGTTATTGATTCCTACTGACTTTAATTCCTGATATTTCAGGACACAGATATTTCATCTCTGTGTCCTCCATCTCTGCTATCACCACCTTAATTCGGGCCTCACATTCTGGTGTCAGGCAATATTCCCAGGAGCCTCACTGGGCTCCCTTGCTCCAGTGTTAGCCAGCCTGCACTGGCTACCAGAGTGATCTTTCTGGAAGCAAATGTGACCATGGCGCTCCTCAGCTTAAAACCTTTGAAAGCAGCTTTAAAGCAAATGGCTTGCCAGTGCTTACAAGATAAGGTCCAACCTCCTTTGCCAGATTTATAAGGTTCTTCATGATCTGACCCCCTGCTCACCTTTCTAAGCCTCAAATGCATTTACAACACCCCCCCCCCTTTTTCGTTATGCTCTACTCAAGTTTTATTCATTTCAGTAAATGGCACTACCATTCACCAACCTGCTCAGGCCAAATACCCAGAAGGCATCCTTTAATCCTTCCTTTCCCTTACTCCTTCTTCTTTCAAAATAACCCTGGTCCAAGCCACCATTGCCACCTCCCTGAATGACCACAATAGTCTCCACAATGGTCTTCCAGCTTCCTCTGTTGTCTCCTATAGCCTACTCCATCACACAAAAACCAGAAGCAGCTTTCTTTTCTGAAATAAATGTTCCCCTTTATTTTCTAGTCAAATGAAAGGCTAGATGGCTTAAATTTGCCTGTGTTCCTTTTATATTTTGGGAAGCCCACTTTTGGCATGTGACCCAGCCAAAGCTGAAGCCAAAATAACTTCTGCAAACATAAATATGATCATGTCTCTCACCTGCTTAAAAGCCTCCACTGGCTTCCCACTGTACTTAGAATCAGATCCAAATTCCTTACCAAAGGCTTTCAAGATCCAATTCCTGCACACCTCTCCAAATTATCTCATATCACTGTCTCCCTTGCTTACTGTGCTCCAGGCACAATGGCTAAATTTTTTTAAACCACCCATAACTTACTCTGCTGAGGTAACCACTGTATACATTTTAGTACATTTCCTTCTAATAATGTTTTATATGGTTGTGCTTATAGTCTATACACAATTTTGTATCTGGTCTTTGTCCCAGCAAATGTTCTATCCAAGTTCAAGGTTGCGCTCAGTTGGCTTGCTGGCTCTACTCTGATGGGCATTGGCTAGCCCTGGGTCAGTCCCCTGGGTCTTGCACAAGCCACAGCAGGGTGAGTTCCCAAATGTTGGCCCAGGAAGGCTTTGATCCCTCCTGCCTACTGAGTTCAGAAGAGGCTGGCAAGGCTGAGGCTGGCAAGGCTCCGGCTGCCAGAGAAAGAAGAGCCCTCCTATTTGTTGGTCCTGCCTGTCGGACGAGCTCAAGACTAGTTGGCATCAGCTGGGTGCAGTGGCTCACGCCTGTAATCCTAGCACTCTGGGTCGGAGGATTGCTTGAGCTCAGGAGTTCAAGACCAGCCTGAGCAAGAGCGAGATTCCGTCTCTATTTAAAAAAAAAAAAAAAAAAAGACTAGTTGGCATCAAAGAGAGGAAGCACAGGCTGGGGGTAGGGAGTGGGGGGACACTGTGGACAATGGGAGAAGTGGGGACCTCATGGAGGCCAGAACATGGATCAGGGAGCTGAAGTGAAGGCTGGTTGTGGGAAGAGGGGTTTCCTCAGTGGGTGGCCCTGAGCCTGTCCTAACTGAATGTACAGTCTGAGCCCCAAGTAGGCCTTAGGGAGGGGTAGGGTGTAGGGGAGGTGAGCAATTGCAGGGACAAGACAGATTTTGCAGAGAAAGGAGCCTGTGAAAAGAGGCTGTGAAGAGCTGTGAGCGCCTGAGGGCTGCCCCTGAGAAGAGCTCCCAGGGAACTTTGGGGTGAAGTGGGGGAAGCCACCAGGCCCCAACTTCAGGTTGGACCCTGAAGCTGTTTGATATGGTAAATTTTATTATTGTTAAAAAATATGTGCTGCTCTTCCCTATGGATAGATCATACATCTCTATCTCATTGCCCTTGAGGTTAGCCATGTGATTTGCTTTGCCCCCTGAAATGTGAGGAGAATTGACATGTGCCACTCCCAGGAAGAACTAACAGCCATTAAATGATTGCCACTTTTTCTCTTAACTCTCTGCTATGAATGAGACTGGCAATGTCTCATTGGTAAGATCTGCTCCTTCAGCCTGGGTCCTGGAATGATGACATAGAGTAGAGATGCAGCCAGCCCACAATGGACAAGAAGCATAAGTGAGAAATAAAGCTTTTTCATAAGCTATTGAGATTTTTGGGTTGTTTGTAACCTCATCATAATTCAGCCTATCCTGACACAAAAGAATTTAAAGCTCTGAGACTGTATAAGATCTCTAAGGGAGTGAGTATATATGGATAAGAATGTCCCAGGTGAGACAAGGAGAGGAGGAGCCAGTATAGGAGGCTAAGGAGGAGTGGCCAGTGAGATGGGAGAAAAACCAGGAGAGTGTAATGTTCAAGAAGCCAAGTAAAGAAAGTGCTTTTGTACAGGCATGGTGGCATATGCCCATAGTATAGTTCCAGTTACTTGGGAGGCTGAGGCGGGAGGATCAACTGAACCCAGGAGTTCAAGGTTGTAGTGAGCTATGATGATGCCACAGCACTCTAGCCCAGGTGACAGAGCAAGACTTGGTCTCAAAAAAAAAAAAAAAGTGCTTTTGGGAGGAGAGACTGATCAACTGATGATGGATTAAGATGAAGATTGAGAACTGAATGATTTAGTAACATGAGGGTCGCTGAGGACCTCGACAAGATCATTTCTGGAGGAGTGTGGGGATGAAAGCCTGACTGAAGTAGGTTCAAGAGAGACTAGGACTGCAGGACAAACAACCCAGTTAATTTTTTTTAATTGCAAGAGAAAAAGACAGAGGAACCTATAGATTAAAAGAGATTTATATACATAGGTGGGAAAGTTTTTCTAGTATATACCTAGGAATGGAAGTGCTGGATCATAGAGTATATGCATATTTAATTTTACAAGATAATGCTAAGTTGTTTTCCAAGGAGATTGCAACAATTTACACTTTCACATAGCGTATAAAAATTCCAGTCACTCCATATCCTCACCAACATTTGGTATTGCAGACTTTTAAATTTTTGCCAATTTGTGGGTATAAACTTATAATTACTGATTTTAATTGGAATTTCCCTCATTACCAATGAGTTTTCATATCTTTTCATGTGTTTCTTGACCCTTTCTGTTTACTTCTCTGTGGAGTGCCTATTCATATCTTTTGTTCACCTTTTAAAAAAATTTGGTTTGTCTTTTCAAAATTAATTTTAGGAGTTCCTTACATATTCCACACACTAATCATTTCTTAGTTTATGTATTTATTTTTGAGACAGGGTCTCGGCTAGAGTGCAGTGGCATCATCATAGCTCACTGCAACCTCAAACTCCTGGGCTCAAGTGATCCTCCTGCCCCAGTCCCAGTTGGGACTACAGGTACACACGACCACACCTGGCTAATTTTTTCTATTTTTTGTACAGATGGGATCTCACTGTATTGCCCAGGCTGGTCTTGAACTCCTGACCTCAAGTGATCCTCCTGTCTTGTCCTCCCAAAATTCTGGGATTACAGGTGTGACCTACCATGCCTGGCCCTCATTTTTTTTTTTTTTTTGAGACAGAGTCTCATTGTGTTGCCCTGAGTGGAGTGCGATGGCATCAGCCTAGCTCACATCAACCTCAAACTCCTGGGCTCAAGCGATCCTCTGCCTCAGCCTCCCAAGTAGCTGGAACTACAGGCGCGCACCACGACGCCCGGCTAATTTTTGTATTTTTAGTAGAGATGAGGTCTCACTCTTGCTCAGGTTGGTCTGGAACTCCTGACTTCTACAGATCCTTCTGCCTCGGCCTCCCAGAGTGCTAGGATTACAGGCGTGAGCTACCGTGCCTGGCCCCTCATTTCTTTTTCTTTTTTATTTTATTTTTATTTATTTATTTATTTTTCCACAAGACCTGAAGATGTAGATGCACCTCATTTCTTAAATGTGGCAAATATTTTCTCCAGATTTGTGATTTGTTTTTTCACTTGATTATTGTTTTAAAATAATTTTTAAGGCAACAATTGATACATGCAAAGGAATATGGTTAATACACATGTAAGTTATGAAGCACAATAAGAAATGAACACTTTCAACCCCTTCACAGAACTCAGAAAATAGAACATTATTCATATTTTAGAAGCTTTCTGTGTGCTGTGCACTTACCCATCTTTTCACTTTCTTTATATAGTGAATTATGGTGAATTTGAATAAAGTCCAATTTACCTGTCTTTTCCTTTGAGCTTAGTAGTTATTATTTAAAAAATCCCTCCCTATCCTGAAGTCATAAAGAAATTCTCCTATATATTCTTCTAAAATTTCTAAAGTTTTGCCTGTCTCATTTAACTTTTTTTTTCTTTTGTGACAGAGTCTCGCTCTGTTGCCCAGCCTAGCTCACAGCAACCTTAAACTCCTGGGCTCAAGCGATCCTCCTGCCTCAGCCTCCCTAGTAGCTGAGACTACAGGTGCTCGCCACCAAGCCCGGCTAATTTTTTTGTTTCTAATTTTAGTTGCCCAGCTAATTTTTTCTATTAATATTTTTAGTAAAGACAGGGTCTCACTCTTGCTCAGGCTGGTCTCGAACTCCTGACCTCAAGCTATCCTCCCGCCTCAGCCTCTCAGAGTGATAGGATTATAGGCATGAGCCATGTGAGCCACAGTGCCTGGCCTCATTTAACTTTTTAATCCACTTGTCATTGCATTGTCATTGCATTTCATATATGATGTGCCATAGGGATCCAATTTAATTCTCTTCCCCAAGCTCCATCTGACCTTTTAAAATGGAACAATAGTTCACTGTGAATTATATGAGATTGCTATCCTTTGGCCATGTTATTCCCTCAGCCTGATCCTGTTTCTCCCGATTGAATTTCACTTATAGCTCCTCTACTAGATTCTATCAACCAAGCTTTCTCACTTTCCTCGACTTGTCCTAAGTCTCTTCTCAGCCTTCAGATATAATTATTTTTCTTCTTTTTTGGCAGGCCCATGAGTCTTAATAGTCATAAGTTTTTAAATAGTTACAGGAATGGCTATGGCAACCACTAGATTCTCTCCATGTCTAACTCTGAGAATAGCACAAACCCCAGCCTACAGGTTCCAACTGCCACTATAAGGTCACTGAAGGGGAAAATTCAGCAGACATTTTAAGCTTCTTGGACTACTAAAGGCCTAGTAATGAGCAGGTATAAGGTGATAGTATGGGGATGAGGGGTGGAGGAGAGGGACAGAACAGGTAGGGAACAGAGTGGAGAGGAACAGTGGTGCAGAGGAGGAAGAGGAAGATAGGGCAACAAAGGGGTGAGGAGGTGGAGGACAGAGAGCAGAGAAGGAAGAGAAAGGGGGAAAAGAGGGAAGGTGGCAGAGGGGTATAGAGTGATGGGAATGAGATAAGGGCGATGCATGAAGAGAGACAGAGATGGAGAAGGGAGAAGGGAAGGATGGAGGTGGAGGGCACTGGCTTAGGGACCCTGACTCCTGGGAGTTCACACAAAATACCTTCCTCAGTTAGAAATCCTGATTTTGAAGCTCCTAGGTTGGATCTGGGTTCAAGTCTGTTCTTGGGTTACAGCGGCAGTTTCTGAACTCTGCTTGGAGGAACAGGAGAAAGGCAGGGGATAAGGGTAATAGCTCCGACCCCAGCCTGCCCCAGCCTGTATCCCTGTCACCTGGGAGTACTCCTGGGTCCATCCATACCCCATTCTCCTTCACATCCCATCTCGCTTCCAATCCCACCCCACCTTTAGCAAAGTCTGAGCTCATCTATTATAACACTGAATCCTCCCGCTGCCCCTCCTTCCCGCCCAGCCCTCCGCTCCCCGGGGTCCTTCCAATTCCCGACCCTGTCCTTGTCAGAGCCTTGTAGGCCGGCCAAGCTAAAGCCACAGCCAAGCTCCCACCTTCCTCTTGCCCTGAAGGGCATATCCCTGCTGTGACTTCAGACTCGTCTCAGCAAGCGTAAGCTCAGGTCCTGCCTGCCTCTTTGGAGCCCAAAAGCTGCTCTGAGCTCTCCCAACACCAAACGCCTCTACAACTTGGTCCGCTGTAGCGGTGGTTTGCTGTTGCCAAGCAATGAGAAAGGGGGCGGGGCCTAAACGCCTGCCGTAAACTCGCGCCCCGTAAACAGATCGACAGAACCCCTGCGCCAGACCGAAGTCCCCGCCCCTGATTCCCGTTGTGCCGGAAGCTGGAAATGCCGTTTGGCCTGGACGTATTCTCGCGAGGTTTGCCATCCGCCCGGCCTGCACTGCGGCGTTTCGCGCGCGGGATAGCTCAGTTCCCGGGCGCACGGCGCGGCCTTTCCTAGCGCCGCCGGCGCCGCCGCAGTCATGGGTTTCCTGAAACTGATTGAGATCGAGAACTTTAAATCGTACAAGGGTCGACAGATTATCGGACCATTTCAGAGGTTCACCGCCATCATTGGACCCAATGGCTCTGGTGAGATAAACCCGGCTTCGGCCCTGCGCCCGTCTCGGCCTGGACCCCCTATCCGGCGCCAGAGTAGTACAGTCCAGCCCATGCAACCTGAAACGTCGCGAACCCTTACGGGTTCCTTGCCCCTCCTGAGAGGGTTCGGCTCGAACCCGCTCTCCCTGTGCGGTCGCTCTAACGCAAACCTCTTCCAGGTGTCAGTTGCTCGTACTTTGCGCGACCCCTGTTCCAGCCACTTGGTACGGACCGAACTGTACGTTACGTCGCCCACTGCCCCCTCCCGCCAAAGGAGGCGCGTCCGAGCCGGCTGCCAGCCGGCTGCTGCCAGCCGTCAGCCAGCCGTCCGCCGCGCGGCTCCCCACCGGACCGCCTGGATCCGGCCTCCCAGCCTTGTTTGACCCCCTCCGGAAAATGTGGGACGGCTGCTAGTTCTCCTGTGGCCTCCGGTCCCAAACGGTACTCTGCTTCAGCCCAGCTCCCCCTCCCGCCTCGCATTGGTACGCTCCAATTTGTTCCTTTTTACTCTTCTCCCGAGGCGGCACTTTTGAATTTCGAACCCGGCGCTGGTGTCTTCAGAGTGCTTGCCGTCTCGATCCCCACCCTCAACCCCCACGTAAGAGGTAGTTGCCTCGTATTCGCCCTTTTCCTACCTCTGAAACCGTCAAAAGTCAGAACTCATTCGCTTAACAAATTGTTGAATGCTTATTGTTTATCAGTTGTTCTATTTCAAGTTGTGGAAACAGTGGAGAATAGAATAAGCCAAGTCTATGCTCACAGGGAACTTACATTTCAGAGGGAAAGAATATAAAGAAGGAGAAAATAAGATAATTTTAAGCTATCATAAATGCTATTCAGGAAATGAGACAGGTTGATGTGATAGAGTGACTTACTTTGGTGGTGTCTTTAGAATGGATGATCAGATAAAGCCTCTGTTTCATGTCTTAACTCTCCATCTCTAAATGATACACCGTGGATTGCTCTCATCTGCCCCCAGAAGTGGTCCATTTGGAATCCTGCTGTGTTCTTCCACCCCAGAAATGTTCTGTTAATAGCTGAATCATTTCCTATCCTAAGAGACTGCCCTTGCTGAGGTAGCTCAACCTGAGTACTTTCCCTGGAGTCGTACCCGGGTTTGGCTCTCTGATTAGAGCAGGGTTTCTCAACAGTGGCACTGTTAACATTTCCAGTGAGGTAATTCTTTGCCGTGGGATCTGTCCTGGGCATTGTAGGATGTTCAGCAGCATCCTTGGCTTCTACACACTAGATGACAGTAGTATCCCCACTCCCCAGGTATGACACTCAAAAATGTCTCCAGACATTACCAAAAGTCCGCGGAGGTGGAGCAAAATCGCTCCTCCCTCCCACTTCATTTGAGAACCACTAGCCTGGAGGGCTAATGCTTGGGGTCCACCCAGTTTCTTAGGGTTTTGGGGTAGTGGCCCCTGTGGAAACAGCCAGGATGCACCTCTTGGCATTCAGTCCCCTCCGCATTGGTAGATTTGTATACCCAGCTGTTCTTCAAGGCCCACCTCTACATGGCATTCCTTGATTCCCCTCAGTGAATTGCTCTTCTCTAGCGCACAGAAGACATTTAGTACACATTAATGTTTATTTTCTTCTGTTTTGTATTCATGGCATATGTTTTTGTATCTTCATCACTGGTCTATGAGTGTCCTAAAGAAGACATTCCTTGAAACATTTGTGTTCAGCCCAAAATATAAAAATGTTTACAATATTGAATGGTTGTGAGTAGAGAGGCCTGTGGTTGTGAGATATTCTTGTCATCCCTGGAGATCATAGTTCTCGAGAAGCCCAAAGGTTGGAAATTGATACCTAAAATCCTGGTCTGCAGGACGTGCTAGTCCTGCTGTGATGAGGGAGACAAGAGCTAAGAGTGTTAGGATAGGATAGGACTCATTTACCGAGCATTTACTGTGTATCAAGTACTTTATTTATTGGGACCCCTTACATTTACATTCTCACAATGACCCTATGAGGGAAATACCATTAGCTTTGTTTTATACATGAGGAAACTGAGGCATAGAGTTGTGATAACTTGTCCATGGTTCTCAGAGCCAGGATCAGAACCCATGCCTGTCATACTTCAAAGCTGGTGCTTCTGCCACTCCAACAGAGAATTACATGCCATGCATTTTTTTAGACTTATTAGTTGTAGTTTTTCATTTTTTCCAGGCAAGGGAATGAAAGCTCAATTAAGAAGAAGTAATGAAATTAAGATTGGAATCTGATCTGTTGGACTGGAGCCCAAGCTCTTAATCACAGTCTTATGTTGCCTCCATGGAAGGACTTGGACTTGGGCTGCTTTTTTTTTTTTTTTTTTTTT
>NW_012152741.1:519561-571290 GCF_000956105.1 Propithecus coquereli
TCTCTCTCTCTCTCTCTCTCTCTCTCTCTCTCTCTCTCTCCCCCACCCCCCCAGGCTAGAGTGCAGTGGCATCATAGCTCACTGCAACCTCAAAGTGATCAAGGGCTTAGGTGATCCTTCTGCCTCAGCCTTCCGAGAAGCAAGGACTGCAGGCATGTGCCATCACACCTGGCTGATTTTTATATTTTTTGTAGAGACAGGGTCTCACTATGTTGCCCAGGCTGGTCTCAAACTCCTTGCCTTGAGCAGTGCCTCTGCCTCCCAAAGTGCTGGGGTTACAGGTATGAGCCACCACACCTGGCCTGGGCTGCCATTTTTAAGGTTGAGTAGAAAGGCATGTAGAACATGTTTAGGGAGAATCTTGAGATAGAATTTATAGAGATTAAACTGTTCATCCTTACTGTCCAACCCCAGCCTAAGCTTTCAAAAAATGTCTTTTTTTCAGATTCTAAAATGAAGACAGTAAAAACTGTAACTCCACTACTGAAAAGATAGCTATTCTTAATGTTAAAAACCTTATTTATTTGAATAGTTGATACATGCACATGGTATAAAATTCAAAAAATCCCAAAGGATATACAATAAAAAGAAGACTCTCCCCTGACCTTAGCTCTACCTAGTGTCCTTTTCAGAAGCAATCACAATTATACTGTTTACATTTTCGTATATTTTTTCCTATGCTTTCCCCTCTTCCCAAGTTTTTATTATGAAAATTTGCAAATATGTGTTTCACATAATCATTTGAAAATAAATTGCAGACTTAATGACATTTTACCCCTGAGTGCTTCAGCATTCATCTCCTAAAATCATTTCCTATATTACCACTTTTCCATTATCACAACAAAGAAAATTAATTTCCTCATGTCATCACTTTATCCAACTTATATTAAGGCTTCCCTAATTTGCTCCTCAAATGTCTTTTTGGGTTTTTGGAACCGAAGTCCAATCAGAGTACATGCACTGCATTTGCTTATGTCTCAGTAATCTCTTGTGTTGTAGAATGGTTCTCCCAACCTTCCTTTTTAGATAATGAATTTTTTAAAAGACCAAGCCAGTTGTCTTCTAGAATGCCCCACATTCTGTGTTTGTCTAAGGTTTCCTTATGATATCATTTTCTATGTTCCTCAAGGTAAGTCTAAAGGCTTGTTTGGGTTCAGGTGAAATATGTCTGGCAAGATACTTCATAGATGATGCTGTGTGCTTCATATTATATCAGTATAGGAATATGCCCTTTTTTATTACATTTTATTTTATTTATTTATTTTATTTTATTTTTTTGAGACAGAATCTTGCTCTGTTGCCCCAGCTAGAGTGCAGTGGCATCATAGCTCACTGCAACCTCAAATTCCTGGGCTCAAGTGATCCTCCTGCCTCAGCCTCCTGAGTAGCTAGGACTACAGGCATGTGCCACCATGCCTGGCTAATTTTTCTATTTTTTGTAGAGTCAAGGTCTTGTTCTTTCTCAGGCTGGTCTCGAACTCCCGACCTCAAGCAATCCTCCCACCTCGGCCTCCCAGAGTGCTAGGATGGCGGGCGTGAGCCACTGTGCCCGGTGACACTACCACACACTTTTTTTTCGATTGTGGTAAAATACACATAAACTTTACCAAACCATTTTTAAGTATACAGTTTAGTAGTGTTAAATATGTTCACATTGTTGTGCAGCTAATCTCTTGAACATTTTCATCTTGCAAAACTGAAACTATTCTCACTAAAAAACAGTTCTCATTGAGACAGGGTTCCTGGGTTCAAGCGATCCTACTACCTCAGCCTCCCAAGTAACTGAGACTATAGGTGCACACCACTGTGCCAGACAAATTTCTGTGTGTGTGTGTGTGTAGAGATTGGAGTCTCACTGTGTTGCCCAGTCTTAGTCTTAAACTCCTGGCTTCAAGTGATCCTCCTGCCTAAGCCTCCCAAAGTGCTGGGATTACAGGTGTGAGCCACTGCGCCCGGCCCCAGCCCCTGTTTTGTTTTTGTTTTTGTTTTTCTAACGTTGCAATCAAACTATACAGAGTTTTGTATCCTGTTTGTTTCACCTATTGTGGGCTTTTGTCCACATCATTAAAGGCTGTAGAACAATCCATTCTGTGAATATTACTATTTCCTTAGACTGGGTTCTAGTTTTTGGCTGCTATAAGTAATAACTACAAGAGGACTGTTTTTCCTAAGCCTTTGACCCAGAGCTTTGGTTGGGCCCAGTCTTTATGGATGTGAAGGAATATTCTCTCCTCCCATTAGTCTGAACACTGAGTGATTAGGGGACATTCACGCTCCTCTCAGGTCTCCTTTATTCCTTTTCCTCTCCTCTTCCTTTCTTCCTGACTCTTTCTACTTTGTCCCGTCTTCCCTTAGGTAAGTCAAATCTCATGGATGCCATCAGCTTTGTGCTGGGTGAAAAAACCAGCAACCTGCGGGTAAAGACCCTCCGGGACCTGATCCACGGAGCTCCTGTGGGCAAGCCAGCCGCCAACCGGGCCTTTGTCAGCATGGTCTACTCTGAGGAGGGTGCTGAGGACCGTACCTTTGCTCGTGTCATTGTAGGTGGGTGAGGCTGTCCAGAAGGCTCTCCTTGGGTCCTAGGATTGGCTAGACTGGTTGACTGGGATAGGAGGGAGGCCTGATTCTCACTGACTCATTCATGCATTGTCTTGTAGGGGGTTCCTCTGAGTACAAGATAAACAACAAAGTGGTCCAGCTACATGAGTACAGTGAGGAATTAGAGAAGTTGGGCATTCTCATCAAAGCTCGAAACTTCCTCGTCTTCCAGGTGGGCATTTTTAACAGTTATTGGTTATTTGCTTTTTGCCAGACCTTGTCCCATCCCCACTGGGCCTGCTCCATCTCAGGTGTCATCATTGCTTCCCTGAACTAAAGTAGCACCTTCCTCACTGGGCTTCCTGATTCCAGTCTGGCCCCTTCTCATTTATCCCCTAGGCCAGGTTGATCTTATGAGGACACAAATCTGTTTCTCTCCCTTTTTTTCCTTAAAGCATTTCAGTAATTCCTTATTGCCTTACAACGGTGATTCTGTAATCTCCAGACCAGCCATATCAGCATTACCTGGGAACACGTTAGAAATGCACATTCTCAGGCCACATCCCAGATCTCCTGTCTCAGAAGCAGCTATGGGGTTGGACACAGCAGTTTGTGTTTTATCAAGCTCTGCAGATTATTAGGATGACTGCTGGAGTTTGAGAATCATTGCTTTAGGATGAAATCCAAACTCCTAAGTCTTTCATTCAGGAAACACCATCATTTGGTTCTTGCCCACCTTAGTTAGCCTTATCTGCCCATGCTCTTCCCCTACAGCCTTGCACTTCAGCCTAATTAAACCACTTATGGTTCCCAAAATTTACCTACTTTCTTTGGCCTGCAGGCCTTTGCTTATTTTTTTTTCCCCTTAAAATTTTTTTTTAAAATATGGAATGCTTCACGAATTTGTGTGTCCTCCTCACGCAGGGGCCATGCTAATCTTCTCTGTATCGTTCCAATTTTAGTATATGTGCTGCCGAAGCGAGCACAGGCCTTTGCTTATTAACTTTCCTCTGCGTGGAATAAGCTTTTCTCTTTTATTTTCTGGGTTTTTCCCAATCTTCTAAACTCAGCATGGATGTCACCTTTGTGGAAGCCTTCCCAGGTAGACGTTCCTACCAGTTTCCTACCCCCAAGCTTCATTTAGTCCTTTTTCTGTGCTGCTTCTGTCACTGCACATAACACACTGTGTTGTCTTTGTGTCTGTCTCTTTGGTTCCCTGTGTTCCTCAGAAGGCAGGGAATGTGTCCTCAAAGCCCAGTGTGAAATGTGGCACCCAGTGGAAGGGTAGGGGTCAGTGAACTTTTTCTGGATAGATGAGTGGAAGTAGGTAAGGGGAGCTGGGCTGGCTGGGTCTAAATGGGAGTGGATTTTGACCTTTACTAGGGTGCTGTGGAATCTATTGCCATGAAGAACCCCAAAGAGAGGACTGCTCTATTTGAAGAGATCAGTCGCTCTGGGGAGCTGGCCCAGGAGTATGATAAGCGAAAGAAGGAAATGGTGAAGGCTGAAGAGGACACACAGTTTAATTACCATCGCAAGAAAAACATCGCAGCTGAACGCAAGGAGGCCAAACAGGAGAAAGAAGAGGTAGGTGGCCAGGCTACCTCTTGGCTCTGAGGGGCCAAGATGGACCCAGTGCCTTACTGATACGGCCCTACCCCCATTCCCATGTTTGCACAGGCTGACCGCTACCAGCGCCTGAAGGATGAGGTGGTACGAGCTCAGGTACAGCTGCAGCTCTTTAAGCTTTACCATAATGAAGTGGAAATTGAGAAGCTCAACAAGGAACTGGCCTCTAAGAACAAGGAGATTGAGAAGGATAAGAAGCGAATGGACAAGGTAGAGGATGAACTGAAGGAGAAGAAGAAGGAACTGGGCAAAATGATGCGGGAACAGCAGCAAATTGAGAAGGAGATCAAGTAAGAGGCTGACTGGGACGTGTGCTTCGTGGGAAACCAAGAGGCTGTGCTGCTGTTCCTTAGGGCTCCTATGAGCCTGGAGTCCAGTGCCCTTACTAGTTTCCCTGTTTTCCCCTTGACTTATTTTGGCCAGAACCAGGCACATTTGTTGATTTGTGTTTTGGATAAATATAATATTGAAGTGCTCAGGCTCTGGGTAGACAGGTACTCAGAAGAGGGAGAAGTTGAATTGAAGCTAGAAGTTTAAAGGGCAGGAATTTGAAAAGGTTAGACAGGGGACAACTAAGTAAACACAGGGTGTTCTTGGGAGTTGTTAATGAGGGGCCTGGCATGGCCAAGGTTGAGGCAAGAGTGATCACCTTCCCTTGTGGAGTGGCTGGAATGCCAGGCTGAAGCCATAGGTTCCAGGGAGTAGACAGATTGCCCCTTAATTCCCTGAGGCTGGCTCAGGGGCTCAGGCCCCCCTTTCTTTGAGTAAGAAGCCTGCAAATTCTCCCTTATTCCACAGTGCTAATTGGTTCCCCCCTCCTGTCTGGTAAAAGGGAGAAGGACTCAGAACTGAACCAGAAGCGGCCTCAGTACATCAAAGCCAAGGAGAATACCTCCCACAAAATCAAAAAGCTGGAAGCGGCTAAGAAATCTCTGCAGAATGCTCAGAAGCACTATAAGAAGCGCAAAGGTGACATGGATGAGCTGGAGAAGGAGATGCTGTCGGTGGAGAAGGCCCGGCAGGAGTTTGAAGAACGAATGGAAGAAGAGAGTCAGAGTCAGGGCAGAGACTTGACCCTGGAGGAGAATCAGGTAAGCCCTGGAAGGGGTTGGTGGAGAGGAGATAACTGGGCTGACATGGTCATATCTATCGTCCTTCCTTATCCCTAACACAGGTGAAGAAATATCACCGGTTGAAAGAAGAAGCCAGTAAGAGAGCAGCTACCTTGGCCCAGGAACTGGAGAAATTCAATAGAGACCAGAAAGCTGACCAAGACCGTCTAGATCTGGAAGAGCGGAAGAAAGTAGAGACAGAGGTGGGCAAGAGTTATAAGATTAGGGATGATGGTCCAGAGAAAAGGAAGTACAGGTTGAGCATCCCCCCTCAAATTGCAAAATCTGAAAAAATTCTGGTCCCAGGCATTTCGGATAAGGAATACTCAACCCATAGTGATAGTCTTTACAGTAATGACAATAGCTAAATAACATCCATCAAGCACTGACTGCCAGGCGTTGTTCTGTACACATATTCACTCATTTAATTCTTCATTTATGACTACCTTCATGAGATGGCTACTATTAATCCCCATCTTCCAAATAAGGAAGCTACAGCACAGAGGTGAAGTAATTTGCCTAAGGGCACATAATTATGTAGCAGCAGAACTAGGATATGAATCTGGACAATCTAGCTCTAAAGCCTATACTCTTACCAAATATACTTCACTTACTGCCTCCCTAATAGTAATAATAACATTAGTGATAAAAAATTGTTATAGTGCCCAAGAGCCTACAATGTTCCAGGCATTCTGCTAAGCACTTCTCTTAAATATTTAAAAGAATGTGGTAGGCATTAGTATTAACAGCTACCCTATTCTATGAAGTAGAGATTACCCACATTTTACACATGAGAAAACAGGGGCAGAAAGGCCTGCGAAGCTTCTCTTTATCTTGGTTTGAGCCTCCATGATTGATAAGAAGGTAGCCTGGGCTGGCTAGAACACCTATGAGAGGTTCTGGAGCCCTGGGAGGCTCCCATCAGTTAGCAGATCCAAACCGAACACCATCTGTGTGACTGCCTTTTAGTAGACCTCTTGCATTAGTGACAGATTGTCCAGTACTGTTGGGCTCTTGGATGAGTGGGCACATAGAGGTGTAAGCCTGGGCCTCGTGGTCTTGGAGTTAACTTGTGCAGCCCCTGGTGATGGAATATATTTGTTTCCCAGGCCAAGATCAAGCAAAAGCTGCGGGAGATTGAAGAAAATCAGAAGCGGATTGAAAAACTGGAGGAATACATCACCACTAGCAAGTATGTGGCTCTGCAACAGTTCTCCTTACTTCCAGGCCTGTTTTTGTGACCCTACCTGTCCTGCCCCTCTTCAGGCAGGACCCCCAGAATCCCTCTCAGCCAGGAATGTTTTCTGACCAGCCTGAGTGACTTTTATGTTCCTTCACTTTACAGGCAGTCCCTAGAGGAGCAGAAGAAGCTAGAGGGGGAGCTGACAGAGGAGGTGGAGATGGCCAAGCGGCGTATTGATGAAATCAATAAGGAGCTGAACCAAGTGATGGAGCAGCTAGGGGACGCCCGCATTGACCGCCAGGAGAGCAGCCGCCAGCAGCGAAAGGCAGAGATAATGGAAAGCATCAAGCGCCTTTACCCTGGCTCTGTGGTAAGAATGGAGAGGGAACTCATTTCCTGGGCACCTACTCCCACACTCACCGTCGTTTGATTTTCCCAGCAGCTCTGTGAGGATAGGGTTGCCAATCCAATTTTTACAGTTGGAGGAGCTGAGGCTCGGAGAGGTTAAATGACTTGTCCAAAGCAGCACAGCTTATAAGTGAAAGAACTACAATTCAAACCCAACTTGTTCTGACTCTTAAGCTCGTGTTCTTTTCCTCGTACCAATTATAATCTTTCCGAAGGGTTTGTCTTGCTGTGTCCACTCCTCTGTGGGGAAAACCTTTGGAAGGGGGAAGGGCCGTCGGGCTGGAATTACTCTCCCAGGAAGTATCTCTGTGCAGTCTTCTATATGAGCTCCCTTGGCATGTACTAACCAGCCCATTATCTTTTAGGGACACCCTGGGCTTTATCAGATCTCTTGGCTTCTTTCACAAAATCCTGAGTTCCCAGCTTCCCTGAATATTATCCCATCCCTGGGTTCAACTTAGTTTGGTTCCACAAATATTCCGCTGCCTTGGCCTCCCAGAGTGCTAGGATTACAGGCGTGAGCCACCGCGCCCGGGCGAGCAGCATTGTTTTTTGTGACGTGTGGTCTTGTAAGAAGACTGGACTCTTCTTCTCTATTGACCAATCTCGGCTGCTTAATTGCAAGCATCCTCATCATTTCGTCTAGTTGATTGCAGTAGACATCCGCTGTAATCTACTAAGCAGGTTTCATGAAGCTGTAGTGGATAATCCTAGCGCTAGACCACCAAACAGACACCGTTAGCTTTTTTTGATGAATATTCAGTTTGGGACTGTTTGGGCACTTCATCCTTATCCAACCATTGTGCCAAACGCTTGTGATTGGCAAAAAGAATCCATTTTTCATTACACATAACAATACGGTGTGGAAATGGTTTACATTTATGTCGTGACAGCAAAGAAAGGCAAGCTTCAAAATGATTTCTCTTCCGATGCTCATTTAATTCATGTGGTACCCATCTATCCAGCTTCTTTACCTCGCCAATTTGTTTCAAATGGTCCAGTATTGTTGGAACAGTAATGTCAAACCTTGCTGCTAATTCACACATAGGTTGAGATGGATTTGCTTCCACTACAGGTTTCAGCTCATCATTATCCACCTTGGTCTCAAGTCACCCACGTGGCTCATTTTCAAGATTAAAATCACCAGAACAGAACTTCTCAAACCATTGATGTACTGTGTGTTCATTAGCCACATACTTTCCAAACACTTCATTGATGTTTCTAGCTGTTTGTGTTGCACTGGTTCCATGATAGAACTCATATTCAAAAATAACATGAATTTTTGACTTATCTATGGTTTCACAAAAATTGCTCTAAAAATATTTGAAAGATAGTCATAAGCCAAATTATGCATTTGAAAGAATGAGGATGTATCTTCACAATTAAAGAAAAAAAAAGTGTCAGTGTGAAATGTCAGAGGTATCCAGTGTCAAAGTTAGTACTTAAGGAAATCGGACATTTCATACTTAATGACCTCATATATCTTTGACAGTATCACAGTCCATCTCAGTCTTCAAGCACAGATCCCTTACATCAAAACAATCATATAAGTTGAAAGATACTGGCACATTACTAGAATCCAATTCAGCCGCTAATTAATAGTCTAGTCTATCATCATATCATGTGAAAATGTCTCCCAGAGCCAGGCCACTCAGGTTTGCAAGCTTCCATTCAATTTTGTCAGCTTCTAAAAACAGAAATAGTCTCAGCAAACTACAGCTTCACCCTTTGAGGCATCTGGTATAATTGCTTAAGAGATAATACCATCTCTTGCTCTGAGCCTCTTTTGAAGTGTTACTATAATATTGGCTTTCCCTCATTACATAACCCATTTATTCATTCCTTTACCCCCCTTCTCTTACCCAAACTTTTCCACCTTTGGAAGGGAATTAGGATTGGCCAATGTGCTGATCTAGACTTCAGGCAGCAATACTAGTTCAGCAAGTGCTTCCTCCTTAGTCCATCCTGATTCAGATAGGGTAGAGTTACATAAATGCAGAACTAGTGGGCTGTCCTGACCACTAGGCAATACAGTTGCATTCACTTTTCCTAATAACAGATTCCAGTCTGACCCTCTTTCCATGCTGGGAATTGGGATTCCTGAGCCAGATCCAAAAGCCTCATGCTTCAGTTTTCCCTTTCTATTTTACTCAGTATGGCCGTCTCATTGACCTCTGCCAGCCCACACAAAAGAAGTATCAGATTGCTGTAACCAAGGTTTTGGGCAAGAACATGGATGCCATTATTGTGGACTCAGAGAAGACAGGCCGGGACTGTATTCAGTATATCAAGGAGCAACGTGGGGAGCCTGAGACCTTCTTGCCTCTTGACTACCTGGAGGTAAGGCTTGTTGGGGATGGGGTCAGGGCAGTATTCAAGGGACCCTCTTCCTAGTCCTCCGTGTTCTGCCACTGACTGAGCTTCTCTCCACAGGTGAAACCTACAGATGAGAAACTCCGGGAGCTGAAGGGGGCCAAGCTAGTGATTGATGTGATTCGCTATGAGCCACCTCACATCAAAAAGGCCCTGCAGTATGCATGCGGCAATGCCCTTGTCTGTGACAACGTGGAGGATGCCCGCCGCATTGCCTTTGGAGGACACCAACGCCACAAGGTCTGGATTCCTTTGCCCAGATCGGAGCTGGACAGGCTCAGTACTGGAGATTCCTCTGTTCAGCTTCTCCTCTCCTCCTCTCTTCTTCCTGCCTTGTGTAGACAGTGGCACTGGATGGAACCCTGTTCCAGAAGTCAGGAGTGATCTCTGGTGGGGCTAGTGACCTGAAGGCCAAGGCTCGGCGCTGGGACGAGAAAGCAGTAGACAAGTTGAAAGAGAAGAAGGAGCGCTTGACAGAGGAGCTCAAAGTAAGCCACAGGCAGCACTCTTCCTAGGAGTGGCAGTCTTTAAGCCCAGGTCGGCCGTCTTACCACCTAGGCCTCCTTTCTTGTTCCCTTCAGGAGCAGATGAAAGCAAAACGGAAAGAGGCAGAGCTGCGTCAGGTGCAATCTCAGGCCCACGGACTGCAGATGCGGCTCAAGTACTCACAGAGTGACCTGGAACAGACCAAGACACGGCATCTGGCTTTGAATCTGCAGGTGGGGCCTGGCCTTCAGCCCTTTCCTCCAAAGGCCATCCTCACATTCCTGGTCTAGATTTCTCTGGGGGTGGCGAACTTGTTCTACTTCCCTCCCTCCTCCCAGCCTGCTCCAGGGAACCAAGCACATAGCATAGAGTCAGACAGCCAAGGGTTCAGATCTTGGCTCTGCCATAGGTATGACATTAGGCAAGTTACTTCATCTCTCAGTATCAATTTTCTCATCTTTATCTGTAAAATGGGAGTTAGAATAATACCTACTTTATAGAGTCATTACAAAGATCGAATTGAATAAGTTAACCTATAAAGTGCTCAGACTAGTGTTTATTAGCATAATTTGTTCATTCAATAAATATTTGAACTTTTGAAAGAGCTACAAGCATTTCAGTCCCTGTCAGCAGGGGTACTGTTCTAAGTATATTAATGTGTTTTGTTTATTTTTGAGTGCTTCCCCAGACCGTCCTGGAGGTATTATATAATGTGTAGTATATATATCATTTTACCTTTTTCTAAACTCACAAAAATCTGAACTGAATTCTAAAACATCCGTCCCCAGGGGTTATAAATAAGGGATTATGGATCTATAACTAATGATGTTTGCTGTGTGCCCTGCCCTGTAGATTGAAAGTGGCTGAACTGGAGGCCAGGGAGGAAACCCTGTGATGGCTCCAGCAAGAGAATATGGAGACTTGACTAGGGCAGTGGTACTACGTCAGCTTTTCTCAGTGTGTGTGGAGAGCTAGGCCTTCTTGACCGTGGGGCCAGTGCAGTCAGGGTGGCTCTTTTCCTCCAAGGAGCCTGGTTTACTTTCTCTTTTCAACCCATTGCCTGTAGGAAAAGTCCAAGCTGGAGAGTGAGCTAGCCAACTTTGGGCCTCGCATTAATGATATCAAGAGGATCATCCAGAGCCGAGAGAGGGAAATGAAAGACTTGAAGGAGAAGATGAACCAGGTTGGTAGGGGTGAGCCATGCCAGCATGTGCATCAGGGCAGGACTGGGGCTGGAAGCAGGACTCCAACTAAGAGAGCCCCTGCACTCCCTGGCTTCTTCCTTCAGGTAGAGGATGAGGTGTTTGAAGAGTTTTGTCGCGAGATTGGTGTGCGCAACATCCGGGAGTTTGAGGAAGAGAAGGTGAAACGGCAGAATGAAATCGCCAAGAAGCGGTAGGTTGAAGGATTCGTAGCAAAGATTGGGATGCTATTGAGCCTCCAGCCTGACATTCTTGGAAAGTCAAATGCCATCATAAGTCAGGGACCAACTCTTAGAGCTATGGAAGTTTATTATAGGTGGGCCTTAAAGAACAAGGATATCAGGGACGCAGTATGGCATAGTATAGTGGTTAAACTTGAGTTATCTGGATTAAAATCCCAGCTCCACAACTCATCATCTTGGGCAGTGACTTGACTTCTGCAAGCCACAGTGTGTGTAAAATGGTATAATGATACCTATCTCATGGCATTGTTGGGAGGATCAGATGAGCTCTTCTTTGTAAACTATTTAGCATAATACTTAGCACCTACTGAGAGCAGTAAATATTAGTTTTTATTGTCATTATCCTGATGGGTGATTTGAGGGGCTAGGGAGGTGTGGGTGGGATTGGAGGAATAAAGTTCTAGTTTGGAAGAATAGCCAGAACAAAACAAGCTTCTCCTTTCTTCCTTACTTTAGGTCAATAAACTTTTCTTGAGTACCTACCTTGTGCCAGGTTGTCCTGTGCTAGGCATCGGAGGGTGGTAAGGGAGACGGAGGTAAGACAGAGATGAACACAACACAGTCTCTGCTGAAGGAGGTCACCCCTTGGATGCTGGGCCTCAGTCAGCGTTCATCTAGCCCTTGGCCCGTGCAGTAAATATTCATTGCTCTCCTACTCCAAGCCAGGCTCAAGGGATATAGGATTGAATCAGAGGCTGTTTTTTTTCCTCAGGGAACTTAAGGGAAACAGGTAGAACAATGATTTCAGAACAATATGATCAATGGCATAATTGAGGTAGATACAAAATACAGAATAAGTTTTCAAGGAACTGCAAATCAGTAAGAGGAAAAATAAAAACAATGACAACAAACCCAGTAGAAAAATGGGCGAAGTATATAGATGACCTTTCATGGAAAGAAATGCTTGAATTGCTAACAACTGTAGGAATTGATATTTAATCTCTTAATCAGAGAAATGCAAATTAAAAACAATCCAGGGTGAGGCACAGTGGCTCAAGCCTATAATCCTAGCACTTTGGGAGGCCAAGAAGTTCAAGATCAGGCTGAGCAACAGAGCGAGACCCCATCTCTACCAAAGATAGAAAAATCAGGCGGGTAGTACATGCCTGTGGTTCCAGCTACTCGGGAAGCTGAGGGAGGAGGACCACTTGAGCCTAGGAGTTTGGGGTTGTAGTGAGCTATGATGATGCCACTGCACTGTAGCCCAGGCAACAGAGTGAGAGTGAGACCCTGTCTCAAAATACCAAAAAAAGAACCCAATCTAGCAGTATTTAGTGAAAATAAGTCAATATATAGCCTATGTAGTACATAAGTATGTGTGTGCCCTGTGGGTATAGATCCCAGGGTCTTTCCACGGGGTCACAAGGAGACACATTCAAGGTTGTTCATCTTGGCATAATTTGTGGTAGTGAGATGTTGGTGGCAATATAGATGGCTATCACTACAGGAAGTGTAAGCTAAATGAATATACAGACTATGGAATACTGTATAGCAGTTCAAAACAAGAACTGGATTTACAGGCTAAATAATTTATAATTTATCGATGAAATATTAACTTGGTATTGAATGAAAGAATGAAATTTATAACAACATACATTTGTATACATATTAAAACAATGGCTTTACAAGGATATGTTTTTAAGGATGCATATGTATGTGTATGTCACAGTAGGGAAGGTAGTGAGAGTGGAAATGGGGGATTGAAACAAACGGGACAAGGGAGGTTCTTGCACAGGCAGCTGTGCTAAGTGTGTTATGAACTATGGGCTATGATTGACACAACTCTCCACCTGAAGTCCAAAAAGGAAGGAAACCTAGCAAAGTGTAATAGAAACTAAGAACCTGCTCAGAAGATCAGGAAAGGTTTTACAAAACAAGGAGTGATGAACTGGAGACCTGAAGAGCGAGTAGGATTTAGCCACCGGGCAGCTACATAAGAAGGGAGTTCTGGCCATTGAGAACAGCATTCTTGGAGGTGTGAGAGAGCATGCCTTGTTCTAGATACTAAGTAGTTTTGAATGTCTGAAGCATAAAAACAGGGTCAGGAGGAAGGCGGGGGTGTGGAGAGGGCAGCAGGGGCCACATCACAGAGGCCTTTATGAGTCATACTTAGGAGATTGGATGTAAAATTGTATAGCTTAAAATTGTAGAGTTAATTACATTCCATTTGGATTATAGTGACTAATAGGTTTAAGCTGCTGGCATGACATCTGGCAGCATCTGTCATATCATATTGGGGGTTGGGGGCAGTTGGAAGTTAGCCTTGCCTGGTCTGCTAGTGTCTGTGTGTGCTAGTTACATATCCTTTGAGTTTCTAAAGAGATGGGGAGGAATACAATAGCAGTAATCCATTATTTTCTCCATGTTTTTGTACCATTCAAGCTCTGCCCTTTAAGAAGTTCTGGAATCTTGGGGTAGAGGTTAGGAGCCCTTGGGCAAAGATGAGCTGAATACAGTCAGTATACTTAGTAATGATGATGATAACTAAAATTTATTGAGTAGTTACTGTGTGCCAGGTATGATTCTAAGGACTTTATACATATTAACTCATTTTTAAAAATCCCCTAATAACTCTGACGTAAGTACTATTATTATTATTTCTATTTTGCAAATGAGGAAACTGAGGCCTGGAGAGTATAGCTAACTAGCCCGAGATCATACTACTAGTGAGTGGCAGAGTTACCAATCCTCTTAACCCCCTACGTTATGTTGCAATGATGATATACAGGAAAGACCCCGAGTTTTGGTGTTAAACCTAGATTCCAATCTCATGTGTGCCATTTGCTAGCTGTGTGGCCTTGGGCCAGGTCTTTTACCTCTTGGCCTAAATTTCCTCATTCGTAAAATTAGGATAATAATGGCTACTTAGGGAGCTGTTGATTAGAGGATTAGAGATAATGTATGTAAAGTACATAGAAGCTTAATAAGTAAGAATTACCATAGCTGGTGGATTCTAGGAACTTGGGAGGCCATTAGAGTCTAGTGTTTAAAGGGGGGATAATTAGGGTTTGGCCCAATCTCCCCTGTCTTGTGCCATGTCCGCAGGGCCAGCCTGAGGAACTGTATTCTCTAACTTCAGGGGACAGTTTTATGTGCATATGGGTGTATAAGCTGAGTGGTGACTGAATGAAATTCAGCAGTAGCTGGGTCCCTGAGCCCTGGGCCTGGTTCCCCTTTCTTCCACAGTTTGGAGTTTGAGAATCAGAAGACTCGCTTGGGCATCCAGTTGGATTTTGAAAAGAACCAACTGAAGGAGGACCAGGATAAAGTACACATGTGGGAGCAGACAGTGAAAAAGGACGAAAATGAGATAGAAAAGCTCAAAAAGGTAAGGAGGGAGAGAATTAAAAGACTAAAAACTGGGAGGAAAATTGGAGGAAATATGACAGACAGAAGGATAATGTCCATAATTTATCAGTCTCTCATCAAAATAAGAAAAACACCAAGACCTAAATAGGGGCAAAAATGGATAAGTGGCACAAACAGTTCAAGAAGCGATTCAAATAGGCCATAAACACATACAAATAATTTAGCTTTACTAGAAATTAAAGAAATGGAAATTAAAGCAACAGTCAGAGGTAATTTGTTTCCTATCACATTACCCCCAAATTAAAAAAGGACAGTGTTCAATGTCAGCCATGGTGCAGGAGACCAGTATTCTTATGCAGTATGGCACAGTCTATCAAGAAGCTTCAGAATGCATTTATACCCTCTAACGCAGTAGTACCTGAGGAGATAATCCAAAATGCTGGCAAAGCTTTGTGCAAACAGGTTGATGTTAATTACAAGTATTATTTATAGTTCCAGATTGGAAACTACCCAGTGCCCCTTGGCAAGTAGGAATTCAGCAAATCATGGCACATCCATAGAAATATTTATATAGTTTAGTGGTCTTTTAAACTTTATTAATACACAGACTGCTTTTAAAGGAAAGGTGTTCCCTAAGATCGCCAGTGTTGGCTTAAATCCTTAATGTTACTTAAATATATACAAACATACATACTTAACCAAAATCCAAGACAAACTTACAAATTAAATACTAACAAAATGATTAAAGTTCAGATTAACCATGTAAATTCAGTGCAACAGATGATGTTGTTTTGCTGAAACCTAGTCACTTCACAGCGTGACTATGCTACTGATTGCTCCAGCTCAGTGCTTTTGAGTTTAGCTTGCCTGGGCCACTGTGTATCGTGTGATGACTCAATTTTCTCACACCCATTCTCTTTACATTACTATGAAACCTTTGTTCCTTACAGCATTCCCTCCTGAGGCGATTTGGTTTTCTCTTGGTTTGAAAATATCATTTGACTTTTATGTCTGCCTATGTTTGTTGCTCATTTTTGTGTTTTCTTCATTAACCCTTGATGATCAAGGTAGTCCTCTTTGGTGTCACTGGAATCTTAAATGCATTGCAAATTGAGCAATAAAATCCCAGGGCAGGACTAGGTAGACGTCTAGATGATCCAGGATAATATATTTATGTGACAATTTTTTAGTTTTTATTTTGAAATAATTTTCATCTTTGTGGAAAGTTGTAAGAATAGTACAAAGAACTCTCATCTACCCATCACCAAGTTTCATCAGTCATCAACATGTTGCCACATTCCCTTTTGTATCTCTCTGTGTAATATGCTTATTTTTATTTTTTTTTTGAGACAGTCTCACTGTGTTGCCCGGGCTAGAGTGCCGTGGCGTCATCCTAGCTCACAGCAACCTCAAACTCCTGGACTCAAGCAATCCTTCTGCCTCAGCCTCCCAAGCAGCTGGGACTACAGGCATGCGCCACTATGCCCGGCTAATTTTTTCTGTATATTTTTAGTTGTCCGATTAATTTCTTTCTATTTTTAGTAGAGACGGGGTCTCGGTCTCGCTCTTGCTCGGGCTGGTTTCGAACTCCTGAGCTCAAACAATCCACCCGCCTCGGCCTCCCAGAGTGCTAGGATTACAGGCGTGAGCCACCGCGCCCGGCCTGCTTATTATTTTTGATGAGCCATTTGAGAGTGAGTTGCAGATATGTCCCCTTTATGTGACTTTTTAAGATCAAAATGGAAACAAAATTCTCCTTTAAAAAATCAGAATATTAAGATAAAGCATTAGGAAAATAAAAAATTAAAAAAAAATCAGAACATTATAAGTAAAGCTACACTTCCCTTTGGACTCTCAATCCTACTCCCCTTCCTCTTCCCAGAGGTAATCCCACGTGAGTATGTATTCTTCCAGATCTTTTAGGGATTTACTTAAATACTTGCACATTCGTATATGTGCACTCATAGAAAGTACACAGTATTGTTTGTGTGGGTTTTAAAACAATCAAATGTTATACTGCACATGACAAAAGTTTTTTTTTTTTTTTGAGACAGAGTCTCACTGTGTTGCCCGGGCTAGAGTGCCGTGGCGTCATCCTAGCTAACAGCAACCTCAAACTCCTGGGCTCAAGCAATTCTTCTGCCTCAGCCTCCTGAGTAGCTGGGACTACAGGCATGCGCCACCATGCCCGGCTAATTTTTTCTATATATTTTTAGCTGTTCAATTAATTTCTTTCTATTTTTAGTAGAGACGGGGTCTCGCTCTTGCCCCGGCTGGTCTCGAACTCCTGAGCTCAAACAATCCGCCCGCCTCGGCCTCCCAGAGAGCTAGGATTACAGGCGTGAGCCACCGCGCCCGGCCGACAAAAGTTTTGATGTGGAAAAAATGTTTAAATATTAAGTCAGAATTAAGAGTTTTAATTAACAATCTAGTCTCAACTATGTAAAGCTGTCTGTAAATAATGCTGGGAGGAAATACATTAGAATGTTGATTGGTTACTTCTGGCTGGTGGGATTATGAGTGATCCCCATTCCTCCCTGCCTTTATACTTTCTCTATACTTTTAACTTTTCTATAGTAGCTAACTTGTATAACAGGGGTATGTGGGAGAGGGCAACCAGATAATTTAGAAAAAGATAAAAGGAGGCTGAGGGCTGATGGGGATGAGAAAGCAGAGCTCATTGATGAGTGGCTCCAGCAAACTGCCTGGGAGGCAGGTAGAGGCAGGAGGAGAAGATCCCAAGGTGAGATGGGGAAAGCCTTCACCTCTTGTCCTGTTCCCCCTGCTGGGACCAGGAGGAACAAAGACACATGAAGATCATAGATGAGACCATGGCCCAGCTACAAGACCTGAAGAATCAGCACTTGGCCAAGAAGTCAGAAGTGAATGACAAGAATCACGAGATGGAGGAGATTCGTAAGAAACTAGGAGGTGCCAACAAGTGAGTGGGTTCAGGCCTTGGGTGGGAGGAAGTAGGTAGAGCAGGCAGACTTCCAGATTTGGGTCTCACCTAGCTCCCTGGACCTTTTTTTAGGGAAATGACCCATTTACAGAAGGAGGTGACAGCCATTGAGACAAAGCTTGAACAGAAGCGCAGTGACCGCCACAACTTGCTACAGGCCTGCAAGATGCAAGACATCAAGTTGCCACTGTCAAAAGGCACCATGGATGATATTAGTCAGGAGGAGGTGAGTATTATGGCTGGTGGTGGGAGTGGGCTGTGAACAGCAATAACCAGGGATGGGGAGTGAAAGTGGCCAGGAAGGACAGTGAGAGAGAGGATGGTGGGCAGACAATGAAGGGATTCAGGAGAGATGAGGCAAGGTGAGGTGGTGAAGGCAGGTGAGGTGAAAGTAATAATAGCCTTGATGTGAGAGGGATGTTGAATTGGGAGAGCTGCAACCCCCCGCCCGTGGATGGTGAGAGAGTTGAGCCAGGAGACGACGAAGGAATTCATTACCCTTGGGAACTTGAGCTATGTTAGCTCCAGCAGGTGATGGATATTGGTAGGAGTAGGAATTGAAGGACATTATCCAAGAACGAAGGAAGATAGGAAGCTGGGGGACCTGAGGATGATAGCTTAGCTGCAATGAGGTAGGTTGGCCAGGAGAGGGTTGGGTAAGGGACATCAGCAATGCAGAGGTGCGGAAGCTTAGTTTTAGGAAAGGAAGGGACACTTGCCAATACAGGAGCCAAAGCATTTTATCCATTGGAGGCGAAGATTGGTAACAAGGGGGTGGGGGGTGTTAACCGAGAGGAGATTTGTGTATATCTTGTCTTAGACCTGGTCATGTGTCTCAGTCCCACATGTCTTCCACCCCCCTCCCCCTTCCCAAATGGCATTTCAGTTTAATTGAGTAAATTATAATATTTTGAGCACCAGAAATATTCTAGGCATCATGGTAACATGTGGCATAATCCTAATCCTAACCACAGCCCTGCAGGGCAGGTGTTGTCCCTACGTTACAGGTGAAGAAACTCAGGATCTGAGAACATGACTTGCCCAGGATCACACCGTTAGTAAGTGGGTAGAGCCCAATTTTGAACTCAGGTCATTCTGCTCACAAAGTTTCTGTTCCTTTTGCCACAATGCTTTCCAGCAAGATGCTATCTCAAAGATTGAAGGCTGCAAAGGAGTCCCCAGCCTTTCTCTAGAGGAGCACTCTCAAGGCCAGTCTGCTTCATTTGACTCTCCCTCTCACCATTGCAGGGTAGCTCCCAGGGGGAGGATTCAGTAAGTGGTTCCCAGAGAATTTCCAGTATCTATGCACGAGAGGCCCTCATTGAGATTGACTACGGTGACCTGTGTGAAGATCTTAAGGTGAGGATCAACCATGGGGGTGGGCCATCTTCCTAGCTGTCCAGAGCAAGGATCAGCCCATCTGGAGGCTCTGTGGAGACCATGGCTAGAAAGAGGGGAGAGCTGGCAAGGGAGAAGGATTGAGTTGTGAGCCAGGGTCTTCCCCTCATACATATACACAGATACATGCACACCTTCCACCCTGCACCCGCAGTTGCTGCTGTCCCTGCTTGCTGTCAGTCTTCCCCTTCCATGTGTATACATGGCTAAGCCCAAATACACACACAGAGAACAGGCTCCTGTACGGTGAACAGATTGGCATCAAGTCTTCCTCAGGGCTCTTTCCTCCTCATTTGGCATTCTCTCCTGGGTAGCACTTCACTCCCCTGGCTTCAGCTGCTGTCTCTGTGCTAGGTTAAGTTACAGAAATTTTCAAATATATATGGAAGTAAAGAGAATGATAATAATGAACCTGAGGCACCCATCACCCAGCTTCAACAGTTACAACATGTGGTCAATCTTGTTTTTTCTCCCTGCTCCCCCCACCATTGGGCTGTTTTAAAGCAAATTCCAGACATTATTCCATCCATAATTACCTTAGCATGTATCTCTAGAATATGAGGACTCTTTTAAAAAAACATAACCACAATATCATACCAGAAAATATTTAATAATAACTACACAATATCACCTAATAGTCAGTAAATCTTTAGATTTTCATGACCGTCCCATACATTTTTATTTATTTTTTATTTTTTGCAGTTTATGTGTTTAAATCAATTTTCAAGTAAGGTCCATGTTAAAATTGGTCTCTGCTAGTCTATGACATTTTCCTATCCTTTTTAATTTTTTTCTTCCTATTTATTTATGGAAGAAACTGGGTCATTGGTACCATAGAATTTTCTACATTCCAGATCTGGATTTGACTGATTATGTCCCCATGATGTTACTTAATCTGTTCTTCCATCTCCTGTATTTCCTATAAACTAATAAGTAAACCTAGAGTTTGATTGGATTCAGGTTCTTTTTTTTATATCATAGGCAGTACTGTGTACTTGTGAACTTCCTTTTGTATCACATCAATAGACACCTGATGTCACTTCTTTCTCTTTCTCTCACTCTCTTTCTTTCTCTCTCTTTAATGTTAAAATTGATCATTGTTCAGCATTACCTATGAAATATTCTTGCCAAAAACTCAAACGTGGATCTGATCAAGCTTACATTAAAGCATAGGGATGCAGTTAGCCAAATCCAGACTGGGAAACTCTAAAGGACAAAAGACCTGATTTCTTCCATAAGTAAATGGGGAGAAAAAACAAAGAGGGAGGGGGAAGTGTTACCACAAAAGACAAATCAACCAAATGAAATGTGTGGACCTCACTTGAATCCATTGCAAAGGAAAGAGAGGGAGAGGGACCTTATAGAGTAAATGAGACTTAAGAGACCTGTCAGTCAGTTGCAATGTATGTACCTTATTTGGAACCTACTTTGTAAAATCTGTGTAAAAAGAAAATTTATAAAACAGGGCAATTTGAACACTGACCAGGTATTTTATGATGTTAGGGAATTACTGTTAATATTTTTAGGTATGATAATGGTATTGCGGTTTTATTTTTTTTTAAGTCCTTATCTTTTATAGGAGTGGTTCTTAATGAGAGAGTGGATATCTTGTCCCCCCAGGGGACATTTGACAATGTCACAGAGATGCTCTTGTCATGCCCATTTGTCACAACTGGGGTCGGGGGGGTTACTATCCACATCAGTGGGTAGACACCAGGGATGCTGCTAAACATGCTATGATGCACAGGACAACCCCCACAACGAATCACCCAACCCAAATGCTAATAGTGCTGAGGTTTAGAAACCCTGTTTTAGAGATACACACAGATGTATGGATGGAATGATATGTCTGGGATTTGCTTTAAAATAAGTGAGTATAGAAAGGAGTTCGGGGGTGGAAATAGCAGGGTATTTGGCATAAGTTGATAATTGTTGAAGCTGAGTAATAGGTACATGGGTTTCATCATATTTTTCTCTGAGTTTTTGTGTGTATTTGATAGTTTACATAATATAAAGTTAAAAAAACAACCACATGACTAGGTTCAGGTGGTGTTAGCCTAACACATTTTTATAAAGTTTCCTATTAACCTTTCACGAATTGGTTTTGGCAGCTGTTGATGATTATTGCTTAGGTTCATTAAGGGTTGCAAAATGATAACTTTCTAATTCTTTCATTCTTCCTATATTTATTTGTTGGAATTCTAAAATGAATTTTCTCACATCAACTATTTAGCTTCCTTGAAATACAGTTAGTACAGGAAAGGTAGGATAAATACTTAATACTTTTCCTTTGTTTTCTAGCTTTCATAATCATGACTTGGTTGCCCTTACCACCTTCAAAGGTGACCAATGAGGCTTTTAATTTGTATTCATTATAAACTTAAATGTTTAGAGGTATTTTACATGTTTCAGTCTATTGTCACTTTCTTCTTGGTGCTCAAATTCTTCATCCTTGGCCAGTGGGAGCCACTTTAAGTTGATTTTTGTTTGTTTGTTTATTTATTTTTTTCATTTATTGTTATTTTTTGATTTTTATTATGGAAAATTTAATATGCAAAAGTAAAATAGTAAAATGCTCCCTCGTAGCCGTTGCCGTTTTTTTCTTTTTGATGTGTTCACTTATTTTAATAACAATACATATACCGTGTTATCACCATGGAATGTGAGTTCAGATTACACAAGAGAATTTGAGAAGTGTAATAAAGTATTCTGTAGTATATCAAAGTTTGTGTATAATGTCTGGCCAAACCAGCTTGCTCATAAATCATTAATCACTCCCATTATAGGCAATTTGTTTAGTTTAACATTTCTAGTTCTTACAAAGAAAATAAACATAATGCACACACTTAAAAAAGTTCTTTATTTACCTATGTATTAGTGCTTAAAATACATTATTTCTATTTCAAGGTGACATTTAAAAATTGCTCAAATATAACAGCAGCAAAAATATAATTTTGCAATCACAGAAGAGCTAAACTGGAATCCATAATTAAGTTTTTCTCATGTTTACAACTGTGATTCTGAAATAAATACTACTACTATGCAGCTCTGTTGTAAGCTTTCTAGGCTTGGTTTAAACACATACACATACACTTTCAATTTGAAAGGCTTTACAAATTATATTCATGCACTTTTTTAAAAGAGTTCTAAAAGAGCCAACCAGTCCCCAAAACTGAAGTATTCAACCAGTCCCCAAGACAGGCAGAAAAAAGTTAAATTAACTGGGGTAAACAGGACTCCTACATGACACCCACAGCATGCAATGTTCTGCAGCAGACGGGGAGTACTTCAGGGTTGGCCTGCTATCCTCTTTAGAACTGATTTCGTTTAACAGTTTAAGAAGGTGGACATTTTAACATCGTCAAGTGCATTTAGGTGACGTGTTTCTTTTTGTGTTAACTTGATTCCCGTGAATGTCCTAGTTAGTGAACTAGTCACTAGTAATTTGGTCACCAGGCAAATCAAGCCTACAAGAAGGGAAGCCAATATTCAAAATACTGTATTATTGTCTGAACTCATTCAAATAATTTATTTTTGACATAGATAAGTAACTTAATAACTAAAGCAGCTCCTCCGACAAGACCAAGACAGCAGCTCTTCTTCTAAGGTTTAGGTTTTGCCCAGAATTCCCAATACATGGAATAGCCCATACCAAGAGTCATTGCTCCCACAACAAAGCCTTGGGCTGCCACGCACATGTGGATCAGGTGAACGGACATTTTAGTATTTCCCCTGCTCTTCAATTTGTATAATCCATATGCAACAATTGCTGCAAAACCTGCCATTCCAATGGGGACAAATGGTGCCTCTTTAGCTTTTCGGGTAAGTTTGGATCCCTGATCTTCATCATATGAAGAAAGAGAAACGTCTGTGTCGGTTGACATAGTGATTGCTTGAAGAATCTTCCACAGCGAGAAAATCCCTGTGGGTCCTACGGGCTTTTTCCCATTGCCAGTTTTAACAACTATCAACTCATGGCCAGACTTGTTTAATGTGCACCCCCACATACTTTATCTTCCGTCCTTCCTCCCAGGTTACGTTAAAATAAATTCTGTACATCATTTCATTTGTAAGTATTGCAGAATGTATCTCTAAAAGAGATAAGAATTCTTAAAAATAATTAGAACCATTATCATACCTAAAAATAATAATTCCTTCATATGAAGATTAGTGTTACATGTCTCTGATGGTCATACACAAACACATCTACTCTCACAGTTTGCTTGCTTGAATTGGGAGTCAAATAAGATGATTGACTGATAGATATGGATGATTGATAAAGCAATTAGTTGATATGTCTCTTAAATCTCATTTAATATATAGGACCACCTCCATCTGTTTTTTTTTGTTTGTTTGATTTTTTTTGTGTGTGGGGGGGTTTTTTTTGAGTCAGAATCTCACTCTGTTGCCCGGGCTAGAGTGCCATGACATCAGCCTAGCTCACAGCAACCTCAAACTCCTGGGCTCAAGCGATCCTCCTGCCTCAGCCTCCCGAGTAGCTTGGACTGCAGGTATATACCACCACACCCAGCTGATTTTTTCTATTTTTAGTAGAGACGGGGGTCTCACCTTGCTCAGGCTGGTCTCGAACTTGAGCTCAAGTGATCCTCTTGACTTGGCCTCCCAGAGTGCTAGGATTACAGGCGTGAGCCACTGTACCCGGCCCATCTGTTTTTATTTTTATTTTTTTGCAGTATTTTTTGTTGTTGTTGAAGAAATTGACTCATTTCTCCTGAAGGTTTTCCACATTTTGTACTTAGCCAATTGCATCCTATGGTGTTTAAAATGCTCTGCCCCCACCCCCAAAAAACCTCCCAAAATAGTTCTGTTATCTCCTGTAGTTCCTGTAAGTGGTTAGTTAGATGTAGATCAGTGCTATTCCATAGAGATAAAATGAGGCCCACAAGTGTAATTTTAAATTTTCTAGTAGCCACATTTAGAAAAGTAAAAAGATAAAGGTGAAGTTAATTTTAATACTATATTATATTTAGCCCAGTATCCAAGAGTATCATTTCAATGTGTGAACAATATAAAAATTATTGATGAGATATTTGACAGTCTTTTTTTGTACTGAGTCTTCACAATCCAATATGCATTTTATACTTACTGTGCATCTCAGTTCAGACGCTAAAATTTCCTCAGAAATAGTTGATCTGTATTTAGATTTACTGAAATTTACAATTGAAAAAGCAGACCCACATACCCAAGTTGTTCCAAATATACTTAAAGAAAAGTTTTCCATTAACTGAATTGAACATCAGGTTTTCAGTTCAAATGAGCTAAAATTCCGTAAAACTAAGATTTTTTTCCGTAAAACTAAGACTAAATTCCTTAGTCGCACTAGCCACATATCATGTGCTCAGCAGTCACATGTGGTGACTGCATTGGATAGCATAGATGTAGAGGCTTAATTAGATTCAAGTTTTGGGGTTGACTGGTTTGTTGTGGTCATAGGTGGTGGTGTTACTTCCATTAGGAGGTACGTAACATCTGTTTGTGGCTCTTTTTTTGTGGTTTGCAGCCATAATTGCTTAGATCCATTAATTTGTCAAGCAGGTGATCTTATTCTATCATTTCTTTGCTTATTAGCTGGAATACTATAGAGAAATACTTCCTTTCATCATCTATTTGGTTACCCTGAGGTACAGTTTGTATAGGAAAGGC
The DNA here is from genome assembly GCF_000956105.1 of Propithecus coquereli. Lineage (NCBI taxonomy): Eukaryota > Metazoa > Chordata > Mammalia > Primates > Indriidae > Propithecus > Propithecus coquereli. Next base: position 544,068 of record NW_012152741.1, read on the forward strand.
AGGAGATGCATATGTGTATATATCTATGTATCTATCTATATATATATCTATATATATATATGCTTGATTTTTTTTTCCCTTCATCGGTTTATACAGTAATGAGTTGGTTCCTTGGCTTCCTCAAGATTTGTCCACTGAGTTGTTTCATATCATTATAAATTTATGAATTTAAATATATTTGGTGTCTTTCAGTCTGTTGTGGTTATTATCCTTGGTGCTCAGGCTGTCCCATTTGGCCAGCAGTAACTCATTCAGTTTGGCTTCTGAATCATTTGGATACAACCTTTGTAGTCTTTGATATCTTCCTTGCTTTCTGATATGTCCAGGCTCGTCCTCTACATTTCGCACCCCGGACCTGGAATCAGCCATTTCTCCCAGAAGCTATGACTTCTTTTGGTGGGAAATGCTATTATTTAGCAACTATCATTTGGACACTGGAGTGTTCATGACTGCTGGGTTGTGCAGTGAGGTTCTTGTTGTCATTAAGCTAAAGAAAGGCCCATTGGGCATGTATGGTCATGTTCCTATGTTTTAAAATAATTTGAAAGAATTCTGTGAGTGTTTAACCAGCTTAATTTATGGTTAGGTTTCTTTGTTTTATTTTGTTTTCCATTTTTAGGAATTGCTCTTTTTAGCATTTCAATTTATTTTTTCCCAACTTTAATTTTGAAATGTTTCAAACCTAGAGAAAAATTGAAAGAACAGTAAACACCCATATGCCTTTCACCTTAGATTCGCCAATGAATATTTTACCACATTTACTTTCTCTCTCATCTCTCCCCTTCCTCCTGCTCATCCTGCTATGTGCAGTTTTTTCTGTTGAACCTTTTGAAGGAAGTGCAGCTATAATGATACTTAACCCTAGATACTTTAGCATGCTAAGAACAAAGGGTTGTCCTACTTAACCATAATTTCATATTATACCTCAGAGAATGAATATTTATTTCATAATATTTAATGTCCAATCCATATTTGAATTTCCCTAGGTGTTCCAAAGGTGTCTTTTATAGTTTGTTTTTTTTTTTTTTCCTTTCTTTTTGGAACTAGGATCCAGTCAAGATTTATGAATTGTTTTTTGTTATTGTTAATATGTCCCTTTAGTTCCTTTTGATATGGAGTGGGTCCTTCACCTTTTACTCGTTGCGTTGGTCTTTTGAAGAGTCCGTGTAAGTTGTCTTAGAAAATGTCCCACATTCTGAATATGTTGGGTATTTTATAGTATTGTTTAACCTGTTGTTCCAACCCTTATATCTCCTATAAATTGGAAATTTGGTCTAGTCTGGAGGCTGAATGGATTTGGGTTTAAGTATTTTTTGTCAAGAACCACTTTGTTAGTGAACTTTACATGATATCCTACCAGGACGAGCCCACTATTGGTGATGCTGAGTTTCATCCCTTTAGTTAAAGTATTAGGTGCTAGGTCCTTCAATGCTAAACGTACACTTTTACCTTTGTCATTAATTAGTAAGCAATCTTTAGGGCAATGATTTGGCATCTTGTGAATATCTTGTTCCTCAACCATTTTTTGCCCAGTGGTTCTCACATTTTGATATAATTTTGTTTTTTAATTATATAACACCTTCATGTGGTTCTAAAACCAAAAGTTTAAAACAAGGTGCATGAAGAGAACTCTAGCTTCCATTCCTGTCCCCTTCACCTCTCTTTCTCGATAGGTAACCCTTTTAAATAGCTTTTGGATTATCCTTTTTTTATTATTGTATGTTTGAAGTACAAATGTATTTGTATGCAAATATATTTATATTCTCTCCATCTTCTCTTAGAAAATAGATAGCATTACTATTGTGTACCTTTTATATTTTATTTAAAACTCTACCTGGAAACCACTCCATAGCAGCATATAGAGATCTTAAGAAGGGCCTTCCGAAATGTAAATATGTTTATGTCCTTGTTCTTGAAATCATTCAGTGGTACCTCATCTCCCTTGGGCTAAAGTCTAAACCTTATAAGGCACTTCATGATCTGACTTCTACTTGTCTATCTGGCCTCTTCTCTTCCTGTGCCCTGTGCATACACACACACAATTGGTCAGGGGGGGATTTCGAAGTTTATTAAAGTTGGTCACTATTTTGAATTGCTTTCAATTCGATGAATTAACCATGAGCAAATCCCCCTGCCCGCCCCCAGCTTTTGCCTGTGATGCTGCTGGTTGCATAGAAGATTGTTCCTTCTCTCTGTCCTCACTCATTCATCCTGTAGGGCTTAATGTAAACATATTCCTAGAAGCCTTCCTTACCCCAGAGTCTGAGTTAGGTGCCCTTCTTGTGTGCTGATTCAACATTGCTTATACATTCATCCTATAGTATTCTGATTGTTTACTTATATGCATTCTTCTGTTAGACCCCTGAGCTCTGTGAGCACAGGAACCATGGCTCACAGGACGTGACAGCCCCAGTGCCTGGCACTCGGTAGGCATTCGGTAAATATTTATTGACTAAAAGTGGCAGAAAGGCACAAGCCCAGACATGCATTGCAATATCCATAAGACCTAAAGCCAAATTCAAGTGGAATTTGCTCAGAAGTGGTGATCTAAGCAGAAAATGTGAGTTGCCTTATTTATTATGGAGCTGTAAGTGTAGTCCAGAGCAGCCTGTGTGGGGAGCCTCTAGGTCACCGTGGGATTGTGCTGGCTTATGGCCTGGGCTGAGAGTCAGAGAGGGGTACCACCAGCTGCTTTTCCTGAGAGATAGAGAGGTTGGCAGGGCCTGGGGGAAGGGCTAGAGTAGAGATGAGAAAGTGGCGTCAGCCTGTAATTTCCAGGGATGATGGGAATGGTTACTGGTGGAAGGAGCCAAACTGGGGAAAAACCTGCCTTCTGCATGGGCACAGGGGCCAGGCCCTTCTTGATGTTGCTGGGCGTTGGGCTTGCAGGATGCCCAGGCTGAGGAGGAGATCAAGCAAGAGATGAACACACTGCAGCAGAAGCTGAATGAGCAGCAGAGTGTGCTTCAGCGTATTGCTGCCCCCAACATGAAGGCCATGGAAAAGCTGGAAAGTGTCCGAGACAAGTTCCAGGAGACCTCAGATGGTAAGATTTGCCCTTCTACTTGGGCCTAAGATGAGGACAAGAGGCTGGATGCAGGCCACAGGCCTGCTATACATCACAACAGCTCCTGTTTTTACATGCTTTCTTACCCTAAACAGTGGGAGTTATTAAATATCACACCTGTGTTATAGAGTGGAAAACTGCTGAGGTTCTGAGAGGGTAAATGACCTGTTTTTTTGTCCGAGGTCACACAGCTGGTTGCTGTTGGAGCCTAGGGAGGAGTCCATGTTTATGTGGCTCCATGCCCATGTTTCTTACTCTACACTGTATCCAGTAGCCAGCCCACTGGACACAGGTCCTTGTGGGACCCTCTTCAGGCATTCCTTTGTCTGTGGAATGTCTCTACTCTGTATTGTCATTTGCAGGTCATTCTTGCCAGAGTGTGGTCCTAAGAAATCACTTGTCTTTCTTTCTGGCAGAGTTTGAGGCAGCCCGAAAGCGAGCAAAGAAGGCCAAGCAGGCATTTGAACAGATCAAGAAGGAGCGCTTTGACCGCTTCAATGCTTGTTTTGAATCTGTGGCTACCAACATTGATGAGATCTATAAGGCCCTGTCCCGCAACAGCAGTGCACAGGTAGGCTGGAGCCCCTTACCCAACCAGCATACCTTTCCATCCTCAGTTGCCCTTCCCTCTAGGCTTCCTGTCCCCATCGCCATTCAGACTCAAATTGAGATCCTGACCCATCCGCCTTCCCCCAGGCATTCCTGGGCCCTGAGAATCCTGAGGAGCCCTACTTGGATGGCATCAACTACAATTGTGTGGCTCCTGGGAAACGCTTCCGGCCTATGGACAACTTGTCAGGGGGGGAAAAGACAGTGGCAGCTCTGGCCCTACTCTTTGCCATCCACAGGTAAGGCTGCTGCCCCAGGGCAGTTAGCGGAAAGACTGAACTGAGGCCACCAGAGGCTCTGGGGCCCAAGGATATGCAGAGATCTGCGGAGGTGAAGATGTCCTTGTGGAATCTGGATTGTGTCCCTGCTTCACTGTCTACTACAGTGTATCTGTCCTTGGTTTTCCTGGACCTGTCTTCCCTATCCACCCTCATCCACTCAGCATGTCCTCACTGGCCCCTGCATGTATTCAGTCCTGCCTCCAGGCTTTTGCCCACATGGTTGCTGGCTGATAAGTCCTTTCCATGCAAATCTAGTTGACTGTCACCTTCCACCCCTTTACACCTCATTTTCCTCCCTTTCCTCTAGGAAGCCCTCCTTGACCACTGTGGCATACCCTGACCCTCTCCTCCTCCTGAACACTAGTAGTATTTAAATCTGACTCCCACAATTTAGTGCTTGATTGTACAGCATCATTCTGCGAGTATTTCTTGCGTGCTGCTCTGTACCAGACCCAGCATTGTGGAGGGACTGGGGACACAGATGTATCAGACATGTTCTCTGGCCTGGAGGAGCTCACAGTCTAGTAGAAACCAGATGTAAACAGCGTTCTAAGTGTTGTAACCGGGTGAGCGTGGGTGCTATGGATACAGAGGAGATACACTTAACCCAGTCTGGGAAGAGGTGTGGGTAGGCCAGGGAAGGCTTTTTAGATTTAAGGGCAAGTAACACTTGAGCAGGACATATAAAGGATGAGTAGAAGTTTGCCAGGGAGACTGGCAGGCATTCTAGACCGAGGGTGCAGCATGTACAGGGGCAAGGAGGCGTGACAGAGCATGGTGTGTGTTATGGTGGGGTGGACCTCTAGGTAGCTTGGTCATTATGACTAGAGCCTAGGACAGCTTTATCTCCCCAGCCGGCCTGGGAGCTCCTGAGAGGACCATGTCTTCTTGTGGTTCTGCAGGATCCTGGAACACAGGGCTGGGTGCAGAGGGGAGGGCTTGGTTGGTATATTGGCTTTTAGGGGCTCAGACAACATTAAGACATGAGGTTTTTAGTCTTTGAAGAAGTGAAGGGGGAAGCTGGCTGTTTGATGGGCCATGGGGCTATCCCACCCCACCTTGCTGCCCCCTCCCCCACCTCAGTGTCAGCTTACCTACTGGTTCCCTCCCAGCTACAAGCCAGCCCCCTTCTTCGTCCTGGATGAGATCGATGCTGCCTTGGATAACACCAACATTGGCAAGGTGGGTACAAGGAAAGTGGGACCTGGGAGGGAGGCCCCCAAGTCAGGACTGGGTTTCAGGGAGCAACTCCTGAGTACGCCCTAGCCGTTCCTGCTGCCTGCTCTCTGTGCCCGGGAGGCTGGGCCCAGGGTCATCCGTACCATGGTAGTCAGTAGCCACCTTCCTCTCAGCCTCTCTTTCCCCCACCCTCCACCCCCTACCCAACCCCCTCTGCCTCTGGTTGTGACTAGAAAATACAAGGGAGTGATAGGGCTTGAGCCCTGCTAAGTGCCTGGTGGCCCCTCCCACAGGTGGCAAATTACATCAAGGAGCAGTCGACTTGCAACTTCCAGGCCATCGTCATCTCTCTCAAGGAGGAGTTCTACACCAAAGCTGAGAGCCTCATTGGAGTCTATCCTGAGGTAGGGCGGGCCTGGCTCAGGAGCCAGCCCACTCCCTGCCTGACTTCCCAGGGCAGGAAGGGAAGGCTGCAGTGGAGGGGAAAGAGGGTGGGGGAGCATAGGGAATCAGGTCCTGAACAGCCATCGGGGCTTCTTGGAGCCCTGCCCTGGAGGCTTAGCCCGCCTAGCCAGGCAGGGCCATTGCGTTTGGGGACAGGTGGAAAGGCCAGGCAAAGGCAGCCAGACAGTGGAGAAAGGGGGAGATTGCAGAAGTAGGCAGGGAGAGAAGGCACATCCGACTGAGCATATCCTCTCATGCCCAGAGAGAACCATTGCCTGGGCTTTGGGCAGGTATGTAGGGAGAAGGGTTTAAGGCTCCTGGTCCTGGGGTACTAGACCCCTCTTAATTCTCTCCTTACAATTTTATTTTTCTTTTTCTCCCTCCTCCTTCAGCAAGGGGACTGTGTGATCAGCAAAGTCCTGACCTTCGACCTCACCAAGTACCCAGATGCCAACCCCAACCCCAATGAGCAGTAGCAGTAGTTCTGCCCTCCTGGCCCTGTCTGGATCCCTAAGCTGCCCCTCTCCCAGTCTCTGGATATTTGGCTCCCAACCTTCCCCTACCTCCTGGCCCTTTTTGGTGTAGTCATGGGATTTAGGCACTGCTGTCAAGCACGAAGAGGAACAGAGGTGGTGTTAGGTCTGGAGCAAAAATTCCTGAGCGACAGGGAGCGTCCTGGCCTCTGGAAGGAGGTGCTGAGCTGAACAGGGCCGTCTGTCTATTCCCCAACCCCCACCGGACCTCCCCCTCATCACCCATAATCATGGGTCCCTTGGGCCCCTTGCCCACTGTGCGTGTGGGTATGTATGTGTGTATATGTGTGTTGGCATGTGTGCATGTGGGTGTTTTTGTGAAATAATAAAAAGATATTGGAGACCTGTTTTAGAAGGAGCCTAGGCTGAATTTGATTCCAAGAGAGCTTAGGATGACAGCACCCGAGAGCTGGGAAAAGGTACTCTGGATGTCATAGGAGTCTTAGGCAGTCACCTGAAACTGCCTTCATTCACTTATTCATGTGTTCATTCATTCATGTCTTCATCGAACACATACGGAACACCCTCTGTTTGTCAGGCTGTGTGCTTGGAATACAGAGTTAAATCAGACATGATCTCTACTCTCCTTATAAGGAGATGTAATGAGTTCATGAATTACTGTAGTTAGCTGAATGTCATTATGTACTTTGAATTTGAGAGGAGGACAATTACCTCCAGGCTTCCTGGAGAAGGTCACATTTGAGCTGGACCTTGACAAATTGGTAGGATTTGGTCAGGCACTAGGAACAGAGCATTGGCTCTAGGGACAGACAGTTATGGGTTCTAGTCCCACTTTTTATCACATGCTAGTTGTTTGACCTTGGGCAAGTCATTTGACCTCTTTGTGCCTCAGTTTCCTCATCTGTAAAATGGGGCTAAAAATATTGCCTACCTCATAGGAATTAATGATGTCAAGCTCCTCACTGGAGGCCTTATCCCTTCTTGGAGCCTACTAGGTGTTGACCCCTCAGAATATAAGCCTGGCCCTGTGAGGACTTCTGATCCCAGCTGTTAGGGACAGAACGAGCCTCCAAATCTGGGAGGTGCTGAATGCCCTGATTACTGGGAAAGTTCCAGGGCACTGATGGGGTGTATCTGATAAGTGGAGGGCCTGAGGAAAACTATAGCTTCAACCATGTATGATAACCAGGTGTCTGGGCCCCAACCTGGGTTGTGAGGAAATAGGAGAGAGGTAGCCTGGACTACATCCCAGCCTAACATGGGTGAGGTTCCTTTTCGGAACTAACCTCATGAGCTGTAAGGACCATGCAGAGGCAGCAAAGCCTGGTGCGATGAGTTCAGCCTTCGCTCATTCACATAGTACCGTCAGACCTTTGTCTTATCCTAATCTGTATATTGTTTTTTTTTGCTTTTTAAAAGTTAAATCATTTCTAATTACCCAAGTAATGCATGAATCCATCCTCCTTTTGGGAAATTAGATTGTTACAAATAAAGGTAGCCTCATTTGACTACCAACTACTCCCCCTCCTTGATCCTTCTCCTCTTAATGGTTGTTATATTTGTTGTACTTCCATATAGACTTTGTTTTAATACTTTTACATACATTAATGAATTCGTTGAAAAAATTGTGTTTAATGCAAATGGTATATTGGATTGTTCTGCAGTTTGCTTTCTTTGCTTAACAATGTTTTTGAAATCTATGCATGTTGCTAAATGTAGATCAGTCCATCGTCTGTAAATTGTTACATGGATTGCCATCATATGACTACCACATTTTACTCATTTCTCTTGTGATGGACATTAAGACTGTTTTCAGTTTTTTGCTATTACAAAATACTACACAGGAGCATCCCTATGCCTGTGTGAAAATGTGTGTGTGAAAGTTTACCTAGGGTTCATTCCTAGAAGTGGAATTGCAGTCATAGGATATTTATGTATTTGTTTTTAATAGATACTTCCAAGTTGTCCTCCTGTACTATTAACTCAGTATTTTTCTTGAAGTGATCTGAGGTTTAACATTGTTATCTACATCAGTTTCATCCTAAGTAGTGATATTTGTGAAATCATAGGCTTGATGTGCTAATTATGTATTTTTCTAATACATATTAAAAGGTATAAGTATCAAAACAAAATAAATTTGTCTGTGTTCGACCAAAGAAGTCACATACCATCAGTGGTACACGTGCCATAATTTGGCAAATGCTGGCATATATGGAAGAGCACAATTTGGGGGTCAGACTTGGTTCTAATTCTAGCTGTAGAAACTTGGGCAAGTTACTTCACCTCTGAGCCTCAGTTTCCTCATCTATTAAAGGAGATGATGAACACCTACCTTGCAGCTGTGAAGGGAAGATTAAATGAAATAAATTGGAAGCAATTTGGCTGGTATCTAGATCACCACAGCCCTTTAAAGGTAGCCATTGCTATTCTCCCCACTTTACAGATGAGGAAACTGAGGCCAGGAAAGGGTAGGTGACCTATCTACCAGATAACAGGCTGGGTTTGAACCCAGGTCCTCTGAGTCATCCTAGTGCTTTGTCTACTACAAAGGTGATTATCAACCTTGGCTGTACATCAGAATCATTAATGAGGTTTTTCTTTTTCCTTTGTAAAACAGTATATACAGAGGTAAAAAAATCAAATAGTACAGAAGGGCTTATAATGAGAAGCAACAATTTCCTGCTGCACCCCCACATCCAAAGGATGTGGAACTCTTTAAAAATAAATTGTTCTGGAAATCTGATTCAGTAGGTGTGGATAATAACCTGGATAACTAACCCCTACCTCACAGGATGGAAAGGATTACATGAGATGCCTTGGGCTAAGGCCCTGGCACACAGGAACACAAGTGCTACAAAGGAGCTTCAAGGACTTAAGTCCTGAGGATCCAGGAGATGAGATGACTTGTACGAGATTCCAGTGGTTTAGTAGCAGAACGTAGACTTCCACTTGGATCTACTTGCCTCTCGCCCTTTCCTATCATGCCCTGCCACCTCCTGTCATTGCAGAGCAACACTTGTCAGTGAAGGCTGTGCTCAGGAGGCCAGACACCATGGAGTGTTTCTGAGAGCAAGCTGGATCTGAGTAGAATCCCTAGGGCTTGTTGGAAGAACCAGTACTAGTTTAACTCCCTTATACTCTGGACCCAGTAACCTTGGTCTAGGGAGTTGAAGAGTACTCAACAACGGTATCTACCTTTAATTGGGCACTTCACCCTGGAAATCACAGTGTTGTGCACCGCAAACACAAAGATGAATCAAATCTTTATCCTGCCTTTAAGGAGCTCACTGTCTTTTGGGGAGGTAATTTGCATTATAGTAATAAACAGCCATTAACCATATGGTGTGATCAGCGCTCTGACCGGCACACAGGAAGGGCATCTAGGTTAGGTAAAGATTCAGGGAAGGCATCCTCTAGTCTAAGAGGGGACACCTGAACTCAGTCTTGAGGGTGTGGTAGCAATTAGCTAGTTGAGGAAGTAGAAGGGATTTCCAGATAGTAGAAACAGTATACACAAAGACTTGAAGGAAAGAAACAGCAAAGCAATTCATAAATATCGACGCATAAAGATTCCTGGGGTGGGGGGAGAGCAGCAAGAAAAGCTGGAGAGGTAGTCAGGAAGCAGATCGGAAGAGGGTCGTAAATGCCTGGCTACAGAGTTCAGACATATCTTGTGGGACAGTGTGATTCTCAAACTGGCTGTACACCAGAAACACAGGGCATTCTGGGCCCCAACCTCTAAAAACTCAGTAAGTCTGGGGTGGGGCCTTGGAATCTTGAATGATTATGAAGGTCAACATATGCCTAGGGTACAGCCAGATTTGAGAACCGTGGCTTGAAGGCAGTAGGGGAACCATGAAACTGTTAAGCAGGGGGACTCCAGATCAGATGTGAATCTAACATGTTTCTGGCCAGCCAGCCAGTGTGGAAATGAATTAAGTTAGATGTTTATGCCATATGTGCCTGTGCTTGTAGTTTCCCTGTTATTCAACTTCTCATACTATTATATCTGCTTACTTTGTGTCTGAATAAACTGTAAGCACCACAAGGATGGGCCTGGGGATATCCTGCTTGCAAAATATCCCCTGCAAAAAGCACAGTGCCTGAAACAAAACAGGCACCCAGTAAAGTTTTTGAATGAATGAAGGCATGAGCGAATGCATTTGCAAGGGAGAGAATGGACACAGGGAGATTAGTTAGGAGATTACTGAAAAGACCAGGAGGCCTACACTAGGGCAAAGGCCAGTAGGAATGGATTGGAAGTGTTAAGGTGTGAGCTGTTAAGAGAAGGTGATAAACTGGACTTGGTGACTGATTATTGGATGTGGAGGCTGACTGAGCGGATAGAGTGAGTACCCACCATGAATAGCTAGGATTCCTACCCTGTCCCAGTCTTCTCTCTCCTCATCCATCTCTGAATCAGAATCTCCTTCCAGCCTTATCAGCAACTGGAATTTCTCCCTCAAGTTAGTTAAACATTCTGTGTGCTGTGTGGTCTCTCACTCCCCCCCCCACCATTGATTCATTCATCCTATTCAATAAATCCTGGCTGAGCACCTCCTATGTGCAGTGAGGCTCTTCTAAGCTAGGACTCTGACTCCCTCTTTCCTACCTCAAGAGATGTTTTGGATGGCTTTCCCAGGTAAGACATCCCTTATACAATAACATAGTGAGATGCCCAAAATGTCACACCCGTTTGGGAACTTTGAGACTTTGCCCAGCCCCCTCCTGAGGCCCTCAGAGGGGAATTAACTTCCCAAGGTCCCACTGTTAGGAAGCGTTGAAGCCAGAACCGGAACCTAAGTTCCCTTTCCATATCGTCTTGAGAGCCTTGATCTTGATCTATCTCATTAACAGATCAGGACAGGCAGAGGTGGTCAGGGAGAAGGTGGGACTTAGGTTGAGCCTTGAAGGTCAATGTACTGGACAGGCAAAACAAGATGCTTGCCAATTACACTGCCCCCTTCTGGAAACCCTCAGCAAACCTGCCATGCCCACAGTCTCTTCTAGGGGGTTTCTTTAGCATAAGTTGCCATGCTCTGTACCATGTGACCTCATGAATCTTGGTCACAGATGGCTAGATTGGGATAGTATCTGACTCGAGGGCAGCTGATCTCTAGGCTGGCCAGCAGCCTGTTAGGTGGACTGGTGTAAGGACTCTACCTCATAGGGGTGCATTTATCAAATGGCAAATACATGAACAATCAGACCTTTCAGAGAGGCTGAATGTGAGGCATTCAGAAGAAGTGAACAATTAATTACAATTCAGTGAGGCAGAAGTGGTGGTAGATGAGGGGTGGCCAGAAACTAAAACAGCAAAAGCAAAGAGAAAGCTGTCGAAACCATAAGTGAGCAGATGTCATGAGACATTCGTATTATGAGATCATGGGGCCACAAGGTAACAGAAGCCATGAAGCAGCAAGGCAACAATGGGCCAAAAGGATGCAGAAGCCATGAAGTGATAGGAGCCACGAGGAACAGAAACCATGAGATAAAACTGACAGATCCATGAAGCAGCAGGAGGCTGGAATATACAAGATCCATGAGGCAGCGGAAGTGATGAGACTGCAAGAGACACAAGACAGCTGGAACCATGCGACAGCAAGAACCATGCGACGACAAGACAACAGGAATTGAAGACACAGCAGGAGTTAAAACGCAGAGAAGCTGTGAATTAATAATAGGAACTGAAGCCCCAAGAGCCATGAAGCTGCAGGAGCCAGGAGGCCTAGAAGCTGTGAGGCAGCAAAAGCTATGGGCTAGCAATGAGGGGAGCAGAAAGAAGTTGGTAGCAGTAGGAGGAGTATAAATACAGCCAGAAAGTAGTTGAGTCACCATTTTGGGAAGCACCAGAGAAGGGAGCAACAGATGCCTGCAGCTGAGGGGGTGACAAGATAAGCCAGGCTCTAGAGCTACTTTGGATCATGAACCATTTTCAAGTTTCTGTTCTTCTGTGAGGCTGCCTGTGTAGCTGTTCTTGTCTTCCTTATCTCCCTGTGAATGCTTTAATAAATCCCCATCACTAACCTGAGTGTGTCTTTTTTCCTTGTGATCTAAAAGTGGTTAACACTGTGGTGTGCTGTTTAGGGGGGTGGAGGAGCAGGGCAGAAGGTCTTCCTGGTGGGTTTGAAGCAAGACACAGCAGTGGGAATTCACTCATTCTTTCTCTCATGCCCTTACTGGCATAGTCACTTTTCATTCATTTACTTATTGGCTTGCTTTTCTCACTCATTCATCCACTCATCATTCATTCTCTTATTTATGCACTAACTCATAACTTCATTCATTTATTCATTCATGCATTTGCTCATTTGTTCTTTCCTGCATTCACTCACACATTATTTTTCCATCCATTCGTTCAGCAAGCATACGTTGAATTCCTGCTGCATGTCAGGCCCTTTGCTAGGTTCCGGGGATAAGATACCCTCCCTGCCCTCCAGGAATTCAGTTTAATTGGGGACTTAGATAAGTAAGCAGTTAAGTGCACTAAGCATGGCAGATGATATAATGGAAGTCTAGATGAGGCAAAGTGAGCATATAGGAAGCACTGGATGGTTTTCCCTGGGGTGGGGTGGGTTGGAGGGAGTACTCAGAAAAGCCTTTATATAGAGGGTGGGGCACTTGAACTGATTCTTGAAAGAGGAATTGGTGTTTACCACGTGGAAAGGGAGGAAAGAACATACCAAGCAGAGGAACTACTTAAGCAAAGTTAATATGAAGAGTGGACATGCATGGGTTTTAGGGGGACTGGGCATTGTCCCATGCCGTGGGATAAGTGGCAGAATCCAGGCAGTCAAGCTTAGCTTTGACTCTATGAGCAATGGGAAGCTGTAGACCGGTTTGGAGCAGGGAAGTGACAAAGTCAGATTGCTATTTAGGAAGATCACTCTAGTAGCTGGTGTGAAAGAAGGTTGGAGGCATGAAACACTGACCTAAATAATGTACTTGAAGAAAGTACACTTAAGTGTCATAATTAGAGGCATGAATGAAGATATATGGGAGCCCTCGAGGAGAGAGAGAGAGAAGTTCTACCAGGGGACAAGGAAGACTTTTGGAGAAGGTGGAATTTCAGCTGAGCCTTAAAAGGGAGAGAATTTCAAGTGGTGGAGATCAGGAGGAAGGGCTTTCCATGCCTGGGAGACATGAAAAAAAGCAAGGAGGTGGGAGTAAATGTGCCCTGTTTGGACTAACAAATACTTTAATTTGACTGGAGCAGAAGCTGCATTTAAGGGAAAGGCAGGAAGGAAGACTGCAAGGTGTCCTGAACTTCATTATATCCTGCTGCAGTAGGTCTGCAGAGACAAGGGAATTTGGGGGGAGGGTGAGTCATGGGCTGGAGTGTCCTTTTTTTGTGCTTTTTTAAAATTAATTTTTTTCTCAAATGTTTATTTTAAAATAGAAGTAATACATGTACCTTATTTAGAAAAACCAGTAAACTCAAATCAGTACAGAAGGACTTATGAAAAGCAAAAGTCTACTGCCCCGCACATCCGCAACCCCACTCTCACTTTTAGCAACCGCTTTTAGTTATTTCTTCTGATTGTTATCTCCATACCTAAATAATATGTGGGCATTTTAAAAATCATCAATTTCAGACATTACCTGTTGATGTCCTGCTATGACAGATAAGGATTTAGATCATTTACACCAAGTTCAACTCCTTCCTGCTTCTAGTATAATTTAGTTTCTCTACTGTTTAGCTTTCTAAATTTAAGTAACACCTTTATTTCTTATTCCATGAACTAGAGACAATATTTCTTGACCAGAACTTTGTTAGATGAGAGAATATCTTTCCTATAGCCCTCTTCCTCACTATTAACCTCCCAACTTCTATCATCTGGTCTTTTATATTGTCAAAGATGATAACACTGAATTCTGTTCTGTAATCATAATTGAGTTTTTTTTGGTGTTTTGTCTACAGTTTGATTCTAAAAGTTGAAAAGCAATAAACAGCTGTTAATATGACTATGTAAATATTCTTCATTGCAGAGCCACATCATATACTTTTGTAATTTTTTGCTTATAGTAGCTTTTTCTTTTTCCTGAAGTTTCTATTTTTTTTCTTCCTCTTTCACTCTTTTGACTTTATCATAGATTCCATTTTTTTTCTTTTCAAAATCTCCATTACATTGAGAATTTCATCAAGTCTGTTTCTGCCCACCAGGGGACCTTCTTCCCGGAGCTCTTCATCTCTTTTTCATATCTGGACTAGTTGCTTTCTAAGGCCTGATGCATAGTTGTCATCTTGGGACTTCTTACTGCTTTCCATGGTTATATCCACTATTTACTGGTTCTCACGGTTTCTGGTTTGTTTGCTTGCTTGTTTTTCCCATTGTTTTGATAGAGCACATTCTCAAGTAACTTTCTTAGAAAAGTTATATAGGAAGTAGACTTCTGAGTCTTTGCATGTCTGAAAATGTTTTTATTCCATCCTCACATTTGGCTATAAAATCTGAGGTTTTAACATCATTTTTCCCTCAGAACTTTGCAGGCATTGCCTCACTTTCTTCTAGCCTTCTGTTTTGATTATATCGATCTGAGTATCTGAGTCTGATATCAATCTGAGTCTCATTGCTTTATAAGTAACTTTCCTCATCGCTTTTTCTCCTCTCCTTCCAGGACCCCAATGACACAAATGTTAGATCTTTTCTAATGGTTTCACAAGTCCCTGTGGCTCTGTTCTTTTTTTTCCTTTAGTCTGTTTTCTGTTTTCCAGTCTGGGTAATTTCTATTGTTCTCTAATGTCTTAAAAATCACTGATTCTTGCATGCCTGTAATCCCAGCTACTCGGGAGGCTGAGGCAGAAGGATTGCGAGGCAGAAGGATTGCCTGAGCCCAGAAGTTTGAGGTTGCTGTGAGCTAGGCTGACACCACAGCACTCACTCTAGCCCGGGCAACAAAGCAAAGCGAGACTCTGTCTCAAAAAAAAAAAAAAAAAAATCACTGATTCTTTCCTCTGTCCCCTCCATTTTGCTGTTAGCCCATCTTTTGAGGTTTTTGTTTTGGTTTTTGTATTTTTCAGTTCTAAAATTCCCACTTGGTTCTTCTTTATATCTTCTATTTCTTTGCTGACAGTTTCTACTTTTTCATTTCATTTTAGCTTACTTTATTTTTTGAGACAGAGTCTCTCGCTCTGTTGCCCAGAGTAGAGTGCCGTGGCGTCAGCCTAGCTCACAGCAACCTTAAACTCCTGGGCTCACGCGATCCTCCTGCCTCAGCCTCCCGAGTAGCTGGGACTACAGGCGTGCGCCACCACACCCAGCTAATTTTTCTATTTTTAGTAGAGACGGGGTCTCGCTCTTGCTCAGGCTGGTGTCAAACTCCTGACCTCAAGCGATCCTCCCACCTCAGTCTCCCAGAGTGCTAGGATTATAGGCGTGAGCCACCGCACCCGGCTAATTTTTCATTTATGTTAAGCATGTTCCTAATTGTTGAGGCATTTTTATGATAGCTCCTTAAAAACTCTTGTCAGATAATTTTAACATCTCTGTCATCTTGGTGTTGGTGTTGGTTGAGTATCTTTTCTCATTCAAGTTGAGATTTTCCTGGTTCTTGGTATGTTAAGTGATTTTCTATTGAAACCTGGGCATTTTTGGTATCGTATTATGAGACACCAGATCTTATTTAAATATTCTGTTTTAGCTTGCCTCCTCAGACACCACTCTGGCAATGGAAGAGGGGACATTACCTCATCACTGCCAGGTGGGCATGGAAGCCCCGATTCCCCACTCATCTCCATTGATACCACAAGGGAAGGGTTTCCTTGTTCCTGCTAGGTGGAGGTGGGAGTTCCAGCTGCCCAGGCAACCTTCTCTGACACCATCCCAGTGGGAAGGGAGAGGGGCAACTGGTTATAGCCAGTGAGGGTAGAAGTCTAGGCTCCCCTCTTGGCCTTTGCTGGTGAGGTGGGAATTGGAGCACAGTTTTCTTCTGTGGTATTTGGCTAGAGTAGAGTGGTTATTATCTAATTGCTGGCTTCTCCATCCCTAAGTCTGGGATATGTGAGACAACAAACAAACTCAGGGAACTTACCACCAAGTCAGTCCTCTGCTACCAAGTTCCCTACCTGATTTGCCCCCTTCTCTCTATCTTTGAGAATCTTGTGTTTATATATTAATATAATGTCCAAGGATTTTAGCTGTACTTGGTGAGAAGAGTAGGCAAAAGTACATCTACTCCATCCACCCCTCCTCCTGTTATTTTTTAAGAATTTTATCCTTTTTTTAAAATTTTTTAGTAACTTTTTTCTTTTGGCAACCTGGCAGCATAGATTCAACTAGCCCTGAATATACACTCCCCAGAATTTTATTTTCAGTGTTCTAAAAGTTCATAATTATGTGTTTCGGTTTGGAGTCTTTCGTCATTCATTGCTGGACGTTTGTTACATCCCTTCATTTTGAAGTCCTTTATCTCTGAGACATTCTCATATCATTTCTTTGATATATTCCTCTTCTCCATTTTCTTTGTTCTTTCCTTCTTGAAATCATTTGATAGTCACATTTGAAATTTCCAAGTATTCATTCATGTTCTCTTTTCCTTTCTTTTGCATCCTGTTCTTGTTTTATAGATACAGTATCATCTTAAATATCTCTGAGGACAGTAGAGATATGTTTATATTTCTTCTGTTCTTTGAAACGTCTATTTCATTTGAGATTGTTTTTGCCCTCATTTACTTATTTTGGTCTCTTTCTTTCAAGTTGCAATCTTTCTTTTCTCAAATGCCTGGTGAGCCATGGTTGGTTGCTGATATTTAAGAATGTAGCAATAAAAACCTGATTGGAAGCTCTATGTATAGGGGCAGGGCTAGGCAACTGGTGGCCTTCCTTTAGGATGACTGGAGGAGAGCTGACTGCTGTGCTGCAGAGTCCCAGAATGCCAAGGTCTTTTCTCTGAGGTGGTCCAGTTTCCTTAGAGAAGAACCTTCTGATTTTTTCCTAATAGGTAGACACCTGGCTGCTGTGAATTGTGCACAAGGGGGTGAATTGACAGTTTGATATGCAGTCTTCCAGTTAAACTCCCTCTTTACAGCCCCACATCTCACTCCCACCCTTCATCATACCTGGCATTGTCAAGACCCAGGATACTCCAGGCTTCTGCAGAGAAAGATCGACTCCTTCCTCAGTGGCATCACCTCCATGCATACTCCAGGCTATGGCTCCCTCCACCATACTTCATTAGTCACCATTCCTCCATTTATTTCCTATCTTCCAGAAATTGGTTGAAATTTCTCTTTTGCTGATGGACCTGTCCCATTTTCTTCATCATTGTGTTTTTATACCCCTTTTTATTCCTTTATGATCATTCTAGCAGGGTCTCAGGCGGGAGTGGAGATAAACATGTGGTAAGTCTGTCATCTTGACCTGGAAATCTACTAGTCTACTTTTAACTTTTTTTATTTTTCTGGTAATTATCTTTGTATCTCTAAATAATATGCAGATTTTTCTATTTATCAACTTTTTTATCAATTTGTCATAATCTGTTGACTTCCTGCTATTTATACTACCCAAATGCTCTCTTCCCATGCCCCAATACAGCCATGTCACTAATTATATATCCTCCCTTCCTTACCTTTGTACTTTTAACTAATAGACTTATACTTTCTCTTTCTATCTCTTAACTTCTGCCATCTGTACTTTTATATTAACAAGGTTAATAATAGTTACATTCTGTTCTGTAACCATAATTGAGTCATCCATACTTTGCCAATAAGTCATTCTAAAAGTTTAACATCAATAAGTGTTCACACTATGATGATGATGTAAATATTGTTCCACAAAGGTCCAATTAGTGTACTAGGATTACATTTCTTTTCTTATACAGTTTTTTTCCTTGAGTTTCTAATTGTCTTTTTTTCTTTGCATTGTCCGACTTTATCACCTTCTTAAGTTATTGCAAATTCTCAAGGAAAGTATAAAATCATTTGAATCCCCTTTTTTCCCAGATACCTTCTTCCTGGAGCCCTCCGTCTTCCTGTTCCAATTTGGACTGATTGCTCTGTAGGCCTGCGGCACAGCTGTCATCCTGGGACGTCCCTTCATTACTCTTCTGGGTGGACGCAATCTTTCTTAGACCCCGTATCTTTCTCTTTCTTAGTGTACTCCCTTGTAGTGGACATTGTGGTTGTTCTGCAACATCCATTCCACTCCTCCCCCACTGTATAAAAACTAAGAGATTTGAATAGGATCAACCCCACCACCAGCTCTAGGTATAGGCCTTTATTGGTATAAACTGATCTGAGTAATTTCACCCCCTTAGCCACAGTGATGATTGGTTCAGGGATGATCCAATCACAGTGAGGCTTAGGACTTTTGTTCAGCTTTTGAGGGAAGAGGTGGCCTGTCTTCCCTTGGATATGAATAAAGAAGCATGTAGCCTGGTCGCTGCTATTAACCATCTCGTGAACATGTGGAAGGCCTACGTGAGGATGGAGCTGACAAATGGAGGAGGCAGAGCCAAGAGAATCACAGAAATGGAACCATATTCCTGATCATACTGTGCCTGAAGTCTCCCCACCTATGGACTCCTCAGTTAAGTGAGCCAATAAATTGCATTCACTATTTAAGCCAGTTTAAGTTGCGTTTTCTATTGCTTGCACCCCAAAGCATTCCAATTTATGTTTTTGGTTGTCTCCTTTGGAAAGGGGATGAATATATGTTTGGTTATATGAGGCATATTTGCACTATGTTAGGTGAAAGCATTTTTTTTTTAAGCATTAAGGATGGGAGGAAGGTATATGCAGATGTTGGACAACCAAAGGAGTGAACTATAGTGCTCTCTAGCATCTAAATTCCCATGCTGTTTTGGGAGATTGCCCCCTAGTGGGAGTCTTGGTGGGAGGTAGAGCCCCACTTCCTACTATGGAAACTAAAGGTGGTTAGATACTTCCTTTCCCTGCCCACCGGGCAACAAGGGCTGAATACTCTGTTCATGGCTTGAATCTGGAGCCAGCAACGCAAAGAAGGCAGGAATATACAAAATTAACAGAAGGATAACAGATTAGGAGAATATATGTATGATGTGCAAAACTGACAAAAGATTAATAAATAGAAAAGGAAGATAGTAAACGTAATAGGAAGATAGGCATAGGATATGAAGAGTAACTTACAGAAGGGGAAACTTGAATTTACAGAAGGGGAACCTGGAATATATTAAGAGATTTTTCAACTCTGCTAATAATTAGAGACATGAAAATTAAAATAACAGTGAAAAATCATGACAGCAATGGTAACATGTAGAAAGTCAGATATCAAGTGCCGCTGAGGATGTGAGGAAAAGGACAACCGTGAGTGGGAGTATAAACTGTTGCAGGCATTCCAGAGAGGAGTTTGGCCAAGTACCTCATGAAAGTAAGTATGTCTATACCCTACAACCCAGAGATCCTGCTCCGGGGATGTATTCCAGAAAAATTTTCACACAGGTCCTAAGGAAATACAGTTGAGGTTGTTCGTTGCAGCGTTATTCGTGGTAGTGAGGAATTGCAAGCAACCCAGGTATTCATCACTGGGACTGGATAAGCAAACTGTCATATATTCATAGGATGGAAAACTGTAAAACAATTAAAAGTAATAAGATAGATTTATACATAGCCACATGGATAGGTCTCCAAAACCTAGTGATGAGTAAAAAATGTAAGAAACAGAATGAGATTTATAGCATAATGCTATTTATGTAAATAACATTGTATATTTTCATGGATATGCATATTCCTAAATAAACATAGGAAAGATGGATTGAAAGGTACACACATTAATTACACTACAGAGGCTCAGTAAAATGGGCAAGAGAATGGGAGTGCAGATAGGGACTGATGTGGGAAAATAATAATAAAGTAAAAGAGCAGACTTTAGTGGACTGATGATAATAATATACCATGAATTGAAGATTATGATTAACTCAACCCTGAAGTCCACAACAAATAAACCAAAATAACAGACGTGAGGATGTTTAGAGTACTCCTTTGCAGTGGCATGTGATAATAGGGCAAGATCCACTGGTAGGGGCAATGGGGATAGCAGTACCAGGAGCAGCTTTCTAACAAGGCTTTTACTATGGTGGAACCTTAGCTGTGGTTCCTCCTGCCTGGGCTTTCTAGTTACTGCCCCATTTTCTCAGCGTGATTCTCCAGACTTCTGTGAACTACCTGATAACTTCACAATAAATCCTTTTCTGCTTAACTACAGTCCACTTCTGTTACTTGCATCCAAGAATCCTAACTGATACATCATGCATTTTGTTGGAGAACACCCTAAAGTAACTTCTTGAGCAAGGTAAATTTGGGGGTCTTTGCATATCTAAAAACGTAGTTGTTATTTTACCTTCATATTTCAATGATAGTTTGGCTTTAGAATTCTATGTTAGAAATAATTTTTCCTCTGAATTTTCAGGGTATTGCTTTTAGCATGTAGTGTTGCTGCTTAGAAGTCAGATATTAATATTAGTCTCATTTCTTTGCTGGCAACCTGTTTTCCCTACTGCTAGAAGCTTACATTTTTTTCCTTCATACTTAGTGTTTTGAAATGTCACAATGATGTGCCCAGAAGTGTGTTTTCCCCTCATCTGTTTTGCTGGGCACCTGGTGGGTAGGCCCTTTCAATTTTATGACTTATTTCTCTAGTCTGAGAAATCACTGTTTTATTTCTTCGCTAATTTTCTCTGTTCTTCCTAGGACTCCTGTTAGTTGGTTGTTGGATCTCCTGGATGGTTGTCTTTGTCTCTTTATTTTCTCACATAGTTTCCATGTCTTTGGTTTTTTATTCTATAGTCTGGGACATTTTCTTGACTTTATCTTCTATTGGACTCTTTTATTTTGGTAGTCATTTTTAATTTCTAAATATTCTTTCTTATTCTCCAAAGGTGCCTTTTTCATAGCATCCTTTTCTTCTTTTCTTTTCTGGATGCAGTATCTTCTGTGTATGTGTGCTTAATAGAACTTTACTAGAGTCTTATGGATAACAGAAGACAATTATCAGTCCAGAAAGGAAAATTTTCAGTGGATACCAGACATTATCTCTCCAAGAGAATGTCACTCATGCCTCTCTGAGAGAGGCTGCCTACTGGCTATCCCTCGCCATAGCCCCCCACTCTGATACCACGTGTGGGGAAGATTATCTTCTACTAACTGCATGGTTTTGGCCATGTGCTCCCTACCTGCAGTCCAGATCTCCAGCTCTCACCTTGGCATCAGAGAGAGCAGGTCATCTTCCATTCCCCACTCCCAGGCCAACTGCATTTCCTACTCCAGCATAACACTCCCCATATCCATTTTCTTTCTGCGGTGTTCTAACACCTGCCCCACAGTGGTGACCTCAGCCTCATGGCCCAGAAGAGGCCATCACAAAAGTCAGCAACTATATGTCACAGAGTGGATTGTTTTTAAAGTTAAATAACAATATTTGTAGTGGGACCAACAATCCTGTTTCATTCATTTTTACAGTGTTTCCTCCAACAGGAATCAAAAGCAATTAAAGCCTGCATGTCTCCTGATGTGGTCCCAAATGAGTATCTTCTGTAAGAAAAGGCCTGGGAAAAAATGTGTACACACATCTCTAAAGAACAAATAATAATTTTCAGTGACAGTCTAGTCCAAACCCATGTTTAGAATAAAAAAATTAACTGAGTAGAAGCATAATACTGTTAAAGTACACCCAGATTATGTCACTACACAGAACATTTACGATTTTAATCACAGTGGATGATATTTGCTGCATGCTTACTCTGAGTGCTTACACTTGAGTTACCTTTGTTTCATAAAGAAGGAAAGTAAGGCTCTAAGGTGTCATTCAACCAGGGTTACAGAGCTAATAAATGGAAGACAGGAAATTGCACCAGGACTGTCTAACCACAGTCAACCCATGTAACTGCTACACACAGCTGTCCTGGTTTCCACCAGCCACATTCAGGTTAATAGTGATAGCACAATTTTCTCTAAGATCAGTGGATGGATACCTGAGATACCTAAGTCTAAATAAAGAGCCTATTCTGGTAAGTCTACTTCCAAGGTTGAATTGATGTCCTTTGCTCTGGAGATAGAAAACTATTATCAGCCTTTTTCTTTTTTTGAGACAGGGTCTCACTCTGTCACCTGGGCTAGAGTGCAGTGGCATCATTGTAGCTCACTGGAACCTCCAGCTCCTGGGCTCAAGCAATCCTCCTGCCTCAGCCTCCTGAATAGCTGGGACTATACATGTGCGCCACCACGCCCGGCTAATTCTTATAGAGATGGGGTCTCACCCTTGTTCAGGCTGGTCTCGAACTTCTGGCCTCAAGCAATCCTCCCATCTCAGCCTCCCAAAGTGCTAGGCTTACAGTGTGAGCCACCACACCTGGCCTATCAGCTTTCATTTTTAAGATTTTTTTTCATAGAAACCATAACTCTTCATCTTTTAATTGTTATTTTTATCAAAGGAATACATACACATAGAAAATAAAATAGTGCTAAAGGACACCTAATAAAATCCTGCAATATCCTGCCCCACTCCTTCCCACTGCATGTCCTAAGGCAACTATTTCCAACTCTGTCAGCTGTTTCTTTGGCATTTACCATTCCCAAATCCCTTCTTCCTTGCCACCTCCCGCTCAGAGGCTGAAGAGCCAGATACTTTCTTAGCCTCCCTTGCAGCTAAGGATGGCTATATGACCCAGCTATAGCCAATGAGATGTTTGCTGGGAAAATCATAGCTGACACTGTCCCCTTCCTTCTTCTTTCTGCCTTGAATATAATCATGCTGTCTGGAGCTGTGACAGCCATCTTGTGACCATGAGGGAATGAATACAAGGATGAAGACAACATGTTAAGGAAGAAAGAAAGCCCAATTCCTCTATGGCATCATTGAGCAGCAGAACCCATGCCACACTTCCCGTTAATTGAAAAATAAATAAAGCCATATGTGTTTAAGCCATTGTTAGTTGGGTTTTTTGTTCCTTGTAGCTGAAAGGATTTTTAACTGATGGACCACCATGATTTGAGACATTATCTCTTGCATATCCTTATGGTAGAAGAGGATTTACCTTTTGTTGTTTACCCCTCCACACACATCCCTACTTTCCCTCCCTTCATTCTTCCAATATGTTTATATCCCACTTCCTAGTAAATCAGTAGTCACTGCAGAGCCAAGAATTATACTATAATTACCTTTTTTTTCTATTTTTTAAATATTCCTGGTTTTAATAATTGCTTGGGTTTTTTTCCACCTGAAATGTGCCTAGCCTTAGTTTTTCCCATTAGTTTCATCAGTTCATTCATAAACCTATTAGCATGTTTTTTCATAAATGCTCCAACCTATCAGCCATTGATTTAAGAAGAACTCAGTATAAAGCTGACTGGGAGCTCTGCATAAGGGGCCGGGGGTTGTTAAGTCCACTATTAGACTTCCCTTTTTTTTGAGACAGGGTCTTACTCTGTCACCTGGGCTAGAGTGCAGTGGCATCATCATGGCTCACTGCAACTTTCAACTCCTGGGCTCAAGTGATTCTCCTGCCTCAGCCTCTGAGTAGCTGGGACTACAGGCGCATGCCACCAGGCCCAGCAGATTTTTCTATTTTTGGTATAGACAGAGTCTTGCTCTTGCTAGAGCTGGTCTCAAACTCCTGATCTCAAGCAATCCTCCCACCTCTGTCTCCCAGAGTGCTAGGATTACAGATGTGAGCCACCGCGCCTGGCCTAGACTTCCTTTGAAGTGACTGGATGGGGACATACACAATCTGCCAGAGGACCTCTAAGTGCAGAAAGTGGAAGCTTTTGCTCTGGGACTGTTTGATTTCTTTGGAGAACCCTCTGGTACTTTGCTAGAGTATAGATGCTTGATTCTTGTGATTTCTACCCACGAGCATGGTGGAGGTAAAGGGAAGGTACTGCGAAATGAACTGTTCCAACATACACTTGCAATTATCCCGTTTGAGGCTCTACGTCTCGCTCCCATTGTTATGTTGCCTTTTCTGCACTTTTCCAAGGTTTTGCAGGGTAGATCGGCTCTTTCCTGGTGGATCCCCTTCCATGTGTGGACAATGGCCATGCCTTTCCCTGCCCTGCTTTCTCTGTTACCACTCCTCTAGCCCCTTTCTGCTTGCCAGAAAGTTGATGAAATCTCTCCCTCATTGATGGGAACTCCACCAGTTTTCTTTGGAGTTTTCGGTTTATACCCAAATGATTCTTTTATTTTATGAAGTCTTAGCAGTTAGAGGAGACAAATGCATTCCTCCTTCTACATCAAGTCTGTAGATCAACATCTGTTAACCATTGGCAATGGCAAAAGCCTGGGTTTTGGATTCTTACAGATTTGAGTTTGAATTCTGACTCTCTGACATCCTTACTCAACTCACATTCATGGGCCTCACTTTTCTTCTCTATAAAATGATGTCCCAGGTAAAAAAGAGTCAGTCCCAGGTAGAATAATAATGTCTATCTGATAGACTTCTGGGAAGATTTCCTTGGATACTGTATGTAAAGCATCCAACACATGCTTGGCATACAGTAGGTGTCAAAAATAGGAGTGATCATTTTTTAATGGGAGAAAGTGGCAAATGTGATTGGAAAGATTTGAATCAGGTTTTCAGAGGGCCTGGAATGCCAGGACTTACTGTGACAGTGAGGAATCTTGGCAAGCTTGTGAGCAGTGCAGTGACTTGATCCCAAAGACTTCATCAGATTGTTCCCTCAGTCTGGTCTGGGGAGGGAGCAAGAAGCCCTTGGCCCAGCAGCTCTTGGGTTAAAATCTTCGTCTGCATCTGAGTTATTTGTAACCCGTTGTCATGGCAACAAGTTTGGCAAGCGAGCCAGTGCTGCAAGCTCCTGACAGTGCGGAGGGGAGGGCAGTGGGAGAAGACGGAAGATTTGGAAGCGGGGGGGTTGGTCTGTGACCAGCGCTTCACTTTCCTCTGATTTGTCTGAAGCTTTCAGCTGGAGATGAGGGTAAGCGTCCTCTAGGGAGAATCATTGGACGTTGGAGACTCTCCTGCCCAATCTCCTGATATTTCAGATGTGAAAATAGGGCCAGAGAGGTCCAGCAGCTGGCTCAAGGCCACACAGCAAGTCAGGGACGGAGACAGGACTAGACTTTTTAAGAAAGAATTCAGGGTCATAGAACAAACCAGGAGGGGATCTTTGGAAACATTTTGTCTACCGCCCCTCCAACATATGCATGCCTTTTGTTTTTCTTGTTCATATGAGAAACCTGGGACCCGGAGTGGTTTAGAACTGATTTAGCTTCACAGAGCAATTCTGGTGCTAACTTGAGATCAGAAGAACCCAGAGGCCTCGAGCCTCCCAGGCCTGAGTACTTTCTGAGGAAGTGGCAGTCTAGGATTCAAAGTTCAGAGAAGCCCCTTACTGCTGACTGCCAAGATAGGAGGGCCTCCCAGGGTTAGACTGATTTGACTGTCTTGGCTTTTGACCCCCTCAAATCCAACACGCCTGTGTTCATTTCCCCTCTCCCCACGCCCTACTTTGTCTGTATGTATGTGTGTCCTCCTGCCTGGCAAATCTCTGTTGCACAAATAGCAGCCTGGCCCCACCCTACCCTGGACCAAACACACCTGCCACATGCCTCCCTGTCCCTATCATCCACAGGCCACATTCTCTCATGTAATTCAATGCTCCCAATTATCATTCTCTGTCTCTCAATTTAGCAAGTGGAAACCTAAAGGACTAGAGAAAGATAAAGTGACTGGTCCAAAGTTACACATAGAGTCTTAGCCTGGATCCCTCCTCCTCATGATCCTCCTCAGAAAGGTGGTTCTGCCCATTCTATCACACACTGATTTGTCAGCCCTCAGAGTTCCTCCAGCACTTATCTTTGTCTTAATCAACGCCTAAAACTTGTGCAATACGTTTCCTCTGTGCTCTCTGCCCTACATGCAGCCTGAACTCCTCTTGTCTCCTCATAGCTGATCCTTCACCACGTTCAGTGGATTTTCTCCTTTGTCTGTCAAATCTACCTTCTCTCCTCATTCTCTGCCACTGCCCTGCTCCAGTCTCAACATCCCTCACATGAATGGCCCTAAATCTACTCTCTGCCTTCTAGACTGGCCATCTTCAACCTCCTATTCTGCACGCCAGCAGTGAGAGGGCATTGACGCAATAGTCAACACATCCTTTGCTTCTGTGACACCCCATCCCCCACAGGATAAAAATCTAGCTCTCTGTTTGGTAGTTGAAGTCATACACAGTTCTGGCCCCTGCCAAACCTCTAGAGCCTCTCATATCTTGCCAGTCTTGGCCTCACACGCTGTGCTCTGACCACTAAACTATAAGTGCTTCCTAGAATGAACCAGGCCTTTTCTTTTATGGGGCCTTTGCAACGTCTTCTACGTGGAAGGCCCTTCACACTGACTCCTTTAACCCAGTGAACTCAGCTTTTCGAGTGTCACTTCATCTATGCAGCCTACCTTGGTTCCCAAGTTGGATTGGATCCTGTCATCTGGGACCCACAGTCCCCAGAGCTCCGCTCTGCCCCAGCACAGTATGGAACTGGTGTTTGGGGCTCTCTCTGCTATCAGATCAGAAGCTCCC
The DNA here is from genome assembly GCF_000956105.1 of Propithecus coquereli. Taxonomy (NCBI): domain Eukaryota; kingdom Metazoa; phylum Chordata; class Mammalia; order Primates; family Indriidae; genus Propithecus; species Propithecus coquereli. The sequence goes on from NW_012152741.1 coordinate 570,648, forward strand.
TGAGGGCAGGGACTCTGTGTCGCAGCAAAGCCCAGCACCTGGCCAGTCCCAAAGGAATGGTCAGCGAATAGTCATGGACTAAATCCAGGTGCATGAATAGTTGGATGACGAACAAAATTTGGGTTCAGTTCTGTGATTGCGCACTCTTGCCTGAGGGGGGCTGCTAGACATCACGGGTTGCCTGCAGTTTCCCCTCCACCCTGAGGCGTGTTTTATCTGTGAGGGGCGCGGCTTGGGTCAGCTGACACACAGTACGGTGGCGGAGTAGCCCAAACCAGACTCTTGAGCAAGAGGGCGTAGTGGAAGAGGAGAAAGTACAGATGGAAATTAGAGGTCCTTCTGAGGCAAGTGTTATTGTTTCCCCTCTTCCTTATAGGTAAGGAAATTGAGGCGCAGGGAGACTTAGGCGACTTGCCAAAGCCACACAGCTAAGTACTGGTGCGGTGGGACTCCAACTCTGATCAACTCCAGGTACTTTCTACGTCGTTCCGCCTCATGACATTCCAGGGCCGGGCGCCGTGGCTCACGCCTGTAATCCCAGCACTCTGGGAGGCCGAGGTGGGAGGATCACTTGAGCTCAGGAGTTCGAGACCAGCCTGAGCAAGAGCGAGACCCCGTCTCTACTAAAAATAGAAAGAAATTA
>NW_012152741.1:571949-574012 GCF_000956105.1 Propithecus coquereli
ATTATGGGGAATTCCCCTTCAGCTGCGGAACGAGAATACCGAAAGTTAGTCCAGGGACTTTCACACTCAGTAGGAGTGGAAGTTAAAGATACTACTTTAAAGCAGGTGTTTGACTTAGTGCGGCAGCACTGCAATTGGTTTCAGTTTCAGTCCCAGGTTAAGTTAAAATTATGCAGCTGGTAACAGGTTATTAAAGCCTGTCGTGTAGCCCATCAAGGAGGCGACACGGTTAACTTAAAAGTTGAACTGTTAAGCACTGCAGTTACTGGAAACAGACTCGGAGAAAGCTGAGTCGCAGAATGGGGAGGAGCTGGATTCTCCTCCCCCCCGAGGAGATCCCAGAAGTGACTCCTCTAATAGATAGTCAGGAAGGGGTTAACTCTCTATCCCCTAACACTGAAATAGCAGAATTTATTGCCTCATTAAAGAAATGTTTACTCTCTCTTATCACTACCTCCACAGCCCGGACAGCACTGCGGCTTACCCTGTCTCTTTGCTGCCGCCGCCACCGCTGCAGTTCTCCCTCGGGCTGGAACTACTTTCATTTTCCCTATAGTACGGCAGCCTTTCGGCCCTGGTGTTGATCCACAGTACCCGAACAGGGGACAGCGTGTTACTTATCATGCCCTTCAGTATAAATTCCTGAAGGATTTGAAACAGGCCGTCCAAGCTTATGGTCCACAGTCCCCTTTCGCTCATGGTCTTCTGGACGCCTTTTCTAGTGAGAACATTCTTATACCCTTGGACTGGGAGAATATTGCTAAAACAGCCTTAGAAGGCCCCCAATGGTTGCAATTACACAGCTGGTGGGTAGAGGAAGCTAGAATTCAAACACGACTCAATGCACAGCGGCAACCTACGGGTCCCACGGAGGAGGAGCTTACGGGGTCGAGACAATATTCTACCCTGGTTGCGCAGGCGGCCATGGAGGACCCAGCCTTAATGCAGGTGAGGTTAATTTCTCTCAAAGCATGGAGAAAAATTGAAACCTCAGGTCAGTCTACGCCATCCTTTGTAAAGACCTTGCAGGGTCCCACGGAGCCCTATACTGATTTTCTATCTCACCTGAAAGAGGCAGTCTACCGTGGGATGGGAAGTTCTGAAGCTGCCTCCCTTATTCTGCAATCTTTGGCTGTTGAGAATGCCAATCCAGATTGTCAAAAGATTCTCAGGCCTCTGAAGGCTAGTGGTGAGACATTGGATGAATATGTACGAGCCTGTGCTGGGGTTGGTGGCGCTGCTTATCATACTTCTTTGTTGACCGGAGCTATTCAAAAGAGGTCTAATCGGCCTGTCTGTTATAATTGAGGCTGACCTGGCCATCTCCGTAAAGAATGCAGAAGGAAAGGCGGGACTTTGTTACATAAACCTCAAAAGCCTCCTCCTCCGGCGATTTGTACCCGTTGTGGAAAGGGGCCTCATTAGGCCAGCGAGTGTTGCTCCAAAACTAATAAAAATAGAAATCCTCTGCCACCTCTGAGTAATAACCAACCATCGAGAAACTATTTGCAGGGCCCTCAGTCCTGGGGCCCCCCAAACAACAATACGGGGCTTCAGGTCTTGCACATCAACAGATCAATCCTTGAAAGTTACACAATTGTATGCTGCTACCTCTGGGAGTGCAGCTGCCGATCTGGCGGTCGCTAGGACCTATACCTTAACAGCTGCTGGGGGCATTCACAAATTATCCACCCAGGTATATGGTCCCCTTTCAGAAGATAAAATGGGTTTGATCATTGGTCGTAGCAGCTGTACTATTAAAGATATCTTTGTTCATTTGGGAGTTATTGATTCAGATTATATTAGAAAGATACAGATTATGGTTTCAGTTTCTCATACAATTCAGATATACGCTAGAGATCATACAGCTCAATTCTTTTTGCTGCCCTACACTCCTTTTGCTACACGTGATGCTAAAAGAACCGGTGGTTTTGGCAGCACAGGTAATAAAGTTTTTTGAGAGACCCTGATTCAAGATGCTTGCCCTGTTTTCACGTTGACTGAGGGCCAGTCACCCTTGCCCATATGTGCTATGCCACATGTTGATGCTCCTTTACAACATA
>NW_012152741.1:575507-579909 GCF_000956105.1 Propithecus coquereli
TGATACTAGCTGTAGATTTTTTGTAGATGTTCTTTAGCTATGTTCTTTTATTAGGATTTTTTCTTTTAAATTTTTATTTTGACAATTTCAGACTTAAAGAAAAGTTCCAAAATAGTACAAAGAACTGCTGTATACTCTTCACCTAGATTCCGCGAATGTTAACATTTTACGACGTATTTATCCTGCTCTATTTCTTCATCTGTCTCATATATATATGTATATCCAAATTTTTCTGATGCTAAAAGTAAAATTCATTAAATACATTTAAATGTTTGTCTTTGGGGGAAAGGGGAGTGGGAGTAGGGTGTGGGAATACTGGGCAATAAATAAAACAAACGAACAAAAGGAATCAAGAGAGGAACCTTGAATGAACTAATGACGATAATGTGCCTGATCTGAGGAGTATGAGTAACCTCACCCTCTGCCCAGAAGTGTCCAAATGACAAAATAAACCCCCATCCCCCCAAAAGTAATACATCTTCATTAATGAAAATTTAGGGAACAAAAGACATCTTGTCATCCAAACACAACCAATATTAGCATCTCGGTGTATTTAGGCCTTATTCTAGGCCCAAGAAACCATGTTTGGGATTATGCTGTATGTTCAGTACACACTGCCATTTTCACGTAAACATTTCCCATTAAAATTCTTTGTAAACATCACTTAAATGGCCACAGACTATTCCATTGAGTGGATATACTTACAGAATTCTTTTCTGCGTAGGTTTTGGCATTTCTTTTATTATTTCTTCCTGCTTTTTTTAGATTTGTTTGGCCAGGTTTGAGATTTGATTTTCTCTGTGTCTTGTTTTGGGAGATAACATAAAGAGAAATTGTTGTTTTAGAGAAGTAAGGAAAAGCAGGGTAGGCTTTTGGGAAGCAGTACTATTTGAGGGGAACTTTGGAGTATGCAACACATTCACAGCATAAAACATTCAAACGACACAAGAAGATATACAGTGAAAACAAGTCTCTTTCTCTCCCCTCACCCTCAGTTCCCCAGTTCTCCACTGGGGCTCTCCACTGTCAGCACTTTCCTATAGGGCCTTTGTGTGGATATTCTAAGGCTGTACGAGTGAGCGTGTGTGTGCAAAGCTATGTTTTTTGTTCTTTTAAACAGCTTTATTGAGATATAATTCACATACCATATAATTCATCCCTTTAGAATATAGAATTTGATGACTTTTGGTATATCCATAGAGTTGTACAACCATCACCACAATCAATTTTAGAATAATTTCATTACTCCAAAAAGAAACCCTATACCCCTTAGCCATCACCCCCCAGTGCCCCCATCCCCCCCATCCCTAAGCAACCACTAATCTTTCTTTCTCTATAGATTTGCCTGTTCTGAGCATTTCATATAAATGGAATCATAGAAAATGTGGCCTTCTGTGACTGACTTCTCACTTAGCATATTTTCAAGGTTCATACACGTTCTAGCATATATCAGTACTTCCATTTCCTTTTTTAAAAAATAGAGAGAGACTTTATTTTTTTGAGCAGTGTTAGATATACACAAAAATTGAGTGGAAAGTACAGAGAATTCCCATAAACCCCCTCACCCTACCCTAGTTTCCTTTATTATTAACATCTTGCATTAATGTGGTACATTTGTTATAATTGAGCCAATATTAACACATTATTATTAACTAAAGTTCATAGTTTACATTAGGGTTCACTCTTGAAGTTGTACATTCTGTGGGTTTTAACAAATGTATAATGACATATATCCACCTTTACAGTATCATACAGAGTAGTTTCACTGCCCTAAAAATCCACTGTGCCATTTCTTCCCTTTCTACCTCCCTCCAACCCCTGGCAACCACTGAACTTTTACCGTCTCCATAGCTTCGCCTTTTCCAGAATGTCATATACTTGGAATCATACAGTATGTAGCCTTTTCAGATTGGCTTCCTTCACTTAGCCATATGCATTTAAGTTTCCTCCATGTCTTTTCATAGCTTGATAGCTCCTTTCCTTTTATTATTGAATAATATTCCATTGAATGGATGTACCATAGTGTGTTTACTTAGTACTAAAGAACATCTTGGTTGCTTCCAAGTTTTAGCAATTGTGAAAAAAGTGGCTGTAAACATTGGTGTGCAGGTTTTTTATGTGGACATAAGTTAAGATTTCAACTCATTTGGGTAAATACCAAGAAGCATGATTGCTGAATCATATGGTAAGAGTATGTTTATCTTGGTAAGAAACTCTCAAACTGTATTCCAAAATGCTGTACCATTTTGCATTCCCACCAGCAATGAATAAGAATTCCTGTTGTTCCACATCCTTGTCAGCATTTGGTGCTGCCAGTGTTTGGGATTTCGGCCATTCTAATAGGTGTGTGGTGGTATCTCATTGTTATTTTAATTTGCGATTGCCTAATGACACATGATGTGGAGCATCTTTTCATATGCTTCTTTGCCATTGTGCCTGTTCAGATCTTTTGCCAGTTTTTAAATTGGGTTGTTTGCTTTCTTACTGTTGATTTTTTAAGGTTCTTTGTATCTTTTAGATACCAGTTCTTTATCAGATATGTGCTTTGCAGATATTTCCTCCCATTCTGACTTGTCTTTTTATTCTCTTAAAAGTGTCTTCAGGCTGAGCGTGGTGGCTCACACCTATAATCCTAGCACTCTGGGAGGATGAGGCGGGAGGATAGCTTGAGGTTTGGAGTTTGAGACCATCCTGAGCAAGAACAAGACCCCATCTCTACAAAAAATAGAAAAAGAAATTAGCTGAGCATGGTAGTATGCGACTGTAGTTCCAGCTTCTCAGGAGGCTGACGGAGGAGGATTCCCTTGAGCCCAGGAGTTTGACGTTGCAGTGAGCTATGATGACGCCACTGCACTCTACTGGGGCGACAGAGTGAAATTCTGTCTCAGAAAACAAAACAAAAAATTTCTTCAGGCTGGGTACGGTGGCTCACTACTGTAATTCTAGCACTTTGGGAGGCCTAGGAAGGGAGGATTGCTTGAGGCCAGGAGTTCAAGACCAGCCTGTGCAACATAGCGAGACCCTGTCTCTACAAAAAATAGAAAAATTAGCCAGACGTGGTTGTGTGCCTGTAGCCCTAGCTACTTGGGAGGCTGGCACAGGAGGATTGCTTCAACCCAGGAGTTTGAGGTTGCAATAAGCTATGATGCCACTCCAATCTAGCCTGGGCGACAGAGCAAGACCCTGTCTCAAAAAAAGTGCCTTCAGCAGAGCACAAGTTTTTAATTTTAATGAAGCCCAACTTATCAGTTTTTTCTTTCATGCATTGTACTTTTGGTGTTGTATCTAAAAAGTCATTATCTTCTAGGAATTTTATAGTTTTGTGTTTTACCCTTAGGCTTGTGATCCATTTTGAATTAATGTTTGTGAAGGGTATACGGTCTGTGTCTAGATTAATGTTTTTGCATGTGGGTGTCCAGTTGTTCCAGCACCATTTGTTGAAAAGACTATCCTTCTTCCATTGAATTGCTTTTGCTCCTTTGTCAAAGATTAGTTGGTTATATTTGTGTGTACCTATTTCTGGGCTCTCTATTCTATTCCACTGATGTACTTATTCTTTCACCGATACCACACTGTCTTGATAAGTATAGCTTTATAGTAATTCTTGAAGTCAGGTAGTGTCAATCCTCAAACTTTGTTTATATCTTTCATTATTGTGTTAGTTATTCTGGGTCCTTTGTCTTTCCAGATAAACTTGAGAATCAGATTGTTGATATCCAACAAATAACTTAGGAGGATTTTGTTTGTTGAATCTATAGATCAAGTTGGCAAGAATTGACACCTTGATAATATTGAGTCTTCCTATTTATGTACATGGAATATCTCTCCATTTATTTGATTTCTTTCACCAGAGTTTTGTAATTGTCTTCATATAGATCTTGTATATATTTTGTTAGATTTATACCAAAGTATTTCATTTTTTTCAGGCTAATGTAAGTGATATTATGTTTTTTATTTCAAATTCCAACTGTTCATTGCATTATATAAGAAAGTGCTTGACTTTTGTATATTGAGCTTGTATCCTGCAACTTTGCCATAATTGCTTATTAGTTCCAGGAGTTTTTTATTGTTGTTGATCCTTTGCGATTTTCAACACAGACAATCAACATCATCTGGGAACAGACACAGTTATATTTCTTTCATCCCAATCCGTATATCTTTTATTTCCTTTTCTTGTCTTATTGCATTAGCTAGGACTTCTCATGTAATATTAAATAGGAGTGGTGAGAGAAGACATCCTTGCCTTGTTCCTGATCTTGGTGAGAAAGCTTCTAGCTTCTCACCAATAAATATGATACTAGCTGTTGGCCGGGCGCGGTGGCTCACGCCTGTAATCCTAGCACTCTGGGAGGCCGAGGCGGGCGGATTGCTTGAGGTCAGGAGTTCGAGACCAGCCTGAGCA
>NW_012152741.1:580718-604351 GCF_000956105.1 Propithecus coquereli
CAGGCTGGTCTCGAACTCACAGCCTCAAGTGATCCTTCCACCTCAGCTTCGTGAAGTGCTGGGATTCCAGGCATGAGCCACTGTGCCTGGCCATAATGCCTTTTTATTCCTAAATACTTCAATGTGTATTTCCTAAAACAATTATCTTGTGTAAACATGGAGTAATTATTGAAAATCAGATAATTTACATTGATTTAATACTATTATATATGGAATCTACGGACCTTATTCAATTCACCAATTTTCTCAACAATAGCCTTTATAGAAAAATAATCCTCTGAATAATGTACATTTGATTGTTATATCTCTTTAGTCTCCTTCGATATGGAGAACTCTTCAGTCTTTCTCTGTATTTTATGACACTGACATTTTTGAAGAGTGCAGGCTAGTTATTTTTAGATTGCCCCTCAATTTGAGTTTGTCTGATGTTTCCTCATGATAAGACTCAGGTTATGCATTTTGGTAGGAATATCACAGAAATGATGCCATGTCCTTTTTAGTACATCATATCAGGAGGCACACAATGTCTATTTGTCTCATTAATGGTGATGCTAACTTTGATCACTTGGTTAAGGTAGTATCCACTAGGTTTCTCCATTCTAAAGTTACTATAATTACCTTTTTCCTTACAATAAGGTTATTGTAATTAATAAATATCTTGGCCAGGCACAGTGGGTCATGCCTGTAATCCCAGGACTTTAGGAGGCCGAGGCAGGAGGATTGCTTGAGGCCAGGAGTTCGAGACCAGCCTGGGCAACATAGCAAGACCCTATCTCTACAAAAAATTTTAAACTTAGCCAGGTGTGGTGGCATGCACCTATAGTCCAAGCTACTCGGGAGGCTGAGGTGGAAGGATCACTTGAGCCCAGGAGTTTGAGGCTACAATGAGCTGTGATCCAGCCATTCCACTACAGCAGCCTGGGCGACAGAGCGAGACCCTGTATCTAAAACAAATAAGTAAGTATCTTGTGGAGAGATGATTTGCGCTTATGTAAATATACTGTTATTCAAACTTTCACCCACCAGTTTTAGTGTTCACTGATGATTCTCTCCTGAAATGATATTATGGCCAAGGTTGCCAAGTGGTGATTTTCAAATGCCATCATTCTTTTGACGTGTATTAGTTGGCTTTCCAGTGTGAGGGAGCACTTTCCCTTCTTCTACATTTATTTATTTATATCCTCATGGACTCAATGGTTGTATACTTTACTCGGTGGATTATAACACATTAATATCATTGTTTGTTTTGATGTTCAAATGTCCTATATTTGACCAGCAGGAAGCCCTTCAAGCTTCTGTGTCCTTTGGCACATCTCTGTCTCTCTTTGAACAACTCCTTGTTTTCTGGCATCACGAGATGCTTCAGGCCCATCTTCTACTTTCCCTGCCCCAGCCCTGGAATCAGCCATTATCCCAAGGAGCCCTAGTTCTTTTTAGTAGAGAATGACATTTAGAAACTAAGATTTGGGCACTAGGTGTTATAGTTATATTTTAAGAGTTTGCTTTTTTATTTGGAAATAAGAATCTGAAGCCACACTACTGACAACCAAATGCTCTTTGTCGGAAGTGTTGGGAGATAGGCAATATCTTCCTACAGAAATTGTTAAGTGTTGGTGTCTGCTGAAAGCAAGTTGCAGTTTGAGGTGTGGTACCACAGCGATTCAGGGGAAGGAGCAAAATTGGAGGTGATTGGCAATGAGGCTGAGCCGGAAGAGTTGAAAGGATAATAACAGCTTTTATAATCTTCCATTTAGTGAAAACTTACTATGTGCCAGACAGTGTGCTGGGAGCTTTAAAAACATTTTCTCTGGCCCCTACAGTAATTCTTGAATGTGGAGTAAGGTTGGCTGACTGGCTAGTAATAACTGAGCCAAGATAAGAACCAAGAGAGAGAAGAAAATGGTGGGAGAGGCCATTGAAGGAGAAAAATGGCATTTCTCAGGGTTTTGGAGAAGGCATTCTGGTGTAATAGGTTAGGAATTTGAAGACTGTGTCCCAGCTCTGCCACCCACCAATTGGGAGATCTGGGGTGGCCACATAGCCTCTTTGAACCTTAGTTTAACTGCCTGGCTACCTCACAGAGCTGTTAAGACGATCAAATTAAATAATGACTCCAAAAGCAGATTTGTAAACCACGAAGTGCTACACAAGTGGAAGTGGTTATTATTTACCTGGCCTTGTAAGCCTGGAGTCTTCTCTTCCACCAGAGACTGTAATTCTCTTGGAAATGGAATTGATGTAGGTTACAGGAGAATCCCAAGGACCTGTGTCCCTTCTTTTCTCCATGTGTCAGGGGATTTCTAGGACATTACTTTGGCAAGTTTTGAGTTAGCTAATGCTAACAAACCTACCATAACTTACATTTCCTGGTAACTGTGGCAAATAGCTTCTAGGATGACCTCCAGTGATCTTGACTCTTGGTATTCACACCCTTGTATAATCCTTTCCCCTCGAGTGTGGGTTCACCTAAGGACTTGCTTCTAACTTATAGAATGTGTCAAAGGTGATGGGGTTTCATTTGTTGATTAGTCACATAAGACCGTGACTTCCATCTTGTTAGACTATGATTCTCTCCCTTGTTGGCTTTGATAAAGCAAGTTGCCATGTTGGAGTGGCCCATGTGGCAAGGAGCTGAAGACCAGCATCACCAGAAACTGACATTCTCAGTCCAACAGTCCTTGAGGAATTGAAAATCTACCAATAACCAGGTGATTTTAGAAGTGGGTCCCTACTATGTCAAGCCTTCAGATGAGACCCCAGCCCTGGCTGACACCTTGATTACAGACTTGTGAGAGATCTTGAAGAAGAGGACCTGGAAGGCAGCTATGCTCACCACTATACCACCAATGCCTTCAACTGAAGAAGAGGACCTGGTTAAGCTGTGCTTGGATTCTTGGCCCACAGAAACTATGAGATAAATAAATGTTCTTGTTTTAAGCCACTAAATTTGTAGCTATTTGTTACTCAGCAATACATAACTAACATAATAGCCACCTTTATATAAACTCTTCCAATCATCTGTTCTCTCCTATTTTTCCTACAACTCTGCATTTTCCCTCCCTTGAACAAATCTTGAACTGCTTTGCTTCCTCCAAAACCTTTCTACTGTATACTCTGGAAACCTCACTCTATAGTTAAGAAGCTCCCCTATGGGATATACCATATTTGGATAAACAGACATACCTGGTTCCTGGATGGGCAGACTAAATATTTATAAAAATGTCAATATTCCCCAAATTAATTTATAAATTTAATGTACCTCAAATAATTTTTAATTGACATTACATTTCAGAATTGTATCCCTTTAGAAGAATAAATATCCATAAATAACCAGGAAAATTCTGAAAATGAGTAATGAGTACCAACCAGTCTTAGTAATTATTGAAAGACATTGTAAGGCTAAGGGAATTAACACAGTGGTACTGGTTCAAAACTGACAACTATATCAATGGAACACAATAGAAATTAAGGAAAAAAATATTGCCTATGGAAAATTTAGTATATTGAAAGATGATATTTTAATTCATTGGTGAAAAGATGGATTGTGTAATAAATAGTGTTGGGATAATTGGTTTGTGATTTGGCAAACATAAAGTTGGATCTCCATCTTATTCCTTACACCAAAGTAAATTACAGGCATGTCAAAAATATAAATATTATTGAAAACTCACCCATATTTTATTCATAATCACCAAAAAATGGAAAACTCAAATGTCCATCAGCAGGTGAATAGATAAACAGATTATCGTATAGCCACACCATGGAGAACTACTTGGCAATAAAAAGGAATGGACTCTTGATACATACAACAACCGAGATGAATCTCAAAATCATAATGTCGAGTGAATGAAACCAGACAAAAAGAGCATGTAGTTATATAATTTCATTTATGTAATGTTCAAGAGCAGGTAAAACTAACCCATGGTGATAGAAGTCAGAACAATAGCACTTTTGGGAGAAGATTGTTGTTGAAGGGTCATTAGGGTAAGGGAAATGTTCTATATCTTTTTTTTTATTTCAGCATATTACGGGGGTACAAATGTTTAGGTTACGTATATTGCCCTTGCCCCCCCACCCCGAGTCAGAGCTTCAAGCATGTCCATCCCCCAGACAGTGTGCATCACACTCATTATGTATGTATATACCCATCCCCTCCTCCCCCCTCCCACCTGCCCGACGCCTGATAAATGTTATTCCTGTATGTGCACTTAGGTGTTGATCAGTGAAACCAATTTGCTGGTGAGTACATGTGGTGCTTAGTTTTCCATTCTTAGGATACTTCACTTAGTAGAATGGGTTCCAGCTCTATCCAGGAAAATACAAGAGGTGCTATATCCCCATTGTTTCTTATAGCTGAATAGTACTCCATGGTATACATATACCATATTTTATTAATCCACTCACGTATTGATGGGCACTTAGGTTGTTTCCACATCTTTTCAATTGTGAATTGTGCTGCTATAAACATTCGAGTGCAGATGTCTTTTTTATAGAATGTCTTTTGTTCTTTTGGGTAGATGTTCTATATCTTGATAGAGATGTGGGTGACATGGGTTCATGCTTTTGTCAAAAGTGATTGAACTTCTCACTTATAATCTGAGCATTTCATTTTATGTAAATTATGCCTCAATAAAAAGCTATTATTATTATTAGTTATGATATCACTCATAAAATATTAGAAGAAAACATGAATGAATATTTTTATAGGCTAGTGTGGGGAAGGCCTTTCTCATGTGACACAAAACCCAGAAACTATGAATTATTATTTTATTGAATGGGTAATACATTTATATGATGTGGTAGGCTAAATAATGATCTCCCAAAGATATCCATATCCTAATTCCCAGAACCTGTAAATATGACTAACTTAAATGGTGTCCATTCAGCTGCTATAACAAAATACCTTAGACTGAGTAATCTATAAACAGAATTTATTGCTCACAGTTCTGGAGGCTGGGAAGTCCAAGATCAAGATGCTGGCAGATTTGGTTTCTGGTAAGGGCCTATCCCTCACAGATGGTGCCTTCTTGCTGCATCCTCACATGGCAGATGGGCAAAAAGGGACTAACAAGCTTCCTCAGGCCTCTTTTATAAAGGCACTAATCCCATTCATGAGGGTGAGGGCTCTACCTCTTAATGCCACCACTTTGGGAGCTAGGTTTCAGCACATGAATTTTTTGGGGGGGACACATACATTCAGACCATAGCACATGGCAAAAGGCACTTGGCAGATGTTGTCAAGTTAGGGTCCTTGAAATGGGGAGATTATCCTGGGTTATCTGGTTGGGATCATTCTAATCACAAGGGTACTTATAAGTGAAAGGGGGAAGGAGGAGAGTCAGAGTCAGAGAAGTTTATGTGACAACAGACACAAAGAGCAGAGAGAGAAAGAGACAGAGATATTTAAAGATGTAATACTGCTGGCTTTGAAGATGGAAGAGGAGGCCATGAACCAAGGAATGCAAGTGGCCTCTAGAAGCTGGAAAAGGCAAGGAAACGGATTCTCCCCTAGAGCCTCCAGAAGGAAAGCAGCCTTAGCTTTTAGCCCTGTAAGACTTCTGACCTCCAGAACTGTAAGATAATAAATTTGTGATATTATAAGCCACTAAGTTTTTGGCAATTTGTTAAAGCAGCAATAGGAAACTAATATAAGTAGTTTGAAAATCAAAACTAGCTGAGCATAGTGGCATGTGCCTATAGCTACTCAGGAGGCTGAGGCTGGGAGGATCACTGGAGTCCAGGAATTCAAGATGCGCTATGACTGTGCCTGTGAATAGCCACTGCACACCAGCCTGGGTAACATAGCAAGACCCTGTATCTAAGAAAAAAGAAAAAAATCAAAACTATGTAAAAAGGTATACACTGAGAGGTATCACTTGCATCCTATCCACAACCACCCATTCCCCCTTGACGCCTCTATAGGTAACCATTTTTATTACATTTTTGTTCATTTATCCAGTGTTTCTTTATGAAAATGCAAGCAAGTACGAATATTTAATTCTACTCCCTCCTTTCTTCCACAAAGGGTAACATACATACTTTTCTGTCTCTCATTTTTTCCAATTAACAATATAAAGATAGATAAATTTAGTTGCATAAAAATGTAAACTTATGTTTAGTGAATAACATCAAAAATAAAGTCAAAGGGTAAACTTGGAAAAGTATTTGCATGCAACCCTTAATATAAATGAAAAGCTGATTGTTCATTGATAGGGAATTGCTCAAGTAAATTATGTTGCATTCGTGGAATGATGTCAAATATACAGTATTAAGTAAAGGATACACACTTGCAAAACAGTGTGTATAGTATGAGCCTATTTTTTTTTTATAAAACTATTACTATTAGCATACAAAATACGTAATAGAGAAAGAATATGTAACAAATTATTAATAATAGTTATCTTGGTGTGGGATTATGAAGGACTTTTCACTTTCTACATTAAATGTTTATGTAATGTTCAAATTTTTTTAACATACATGTATCACTTTCATTATCAGAAAAAATCAAAGATATATACTCTAGTATTCTAACCCCCATATCCTTTACTAGATGCAGTTCTTCCCCCTCTCCCGACCCCTAGACGCAGTTCTTGATTGCAAATGGTGCATTGCATCAGCGGTAACTCTGGTTAACTGTAGCAGAAAATGAAATTATTGGGATCAGAAGGTATGGCATAGTCACATACTTACTGTTTGCTGAATTTCCCAGTCCTCTTAGAAGTACATGGGGCCGTGACTGGTTCTGGCCAATGGGCTGTGCATTTAAGAACTGGTGCTCAGTCCTCCCACACCTTCTTCCTCTGCTATGGCAACAATGGAGGCCTTGGGTATTAGATGAGACAGCCACAAGATGGTGGAGCTTCCATTAGCTTGGATCCCTTAGTTATCTCTTGAAAGGGAGCTGTTCTGAAAAGCCCAGTAAACCTGCAGTAGATTTTGCATAAGCAAGAAATAAACTTGTGTGTGTCAAGTCATTGAGATTTGGGTTTTCAAATTATTATTATCAAAGCATAGGCCAACCTATCCTGACTAAGAGAAAAGGGTATCAGGTAATACAGGGGATCCATGAAAGGCCTGGAGAACCAGGCGGAGTCAGAAAGCAAAGGTGGCATGACATGACACAGCTAAGATTTTGCTACAGGAGTGGTCTGATAGGATGATGCTATCACCCCCATTGGCAACTGAACACTTGCCACTACACACCTGGACTCTGCTGTCCCTTGATTTGGATCTGTACTATCAGATTCTTGACTCTGTAGTAGCTGTTTTGAGAATTCACTAAATGACCCTACATACTTTTGTGTTACTCTCTCTTATCATTCAAAATTTGAAATAGGAGCATGTGATTGGCCATGCTGAGGCCACATACCTGTGCACTAGCTACCAGGGAATAGGGAGAAGTATATGCCTCCCCATTTCAGTAGTGTGCGGTGGGGCACTGCCTCTGTATCTGTTTTTTGGGGATTTCTTCCGAATAGGAAGAGTGTTTGAATGTTCAGCAGCTAAAATGCCAATGTCCACTCCAGTCTTTGGCTCTTTAACTGACCAATCTTTCACTTTCTTGACTTAACTGAACCCTGCCTCTTCCCTAAACAGAGGAAATCTGTCCAATCTGCCATTCTCTAGCTAATAATGTCCTCGACTCATATGCCTTGTTGTCCTTCCATTACAGCTCCAACTCCAGATGAATATAACTCTCCACCTTCCCTATGTCAATCCTGGGCTCATACAACTGCTCATACAGGAGCCACTAAAAATTCGTGGTGCCCAACCTCTATGCTGTCTGGCAATCCTGTTTCTCTGCACAATTCTTCAAGGCTTCATGGCAGTTTTTCCAAATTCCCATTTCCTCAACCCTCCTACATCTCCCTCTACCTTTCCCCTTCACCTTACCTCCTACTGTACTTAAAATAGAAGACCCCAGACAGCAATAGTCTCACTTTCTTGCCGCAAAGTAAGTACACACACACTCACAAGCATCCCAAACTGTCCTTTCACTACTTCCCTCCTGTTATGATGTAAGAGGTGGCCTTTTTCCTTCTAATTCTTTCATTGATGTTCCGTGTCCCATTCTCCACCACCTGTTCAGGAACCTTGATCTATCGGTTTCCTCTCTCTCGCCTGTATCTTCAGCCTCTCCCCCTCTACTCACCTGGTCTTTAATCATGTTCAAGTCTCTTGCATTTTTAAAAAAATTACCCTATTTACACCAGCATCAAAAAAAAAATACTTAGAATACATTTAACTAAGGCGATGCAAGACATAAACACTGAAAACTATAAAACATTACAGAAAGAAAGGACACATAAAAAAATGGAAAAAAAAACCCATGTTCATGGACTGGAAGATTTAACATTGTTAAGATGGCAGTACTATCCAGAGTAATCTACAGATTAAATGCAATTCCTATCAAAATCCCAATGACCTTTTTTGAGTAATAGAAAAGATGAACATAAAATTCATTTGCAATTGCAAGGGACCCCAAGAAAGGAAATAATTTTGAAAAAAAACAAAGTTGGAGGACTCACAATTCCCAGTTTCAAAACTTATTACAAAGCTACAGTAATATAACAGTGTAATACTAGCATAAAGATAGACCTATAGATCAGTGGAATATAACCGAGAGTCCAGAAATAAACCCATTCATCTTGATTTATAACAAGGGTGCCAAGACCATTCCAGGGAGAAAGACTGGTCTCTTCAGCAATAGTGCTGGGACAAATGGGTAGCCACATGCAAAATAATGAAGTTGGACCTCTATCTCACCACATATACAAAAATTAGCTCAAAATGGATCAAAGCATAAATATAAAAGCTAAAACAATAAGTCTCAGAAGAAAGCATAGGGGTAAATTTTCATGACCTTGGATTTGGCAATGGATTCTTGTATATGACACCAAAAGCACAAGCAACAAAAGAAAAAAGTAAGAAATTGGACTTCATCAAAATTTTTAAAACTTTTATACATCCAAGGAAACCATCTCGAGAAAGTGAGAAGATAAGCTATAGAATAGGAGAAAACCTTGTGAATCATATATCTGATCAGGGACTTGTATCTAGAATATATAAAGAACAATTACAACTCAACAACAAAAAGATAAACAACTGAATTGAAAAATGGGCAAAGGACTTGAATAGAAATTTCTCTAAAGAAGATAAAGAAATGGCCATGAAGCATATAAAAAGATTCTCTATATCATTAGCCATTAGGGAAATACAAATCAAAGCCACAATGAGATACCACTTCACAACCACTAGGATGACTACAATTTTTTTGAAAAGGGAAAATATAATAACAAGTGTTGGCAAGGATATGGAAAAATTGAAACCTTTGTATATTGCTTGTGTGAATGTAAAATGGTGAAGCCACTGTGGGAATCAGTTTGGTGTTTCCTTAAAAAAGGTAACTGCACTCTTCAGGTACAGTAGCTCATGCCTATAGTCCCACCTACTTGGGAGGCTGAGGTAGGAGGATCACTTGAAGCCAGGAGTTCGAGACAAACCTGGGCAACATAGAAAGATCCTGTCTCTAAAAAAAAAAAAGAAAGAAAAATTAATAAACATAGAATTACTCTTAGAAATATACTCAAAAGAATTGAAGCCCTGATGTCTGAGTGATTCCCAGGGCTCAGCAAAGGGACCAAGTTTCCAGAGCCCTGAAGACAAGGGGTACCACACCAAAATATAGACTCATTTTCCACTCCAACTTCATTGGCTGAGCAGCTGCCAAGAAAAAAGACTGCATCTCCCGATACCTGGCAGTATTGCCTCACAAATTGGTTGCTTCTCTGAGGTGCCCATGAGTGTATTTGGGGAGAATCTTCGAGAACATATTGAGGAACGGCTGAGGAACAGCTGTCCTTTTTGATGAGACTGGAGAGATTCCACGAAAGAAGCTGGATGTCATGAAGGAAGCAATGGTTCAAGCAGAGGAAGCGGCTGCTGAGATTACTAGAAAACCGGAGAAACAGGAGAAGAAACGCTTGAAGAAGGAAAAGAAACTAATGGTCGCGCTTGCCCTCGCTTCTTCAGAAAACAGCAGTAGTACTCAGGAGGAGTGCCAGAACACGGTTGAAAAACCCAAAAAGAAGAAAAAGCAAAAGCCTCAGGAGGTTCCTCAGGAGAATGGAATAGAAGACCACCCATCTATCTCTGTCTCCAAACCCAAGAAAAAGAAATCTTTTTCCAAGGAGGAGTTGGTTAGTAGTGATCTTGAGGAGGCCAGTGGCAACGTAAGTCTTCCCAAGAAGAAGAAATCTTGACCCAAGGAGGAAACAGTGATACTGAAGAGGCAGGCAACAAAAGTGTCTCCAAGAAAAAGAGGACATTCTCTTCCAAGGAGGAGACAGTCAGCAGTGGGCCTAAAGAGGTTTCTGGCAGCAAGAGCAGCTCCAAAGAAGAAAAAGTTCCATAAAGCACCCCAGGAAGATTAGAATAGACATTCCGTGTGAGGAGGGGCATACCATACCCACAGTGACATTTCCCACCCCATGTCCTATACCCCCATAAAAACATAAAAACAAATTGACACACAAAAAAATTGAAAACAGGTATTCAAACAAATATGTGTACATGAATGTTCATAGCAGCGCTATTTACAATAGCCAAAAGGTAGAAACAACCCAAACGTCCATCAACTGATGAATGGATAAACAAAATGTGGTATATCTGTATAACAGAATATTATTCAGCCATAAAAAGGAATGAAGTACTGATACATGCTACAGTATGGATGAACTTTGAAAACATAATGCTGAGTAGAGGAAGCTAGACATAACAGACCACACACTGTGTGATTCTTTTTGTATGAAATATCCTGAAAAGGCAAATACACATAGACAGCACATTAGTGGCTTCAAGGGCCTGGGGGTTGAGGGGATGGGGAGTGACTGCTTAATGAGTATGGAGTTTCCTTTGGGGATGATGAAAGTGTTTTGGAACTAGATAGAGGTGATGGTTGCACAACATTATATATATACTAAATGCCACTGAATTGTACACTTTAAAATAGTTACTTTGATGTTTTGTGAATTTTACCTCAATTTAAAAAACCATTGCGAGGCCGGGCGCAGTGGCTCACGCCTGTAATCCTATCACTTGGGAAGCAGAGGCAGGAGGATCGCTTGAGGTCAGGAGTTTGAGACCAGCCTGAGCAAGAGAGAGACCCTGTCTCTACTAAAAGTAGAAAAATTAGCTGGGCGTGGTGGCATGCTCCTGTGTCCCAGCTACTCGGCAGGCTGAGGCAGGAGGATCGCTTGAACCCAGGAGTTTGAAGTTGCTGTGAGCTAGGCTGATGCCACAGCACTCTAGCCTGGGCAACAACAGTGAGACTCTGTCACAAAAAAAAAAAAAAATTACTTCCATTTCTTCAAAAATTAAACATAAATTTACCATGTGACCCAGCAATTCCACTCCTAGGTATCTACCCAAGAAAAATGAAAACATATGTATGTAAAAAAAATTGTACTAAGATGTTCACAGCAGCATTATCCATAATAGCCAAAAGTGGCCGGGCATGGTGGGTAATCCTAGCACTCGGGAGGCTGAGGCGGGAGGATCACTTGAGCTCAGCAGTTCGAGACCAGCCTGAGCAAGAGCAAGAGCGAGAGTCCCCCTACTAAAAATAGAAAAATTAGCTGGGCATGGTGGCATGTGCCTGTAGTCCCAGCTACTCAGGAGGCTGAGGCAGGAGGATCACTTGAGCCCAGGAGTTTGAGGTTGCTGTGAGCTAGGCTGATGCAATGGCACTCTAGCCCGGGCGACAGAGCAAGACTCTGTCTCAAAAAAAAAGGGAGAGAGAAAAAAATAGCCAAAAGGTGGAAACCACCCAAACTTCCACCAACTGGTGAATGCATAAACAGAACGTGGTATATCCATACTATTCGGCAATAAAAAGCAGTGGTGTGCAGATACATGCTACGGTATATATAAACCTCAAAAACGTTTTGCTCAGTGAAAGAAGCTACACACAAAAAACACATATGATTCCATTTATATGAATTTCCCCAAAAACTTAAATTTTAGAGACAGAAAGTAGATAAGTGGTTGCCTGGGGCTGAGAGTGGGGATAGAGAATGACTGTTAATGTGCGTGAGGGATCTTTTTGGGGAGATGGAAATGTTCTAAAAGTGGATTGTGGGCCAGGCGCAGTGGCTCACGCCTGTAATCCTAGCACTCTGGCAGGCCGAAGCGGGAGGATCACTCAAGGTCAGGAGTTCGAGACCAGTCTGAACAAGAGCGAGACTCCGTCTCTACTAAAAATAGAAAGAAATTATTTGGACAACCAAAAATCTATATAGAAAAAAAATTAGCCGGGCATGGTGGCGCATGCCTGTAGTCCCAGCTACTCGGGAGGCTGAGGCAGGAGGATCGCTTGAGCCCAGGAGTTTGAGGTTGCTGTGAGCTAGGCTGATGCCACGGCACTCTAGCTCGGGCAACACAGTGAGACTCTGTCTAAAAAAAAAAAAAAAAAAAAAGTGGATTGTGGTGGTGATTGTACGACTCTGTACAATCTATGCTAAAATTCATTGAATTGTATCCTTAAAACAGGTGAATTTTATGCTATGTAATTATATTTTTATGTGAAGGGAGTGAGAAGGGGGGTTCAATTTCCTTTCCTTTTTTTTTTTTTACACAGTCTCACTCTGTTGCCCTAGGCAGAGTGCAGTGGCATCATTGTAGCTCCCTGCAGCCTCAAACTCCTGGGCTCAAGCGATCCTCCTGCCTTAGCCTCCTGAGTAACTGGGACTACAGATGGACACCATGACACTCAGCTAGTTTTTCTATTTTTTGTAGAACCGGGGTCTCACTCTTTCTCAGGCTGGTCTCGAACTCCTGACCTCAAGCAATCTTCCTGCCTCCTGCCGCGGCTTCCCAGAGTGCTAGGATTACAGGCATGAGCCACGGCACCCGGCACCCGACCAGTAAAGCTGTTTTTTTAAAAAAACAACGAAAAGATTGCCTCAGTGCCTCATCATTCTCTAACTTCTGCCCTGTTTCTCTCCTCCCTGTCCTGGGCAAACAGCTTGAGAACATTGTTTGCACTCCTGTTTATACTTCTTGTTCACTTTTTTTTTTAATCTTTTTTTTACCTCAGTCACCTCTTGACCCATTGCATTTTGCCTTCTGCTCCTTCCTTCTTAACCCATTGTAGTTTGCCATCCACTGGTGGAAACTGCTTTCTGCAAGACGGCCAGTGGTCTTGTTGCTAAATCTGGTGGATAGTTTTCAGACCTTGTTTTCTGTAACAGTTAGCACTGTTGACCATTCCCCTCCATTTGGAACAGGATTTGCCCTTTGTTTCTGTGAACCACACTCTCTTGGCTTTACTCTTCCTCTGCCCCTTTCCCTAAATGCTGGTGTTCTGTAAGGCTGTGTCCCAGCCCTTTTCACTTCTCATTCTTGTGGAAATAAACAAAGACTAACTAAATGAAAAAAGCAAAAACTATTTATTCAGAGCTTGTTATAGCAAGGGCTTCAGCCACCATCACTTGCACTTCGGCAGAGACTCAAAGGGAGGCAGAGCACTGGGAAACTTTAGAGTGGAAAAAAGGGAAGGCTTCAGGTGTGCCCTGACTGGAGGCTGTTGCATGGGCAAGCTGGAGGTGGCCAACTAGAAGTGGGGCATCCTAGGTGACTGGTTGGGGGTGCATCTTTGTCTTTCTCTGATTGGTCCTAAGTTGGAAGCAGGGACAAAAATTAGGGCAGCTGTCAGTTATTCATCAAGTCCTGGCCGGTTTGGGCCAATTGTTATGGAAATTATTGTTTAGCTTCCTGTATTGTCACTCCTAGCAAGCTGGTTTCCTGCAAGTCTGACTTTCAGCAAGCTGGCTGCCCGGGTGGTTTATTGTAGTTAAAGGGTTGGTTTCCTTGGCAGATTGCTACAGGTTGTGGGTCCGAGTTCTATTTTTATATATGGTCTGGCCATTGTCCATTTGTATATTCAATCTCTCACTCTCTACAGTCGTGGTGGGCAACCCCATCCATTCCTATGGACTTAATAACCATCTTCATGCGATGGCTCCCAACTCTATAGCTCTAGTCTACATTTCTTTCCCTAACTCCAGATCCATATGTCCAACTGCCTCCTGGATATCTCCCCTTGCATGTCCCAGAGACACTTAAAACCCAGCAGGTCCAAAATTGAATTCAGTATGTTCCCCCAGAAACCTGTTCCTCTTTGGGTGTTCTCTGTCTCAGCGAATGATTCTGAAGGATCTCAGGAAATTTCACCCCAAAATATGACTCCTTGGCTTAAAGAGTATTTTGAATTACACACCCTTTGAGGTCAAAAAAAGCATTGGAGGGGCTTTCCCTCTATCTGCATAAATCTTACTGACAGATCAAAAGATCAAAGGGGGCAACTGACTTCTCTTCCTCTCCCTGTTATCACAGTGTATTTCAGGAAGGAGGATCAAGAATGCAACTCGACCTGGCTCAAATTATTTAAATACAACACCTGTCTCTCGGGTTAATTTAATTTAATACAATTTGATTTACAAGTCAATCTGTTTCCCCCATCCATTTATTCTCCCTAGCACCATTTGTTCCCCCTAAACTGAGCTGCCTGTACTCCTCATCTCCCCCTCCCCTCTAAAAGGCATGTATAAAAATATCTGGACTTCACTGGGATATTGGGTAATCACTCTGTGATTCTCCCCATGCACATGGAAAATATTTCTTTTATTAATCTACCTTATTTGTGAGTTGGTCTTTCAGCGAACTTTGGGGGGAAAGGGCAAGGTTGCCCTCACCCCCACAGTTTGATGTAGGTGGCAGGATCTCTAAGGCGCAGTGAGGAGAATTGAGAGTGTGACCAGCCGGCAGCAGGGGTAAGATACCCTAACTTACCAGTCAGACTCCTGGTTTTCCTCTCTCTGTGGGCTCCGGTTGAGCAGATGGTAAAAGATCATTGTCCTTTCCAAATTTAAGATTAATGAGAGAAGAGGTTTTCGTGAGTGACTAGTCTTGTGAGTGACTCTGGTATTGGTATATTTTTTGGTACTTTGTGCTGTGAATATTTATGTGGTTTGATTCCTTCTCCTCTCAGAAATAGCCTTTTTTTGTTGTCATTCTTTTGTCATTGTCTTTCTTCGTCGTTTTTGTCACAAAGAGGTTACCATGGGGTAGAACACAGGCCTAGCACCTGCAGGCGAGCCACTTACATGGTTCTGACTGACAAACTTTGTCTGTGAAGACAAAGTTTGCTGCAGGTCGCCCCCAAAAAACCATATGAGGTTTCCCTCTCATCCTGTTACTTGTCCCTGAACTTGTCTTGTGACGGAGTAGGAATTCTCTCCCTAGTCTCTGCCATCAGGGCAGGGGTGGGGGTGTAGGGGGGGACATGTATTTTCGGGAACACATCAGATGGTCAATCTGAAAAGATTGGGAGTCTGAGACACGTAAGATTCTAGGAAGCACACTCTTTGTATTGAACGTGTCAAGTTCTAGGGGAAGTCTTTGTCTTAAAATGTCCTACCCTCTTTGTTACCTTGTCTGTTTCTGAGAGCAAATTTTTAGAAATCTCAGAAACTGCCTTCTCTGTGCCCTCTCCAGGATAAACCTGGAAAATTACCACCTGGGTTTTCTATGAAGAGGCATTGTGTTGAATCACTTTTGGAATAAATATACCATTGAGATTAATGGCCAAAAGATGGATCCTTTAAATTAAAAGACTTCTAAAGTTTCTGAAAAATAAATTTTAGAGATCTCTTATTCGAAACAATTGCCTTATTTGTATTAACAGAAAAAATAGACTTTAAAAAGACATAATGTTGTGGCTAGCCTTAAAAAGTCTCTTGACAAAACTGAAGAGCAAATATCTGATCTAAAACGAAGATAAAAAAATCCTTTGAACACTGCCCCTGTGGAAATAATGGCAAAGGCCAGTTTGCCTCGTAGCCTAACGGTTAAAGCCCTGTGCTTTCACCTCAGCAGTCTAGGTTTGAGTCGTATTTGTTTAACTTTCGCCTTTCGTTGATTCTCTTCCCTTCTGTGTACAGCTTTTGCTTTCCTGTATTCTGTGGAGGCATATGGGGCTTTTAGATATTTATGTGTGAATGGTCAGCTGACAAACTGGGACCCTAGAAAATGTGACTGGACAAAATTGTGGGTTACGCCTCTTATGGCTGAGTCTTTTCTTTCTTTCAGCTGTTTTTGTGTGGCTTTTCTAGATCTTGTAAAAACTGTTCTCCACCTCTTTAAAGATACCTCTTGCTTCCTTGATTAAGTTGTAAGCTTGGTTAAGGCTGATTGGTTTCACTTAAAAAGATGCTTTAGTTTAAAAGTTCAAAAGCAAAAATGTCAGCCATTCGTTCTGGCTGAAGTTTGCTCCATTCATCTTTGCTCCTTTCTACTCCTTCCTCTTTGCTGATCATGGAGTTTTGGCCAATCAAAGGCAGCCAGCTGTTCAAACTGTATTTAAGTAAGGCAAATGCTGAGCTGTAACCAATCCAGCTGTTTCTATACCTCACTTCCATTTTCTGTACATCACCTTCTCTTTTCTGTCCATGAATGTTCAACCACGCTACAGCATTAGAGTCTCTTTGAACCTGTTCTAGTTCACCTGCCCAATTTGTGAATTGCTCTTTGCTCAATTAAACTCTGTTAAATTTAATTCTTATCAAAAGTGGGTTCTGACGTAGAGCTCCCAGAGACCCCCAGGAGCACCAAGAGTCCAAGCGAGGAACCCGGGGGACCTGCCATCCTTTGCCTTCTCGTTGCAACTGAGGCTCGTGGGTAAGTTCTCTCTCGGATTCCAAAGTGCCACACATTTGTATTTTGTGCTCTCTGAGTTTGTTTGAGCAAATTTTTGATCCTGAGTTCAGAAGTTGCAACAGAAACCGAACTAGGTCTGGGATCAGATTGGATCTGATTATTAATTAACTTAGGTCCAGTTAGAGGCCTCAAATGTCTGACTGGGTCAGGCAGAAACTAACAGTAAACGGCAATACTACAGGGGGTACGAACTCCAGCTTTCAGGAATTCACAGAGATTTCTGTGTGCTATCCCTTTATTCCTATTTTATGTGTACTTGAGTAAGGAAAAAAAAAATCATTGCCTAAGTTAATCATGGAGATCTGAGAACCAAAGCCAAGATCAAGGCAAAAATAGGATCTTTAATTTCTGAAGAACCGAGTACTCCACTTTCTAGCTATGCCTACGTATACATGTATACGTATTAGGTCCTAGAAGCAGCAAACACTTATAGAAATGGCAAAATCTTACTAAAGGCAAATTGTTGCCTAGCTAGTAATTACTTAAAATAATAAAATAGGTAATTAAAAGACTGATAGTCTGTACAAATCCGATAAAGGGCTGATAACTAGAATTTACTTAGAACTCAGGAAAATCAACAAGAAAAAATCAAACGACCCTATCAAAAAGTGGGCAAAGGACATGAATGGAAACTTTTCAAAAGAAGACAGAATAATGGCCCGAAAACATATGAAAAAATGCTCAACATCTCTAATCATCAGGGAAATGCAAATCAAAACTACAATGAGATATCACTTATCTCCAGTGAGACCAGCCTTTATCAAAAAGTCCAAAACAGGGCCGGGTGCGGTGGCTCACGCCTGTAATCCTAGCTCTCTGGGAGGCCGAGGCGGGCGGATTGTTTGAGCTCAGGAGTTCAAAACCAGCCTGAGCAAGAGCGAGACCCCGTCTCTACTAAAAATAGAAAGAAATTAATTGGACAACTA
Source organism: Propithecus coquereli (assembly GCF_000956105.1). Classification (NCBI taxonomy): domain Eukaryota; kingdom Metazoa; phylum Chordata; class Mammalia; order Primates; family Indriidae; genus Propithecus; species Propithecus coquereli. The sequence goes on from NW_012152741.1 coordinate 598,421, forward strand.
AAAATATATAGAAAAAATTAGCCGGGCATGGTGGCGCATGCCTGTAGTCCCAGCTACTCAGGAGGCTGAGGCAGGAGGATCGCTTGAGCCCAGGAGTTTGAGGTTGCTGTGAGCTAGGCTGATGCCACAGCACTCTAGCCTGGGCAACACAGTGAGACTCTGTCTCAAAAAAAAAAAGAGAACTGCTTCTGTCTGTGTGTCTATATGTCTATGTGTCTATATATGTCGTATATGTGATATTTTACTACCAAATTATACAAAAGGAGCTCTAATTAATTAGCTTAAAATAATAAGTGCTTAAATCAAATATTTTATCAAGAAGATAGACACTAACTCAAATGGTTTTTGGTTCACATGACTTTAAGAATACAGTAATTGACCTCTGCTTAACTTTCTTTTCGATTCTGTTGCACCCTGATTCACAATTTCTCTTTATGTTCATCTTTAGAGAGAGACAATTAACATGGACCCAAATACCTCAGAGATACTGTGAGTCTTCTTCAATATTCACTCAAATTCTCAAAGCTGATTTAGACTCTTTAACCTTTACCCAGGGATCTACTCTTGTTCAGTACTTGTTTAGTATGTTGATGATCTTTTGCTCTGTAAACAGGGTGCTCTCTTAGACTCATTCTTTTAAAGACTCTAGCTGAATGAGGCCATAAAGCCTCTAGGTCTGAACTCCAGTAGGTGCAGACAACTGTTACTTACTTAGGACAAAAAATATTAATATCTCAGGGCACTCAAGCTCACCTCAAAATGCCTTGAGTCAATTTTGTTATAGCCCTCACTAGAGCTTGCACACTGACAATAGGAAAAGCTGCCACTATTTATACAAGACTCCAAGTATGCCTTTTGAGTCTGCCATGCACTTTGCACAATTTGGAAAGCTCATTTCTTAATTTCTGCCAACATTCCTATTGCCAATGGACCTATAATATCAGATAGATTGTATATTGGGCCAAACAGACTCCCTGTGCGCCCCGCCCCCGCTTTTTTTTTTAACTTTTTGACTTGTACTTATCTCCCATAACATGGGATATATGTGCAAATGGGGGATAATTAAGAAAAAAATATATATATATATAAATAGTTGGTACTGCCTTGGGATCTACAATATCTCTGACCAAATTATTTCCCAGTGAACTATTTGTAAATCTCACCAAATCTCTGGAGGAAACCGACACTCTCTAAGAAGCCCCCAAAAGCCCAGACTATCCGTTTTGGCACCCCAAATTGGTTTTATATAAAGATTTACCTCCAGCTTTAGGCTTTTCTCACTGTCCAGTTATTGTTTTCATGATTAGTGGATGGACTGAGTACTATCCAACTAGGTGTGCTGACGCCACAACAGTGGTAAAGAAATTAGTAACTGAGATTATTCCTCGTTTTGGTATTCCTTTATGGATTGAGTCAGATCAAGGGACTCATTTTAAATCACTTGCTTACAAAGGCTCTGGGGTACTCATTAAAATTTTATACCCTATATCATCCCCAATCCTCAGGGCAAGTGGAATGTAAAAGTCTAGAAATAAAAAGGACTTTGAGAAAAGTCTGTCAAGACACTGAACTTAAATGGCCAGAAACATCACCTTTGGCCCTTATAAAAATCCAGAATGCTGCAATTAGGAGACATGGTTTAACCCCTTTTGAAATAGTGTTCTGTCACCCCATGCCTACTGACACACTTATAACCCTTCAATTCCTGGACTGACTGAACACTATGGGGATTTAAGTGAACAATTTGATACCATGACTAAGCTACATACAGACACTGACTAATATGCTTGGAATATATCAACAGGTGAAAAGAGCATGGCCTCTGCTGACTGATAAGCCTTGCCACCCTTTTTTTTTTTTTGACCAAGAAATCGTGTGTACATCAAAGTTTTACAAAACACGTGCTGTCACCTCGCTAGGAAGGCCCTTATGATGTACTCTTAACTACCTACACTGCCACAAAGATAAAAGAAAATCCTCCTTTATTCATGTGAGCCATGCCAAACTTTACCAGGACAATTGGAGGATGACCACTACAGGTGACCTGAAAATAAGGATTTCCAGGGCCAGTTCCCAGGCCCCTGAAGCAGACATCTTCTCCATGTAGACAGTTTTTTCCCAAGATCATGGATCAAGAAACCCCATTTTTCATCTAAAGACAGATTTTTTCCTTTTTATCTCCCCCCCACCATGGTCCTTTTTAAACCCTTCTTCCTTTTAGCCTTCCCCTTCAAGGATTGGACACTGGAAGCTGTGGATATCACCTCAACCTATTCCATTCTTCCTTTTATCTTCCACTATAACTCTTCTTTCAAATTATGCCTTGCTCTTACTAACCCTTACTGTTTTTTCCAGCAAGCCAGGCATAGACCCAGCAACCCTTTACACCAGTCTTTCAAACCCTGGCTACACTAACTAGTCAATCTAATTGCTGGTTATGCCAATATGTAGACCATTCAGAGGAACCTAAACTCATTTTGTTTCTGCCAATGTGACAGCCTGGTGGAACCAGTCTGGAAGATGGATATATGATAACATGTAGCATCCACAACCAGACAAAAAACATCATGCTGCTTCTCCTGCTGGTGAGTCAACTGAACACAGAAAAACCTCTGGGGAAGCTTAAGAACTGTCAGGTAAAATCAGTAGAAAGAATTTTTCTCTTTTCTAGGTGACATACTAGGGCAACATTGTGATCAAACCCTATGGTTTGACTCCACACAATGACATTCTTACACTCTTAGGTGTACTAACCCTCATGATGTCAGTAATTGTCAAATCACCAGATGTTATGGAAGGCTCACAAGCCAGGCCTGTGCAACTTGGGGTAGTTCACTTGCTCCCGTTGTTAAGTTGCCAAACACTAAAGATTGTATATGGACAGATCAAAAGTCTGGACTGACTTAGTTAAGTGATAAAACCAAGCCCTGTAATTGCCAGAACCAGACCAAAGGCCTTTAGTATCAGATATTTCATAAGCTGTTCTGTTCCTATAGACTGGCAGGGACACGTGGACTCTGGCGATGTGGAAATACCAGTGAGGAAGAAGAGGTACAGCAAACTCCAGACTGGGAGGTCACAGGTTCCAACCTGACCCTATCCGTAAATTACACTGGTCTTTTTATTGCATGTGATGGTAAAGTATACAAGTGATTCCCTCCTAGATGATCAGGACGCTATGGACTTGGTTATCTGACACCCTCTGTTACCAGGTACTCTACTTTAAATGCCAGCCAAATTACAAACGGGCTCTTTCATTCATAAAGCGGTACCAAGCAAATGTACTAGATGTGATATTTTTAAAAACCCACTTGTATATCACAACTCTAAGTTCTTTTTGGTGCTCAGGACTCTTTCCCAGCACTTGGAACTCGTGAGATGGGAAAGGCAGTTTTGAATCTCTCCATGGTAATAGACAAGAGTTCAGTATCACCATGTAAGCATTGGGAGCACTTCAGTTAGAAGTCAACAGTCTAGTCTCTGTTGTATTTGAAAACTGCTGCACTCTGGATGCCCTGACAGCCCAACAGGAAGGAACTTGCATGATTATTAGTAAAAAAAAAAAAAAATGCTGTTTCTATGTAAAACCACACAGGACAAGTAGAGACTGTCATCTACACTTCTTAAAAGACAAGATAAATATTCTCCATCAGATTAATGAAGACCTATTTCCAGGAAGGAGACTGGTTAAATGGGGTGTGGGGAAATGCGCTTAGATCTGTTCTTTTCTGCTTATTCTCATTCTAATCTATGCCCTTGTCTCCCTTTTCAGATCTGTTACTAGACTATTAACCTGCTCTCTCTCTCTCCACAATTACGGAATCAGCTTTTAATGTGTGAAAGTTCTAGGGAAGTTCCAGATATGGGGGATGAAGGAGCTCAGGAAATTTCACCCCAAAATATGACTCTTGGTATAAAAGAGTATTTTGAATTACAGGTCCTTTGAGATCAAAAAAGCATTGGAGGGGCTTTCCCTCTATCTGCATAAACCAGACTGACCAATCAAAAGATCAAAGGGGGCAATCGACTTCCCTTCCTCTCCCTGTTATCTCAATATATTGCAGGTAGGAGGATGAAGAATGCAACCAGACCTGGCCCAAATCATTTAAATATAATACCTGTCTCTCAGATTAATTTAAGTTGCTCAGGTTAATTTAATCTGCTAAAAGAATCTTTACAAGTCAATCTGTTTTCCCCATCCATTCATCCTCCCTAGCAACCATTTATTACCTCCAAACAGGATTACCCATACTGCTCATCTCCCCCTCCCCTCTAAAAGACAGGTATAAAAATATCTGGACTTCCTTGGGATATTGGATAATCCCTCTGTGATTCTCCCCATGTGCACGGCAAATAAACCTTTCTTTTATTAATCTGCCTTATTTGTGAGTTAATCTTTCAAGGAACTTTCAGGGGAAAGGGCAAGTTTCCCCCTCACTCCTACAGTTTCATCATCCACCCAGCTATATCAGCCATAAACTCAAGCTTCCTCTTTGACCCACTCCATTAACCATCACATACAATCCATTCACTAATCATGTTGCTTTTTCATCTCCTAAATACAGTATTCTCTAACTTAGAGATTCTACACAGAGGTTCATGGACCCTGGAAGCTTTCAGAGGATCTATGAATATGCTGAATTGTAGGCAAAATTTGGTATAATTATGTGTATTAGCATTTTTCTGAGGAGACTATGTAGGCCATAGCTTTCATCACATTCTCAGACAGGTCTGTGACTCAACAAAAAGTTAAGAACCATTTCTCTAAATGCATCCATGTCTCTTCATCCACCGTCCGGCTCTGACCAGATGTAGTCACTGCAGAGGACTGTTTCTCCCTATAACAGCCTCTGTGCTCTCTAAAGCTGCATATAAGGAGGGGATCTTGCTGAGGCTTTAGGCTGAGGCCAGCAGTGGTGGATGCACTCTGCCCTAGGGAGCTCCTGTGTGCCATTGTGGCCTGCTGCCCTCGCCCCTTATGCCAACAGATCACTTATTCTCTCTTCCTTTTCCTCCCACCCCCCATCTCTCCTTTATCTTCTCCTTTTCTCTTTCATTCATTCTTTCCCTTCCCCAGCTTCTGTCTCATGCTTCATTAACACACTAATTATAGGGTAATCAAATCTTTGACATACAAAGCTTGAAGCCTCTTAAAACCAAGACCAGAGGCAGCATTCACCCTGCTCATTGGCTCTCCCTTGCAGAGTCCCCAACATTTCCTTCATAGGAGAGGAAAGGGGAGTGGGGGGCCTGAGCCTGGAGGTGTGGGATCAGTAAGTATGGCCACCCCAGCCCCAAGGATAGCTGTGGTGGGTTAAGAGGAATACAGCGGGCAGATCAAAGAATCTTAGGCCTTACAATCTTTGATTAAAACTTAAAGTTTGGAACAAACTTTACATTCTCTAACCCAATGTTTCTCCCATCTCTTCATTCCTTTCTTTTCCTCAACCCGTATTTCCAACAAAAAGTTCTGTTGACTTTGCCTCAAAATATATTCCATCCTGTTCTATTGATCAATGTGTGCATTCTTTCCTTAACACTGTAACAAAGGGAACAGCCTGAAAAAAGGTAAAACTGTTTCATGAGCTGTCTCTTTAAACCTCCCCCACTTTTTCAGGAATTAAAACCTGCATCCCTGTGGTAGGCCAGTAATCAGAGGGGCAGGGGAGCATCTTTTCTTCTTTGTACCTCAGGAGATGATGGCTCAGCGGAGGTCACAGAGGTCATGAGTCTGTCTTCACCAGGGATGGGATGGATCAGAACCATCAACTATAGTTAAACAGCAATCACCTGAAGCTGAAAATGTCTTTTAAAAGCTCTGTATTTCTGCTTATAGATGGGATGTTGGTACTTTAAGATGAGAGTGTGCCAACCTCCTCATTTGGCAGCACATTAATAAACCTCCCTTTCCCAGCCTGAGCAAGAGCGAGA
>NW_012152741.1:604656-618770 GCF_000956105.1 Propithecus coquereli
ATAAAATACATATTCAACTTGGTTTCCTGACATACAACTTCTAAAATCCTTTAAATCTCCAAAGTGATATCTTTCTGTATGCTAATGAGTTGACTGATGGCTGACAGTGCCTAGCTAGCTTCAGGACGGAGGCCAGTCTCCAGAAAGACCAAGGCAGGATTAGAGGGTTGGGACTTCACGCCAACCTCTTGGGAGGGAAGAGGGGATGAATATTAAGTCAATCACGCACAGCCAGTGATTTAATCAATCATGACTGTGTAATAAAGCTTCCATAACAACCCAAAAGGCCAGAGTTGGGGGAGCTTCCAGATAGCAAAACACGTGGAGATTCCTGGAGGCCACAGCACCTGGAGAGGGCATGGAAACTCAGAGTCCTTCCCACATGTCTTGCCCTATACGTTTTTTCATTAATATTCTTTGTAATATTCTTTATAATAATCCAATAAATATAAGTAAGTGTTTTCCTGAGTTCTGTGAGCTACAAATTAATAGAGATCAAATTAATAGAGTGGGTCGTGGAAACCCAATTTATACCTAGTTGGTTAAAAACACAGGTAAAACAACCTGGAGCTTGTGATTTGCATTTGAAGGGGAGAGGCAGTCTTGGAGACTGAGCCCTCAACCTGTGGGATCTGACACTATCTCCAGGTAGATAGTGTCAAAATTAAACACCCAGCTGGTGTCTACTACAAAATGGATTGCTTACTTGATGTGTGGGGAAATTCCCCCAAACATATGGTCACAGAAGTCTTCTGCATTGATTGATGTGGTGTGAGAACAAAGGAAAAACAGTTTGTGTTTTCTGCACTGTCTTATGTACTATAGCTTTATAGTACTGGAGCTGACTTGAAATCAGGTGGTGTGAATCCTCCAACTTTGTTCCTCAGTATCGTTTTGGTTATACTAGGTCTTTAAACTTTAAACTTTGGAATTATTTTGTCTATGTCTACAATATAGATTGCTGGAATTTTGGCTGAAATGATGTTGAATCTATACATGAAGCTGGGAAGAATTGACATCCTAACAATATTGAGTCTTCTTATCCAAGTACAGGGAATAGCTCTCCCTTTGTATAGATCTTCTTTGATTTCTTTTATCTGTGTTTTCTAGTTTTCTACATTTAGATCTTGTACATATTTTGTTATATTTGTTTCTAAATTATTTTATTGGTTTGCTACTATTGAAAATGGAATTGCTTTTTAAAAATTTCAAATCTAATTGTCCATTGCTGGTATGTAGGAAAGCAATTGATTTTTGTGTATTGACCTTGTACCCTGTGACCTTGCTATACTCTCATTAGTTCCAGAAGTGGGTTGTTTTTTTTAATTTTTTATTTCAGAGTATTACGGGGCTTTGGTTACATAAATTGCCTTTGCACCACCCGACAAGCATGCCCATTCCCCAGAAAGCATGCACCGCATCCGTTCAGTGTGGATTTACCCATTCTGTCCTCCCCCTTCCCACCTGCCCGACACCCTTTGAATGTTACTTCCCATATGTGCATATTAGTGTCTATCGATTAGTACCAATTTAATGGTTAGTACATGTGGTGTTTGTTTTTCCATTCTTGTGGTACTTCACTTAGAAGAATGGTTTCCAACTCCATCCAGGATAATACAATAGGTAGTTCACCAATTTTTTTATGGCTGAGTAGTACTCCATGGTATACATATGCCACATTTTGTTAATCCACTCATGTATTGATGGGCACTTGGGTTGTTTCCACATCTTTGCAAATGCGAATTGTGCTGCTATAAACATTGAAGTGCAGATGTCTTTTTATAGAATATCTTTTTTTCTTTTGGGTAGATACCCAGTAGTGGGATTGCTGCATCAAATGGTAGTTCTACTTTTAGTTCTTTGAGGTATCCAGGAGTAGTTTTTTTAAATGTATAGATTGTTTGGGATTTTCTATAATCCCACAATTTTGATAAATTGTGTTTTTATTTTCATTTAATTTGAAATATTTTTAAATTTCTCTTGAGACTTCTTCTTTGACCTATGTGTTATTTAGAAATGTGTTGATTTTTTTTTTTTTTTGAAACAGAATCTTGCTTTGTCCCCCAGGCTAGAGTGCAGTAGCGTGATCATAGCTCATTGCAACCTCCAACTCCTGGGCTTAAGCAATCCTCCTGCCTCAGCCTCCCAAGTAGCTGGGACTACAGGTGTGTGCCACCATGCCTGGCTAATTTTTCTATTTTTTTGTAGAGACAAGGTCTCGCTCTTGCTCAGGCTTTTCTCAAACTCCTGACCTCAAGTGATCCTCCCACCTCAGCATCCCAAAGTGCTAGGTAAAAATATATTCCAAGTCTGTCCACATATCTTTCTCCACCATTACTATCCTAGCCCAAGCTATCATGGTGTCTTACCTGGACCATCTGGTCTCATAACTAACCTCTTAGTTGGCCTTCATATTTCTGTTTTACCCCACTATAACCCATTTTCCACACATCAGACAGAGCAAGCTTTAAAATACAAAATTCAGATTGTGTCACTCCCAAGTAAAAACCCTCTCATGGCTTTTCACTGTATCTGAAATAAAATCTAGACACCTTCCATGGCCGACATAGCCCTACACAGTCTTGCTCCAGAACTTCTTTCCTACCTCATCTAGTGCCTGTCTTCCCTCTTGCTCTCTCCAGCTGGACTTCTTTCTGGAGACCTTTGAATATACCATGCTCATCCCTACGGCTTTCTTTCTTTTTTTTTTTTTAAGACAGAGTCTCACTTTGTTGCCCAGATTAGGGTGCTGTAGCATCAGCCTAGCTCACAGCAACCTCCAACTCCTGGTTCGAATGATCCTCCTGCCTCAGCCTCCTGAGTAGCTGGGACTACAGGAGTGCACCACAACGCTTGGCTAATTTTTCTATTTTTAGTAGAGATGGGGTCTTGCTCTTGCTCAGGCTGGTCTCAAACTCCTGAGCTCAAGTGATCCTCCCACCTCAGCCTTCCAGAGTGCTAGGATTACAGGCGTGTGCCGTGGCACCTGGCCCATCCCTAGGGCCTTTGTTCTTGTGTTTCACTCTGCCTGTGATGCCATGCCTCTGGATCCTCATGAAATGGCTTCTTCTTGTCATTCAAACTCACCTTAACTCTCACCTCTACGGAGGGTCCTTCCCTGACTAACCTTATTTAATCTTGTTCCCCATCCTCCACATATCACACTACCTTTGTACTGTATTTTTCATTTATTTTTGTAACACTTTTTACTTTTTTTTTTTTTTTTTGGAGACAGGGTCTGGGTCTGTTACCTGGGCTAGAGTGCCATGGCATCATCATAGCTCACTGCAACCTCAAACTCCCGGGCTCAAACAATCCTCCTGCCTCAGCCTCCCAAGTAGCTGGAGCTACAGGTGTGTGCCACAACACCCAGCTAAGTTTTCTATTTTTTGTAGAGATGGGATCTCACTATGGCGCTCAAGCTGATCTCAAACTCTTGGCCTCAATCCTCCTGCCTCAGCATTCCAAAGTGCTAGGATTACAGGTGTGAGCCACCATGCCCCGCCACTTTTAACTTTTTGAATTATAATTGTTGTCGAAACCGCAAGGGGGTTTTGGCCTAGGTCCAGTTGCTTGTCACTCAGAGACCCAGTTATTAAGACAAAGACCCAATTATTGAGGATTGCCAAGGAAGAAAGGAATTTGGAAAGATTGGAAGAAAAAAACTGTATGATCATTAGAAAAGATGCTGAGGAAGCATTTGATAAAGCTTAATCCCTACTCTTGACAAAAAAAGTTCTTAATATACTAGGAATAAGAGGAAACCTAACCTGATAAAAAGTGTCCTCCAAAATCCTACAGTGAACACTATATATAATGGTGAAGCATTGACACTTTTCCCTTTAAATTAACAAGACAAGGATGCTCATTATTATCCCTTTTGTTTGGCATTGAATTGGAGATCCTGCATGGTAAGACAAAGGGATTAACAGGAATAAGGATTTAGAAGGAAGAAACCAAATTGTCATTTAAATCTGCTTTCTTGTGTCTTGCACTCACTGGGTCTTTCTGTTTCCCAGAGGCCCACAGAACAAAGCTGTCCCCTCTTCTGCATGAGAGCCCCAGGTCTTCTTCCCTCTCTGGGCCTCAGTCACATCATCTGTAGAACAAGGTCATCCAAAAAGCTCCTTGTGGTTATATCCTTCCATGCTGCTCTGAGTCCACATCCTCCTTCCTACAGGCAAAACATCTCCATTTTCCTCAATGGTTCCTAATAGTGATGATTTCCAGATCCCTCCTTTCCTACCAACACACTCCATTTTGTTTTGTTTTTTGAAATATGGTGCCCAGAACTGGAGCAGAAGATGAAGAAAGACAAGGGCACAAAAAGATGGAAATAGAGAATTAGGCTGAAAACAGAGCTTGAAAATGGTAGAGAGAGGCAGCAGAGGGGGAGGGCTGGGGGGAGGGAGCAGAGAAGAGGCCGGGGACAGCCTCTGAGGCAGAAATGGCCTGGTGGGGCCAGCTTGTGGGTGGTGCCCCATCTCCTTGACTTACTTCCCTGGGATGGGGAGGAGGGTCCCCTACATGGTTTGGGAGACAGTGATGGGCGAGGAGTCTGTGGTCAGCCACGAGCCTTTGGTGGCTCTCCAGTCCTCCCATCCAGCTTTCCTGACCCTGGACTCCAGGACCCTCCCTGGGATGGGGGTCGTGGCAAGGGGCCTTGACAAAAGCCAGCTCCTCATGGGAAGGGGGAACTGAACAGAGCCAGGTCCTTGTCCAGGAGGCAGGAGCAGCCGCCACAGTGGGAGGGAGCAGCAAGCCAACAGCTGAGTGAGACAAGGCCTGGGTTATTTTTTTTCCAGTTTGTTGGCATGTGGGTGGATTTTTCTCCTTTTTTCTTCTCTCCTGCTCTCTGCCGTTTCCACAGAGATGTGGGAGTTTGCAAATTTGTCTCAGTAGAGGGGAGAGGCAAGAGCTGATTTTGGGGGTCCTTGTCAGGGACCAGGGGATCAGAGAAGAACACTGCATTTTTGGCAGCAAGAAAACTAGGACCCCTTCCCTGACGGTATCCCTAGAGCAAAGAAGCCTCTCACTCTCTCCTTTCCTCTTGAGGCCTTCTCACCTCTCAGTGCTTGGCTCCCAAATCCATCCCACCTGCTGACGCGAAAGCCTCTCTCTGCTTCTCTTCTTGCTCTGCAGTGCCAAATGCCCTTTCCTCAGGGCCCTGGACCAACTAGGGGCACCACCGAGACTCTTCTAGCCAGAGGCTGCTCTCCTCCCGGGTATCTCTGGGGGTTAGGGTTGGGGGACTGAGGAGCTTTCCTTTTTTTTTGAGCTATACATTTAAAGGATAAAAAATAGTACCTGTAGCACGTGCTAAGTGCCAAATGAGTGTTTCAAGCTTTCAGAGGGGGAAGTTTTATGAAAGGATTAAGGGGTGAGTAGTTTAGGGAAGTCGTCCTAGATATCATGGGACCAGACAAACTGACAAAGTAGCCGAGGACATGCCAGGCAGGGGCAAAGAGCATGGGGCTATGGGTTTGGACACCTAGATGCTGATCCTGGTTGTGCCATTAATTTGTGATGTGATGCTGAACAAGGAAGTTCCTTCCCTCATTTTGGGCTTTGTTTTCTCATCCAGAAAATGGGCTGGATCTCTTAAGCTCTGCAGATGTGTGCAGCCTGAATCCTGATTCCTGGCCTTGGGGGTTAGACGCTGTCTAATGAGATCATGTGTATTCAGAGTTCATCAAACACCATCAAGGGATAGGATGACCAACTGACCCTGTTTGCCTAGGACTCAGGCTTTTTGGGATGTGGGACTTTCAGTGCTAAAACAATCCCGGGCAAACCAGGATGCTTGGTCACCCTAGCAAGGACCACAACCACTAGTTGTTATTATCATTATCATTATCATTATTATTATTATCACCACTAGAGGGCAATACTCTCTTATGCCTGAGAGTAGGTCTTACAACCCCGACACCCCTCCTCCCCACACCCTCAACCTCCCCTGCCCAAAAGGTGCAGAACTGACCACTCATTCTAGGACCAATCAATTCTCTTGATCTTTCTCCTGGAGAGAATACTGAGGAGCAGAGAGATCTTTGAGTCCCAAATCCCAGGAGCATCCTTTCAGCTACGCCTGCCCCCTGTGGTCTGATTGCCTGAACCCCCACCAACACTCAGGTGTCCAGTCCCTCCCACTGTGGCAGAACTGCCTGCTTTTTAGCAGACTGGGGAAGTAGATGCCGGTAAGTAGCTTTGGTTTGTCTGAACACAATGGGCACTGTCGCAAGGCTATGCTGTTAGCCCCATGCTTTGATTTCTGGCAGTATTACATGTTCTACAAGGCTAGCCAAGGCCAGCTCCATTGGTACAGGAGCTGGCTTCCTCTTTCCTAAAGAACTGATTTCTGTTTTGTCTTATACCCCTTATCACAATGAATTGTAATTATAATTTACCTACCTATATACCCCATTAAGTTGTTGATTCATGCATTCAACGTACATGGATTTCTTATCACTTACCTACCACGTACCAGGCTTTTTGCCAGGCTTGTGCCATACAGTGGGGAGCAAAACAGAGTATCTGCCCTTGTAGAGCTAACAGTCTAATCAGGGAGACAGGAGGTAAGCAAACAAAGAACTGCTCAAATCAATATGTAATTACAAACTTGCTCGGTTCAAGGAAGGAAAAGGACTCACTGAGAGCATGTATCAGAGGAATCCGTCTAGTCCAGGAGTGAGAGAAGGTGCTGCCGATGAGCTGACATTACATCTGAGGTCTGAAGGATAAATGGGCAGTAAGTGGGCAAAGGCATGGGAGAGATCTCTCTATGCCAAAAGAACAGCAGGTGTGCAGGGCCTGAGAGCGGAAGAGCCTAGCTCCCTGGTGGAATCTCCCTGGTGGAATCGTTAGCCTACCTCTGGTTCATCTCTTGCTATAGCTCCAGGCCTGGCACATAGAGAAGCAAATAAATGTTGAATCAGATTTTTGTCATGGAAAGCTGGGAGTCAAAAGACCTAGCTTCTACTTGCAGCTCTTCTCGGTAATTCAATTCAATTCCATTTTCCAACTGCTTACCGTGCACACAGAGCCAAGCCAGGCTGGGGAATTGAAAGGTCAACAAAATCATCTCTGTCCTTAAGCAGCAAGCAGTCAAGTGGAGTAGCTAACATGGAACCAGTCCCTTCCACTCTCTGAGCCTCTTTTTATCTGGTTATAAAATGAGAGGTTTGGATTACATGATCTCTAAAATTCCTTCCAGCTCTAATAGTCTTGACCTGTTCTTCCTTGAATAACAGCCAGTTAGTTGGCAGTGGGGAGCAATGGAATGGATTTTTTTCTATTTCTCCTGCCCTAGAGGAATCACATGAAATAGGACTGGGGAAATGCAAGCTTGGGTTCTGTTTATGGACCATTCTTCCTTTTATGAGTGTCTCAGGAGTGGTCAGTGTTCACTGCTTTTGGCTAGAATGTTCCAGTGTTAGAGGAACCTTTGCTTCTTTCTTTCCTTCTTTCTTGTTTCCCTCCCACCTCCATTCCCTTTTCCCTCCAGACTTCTTTTCTACATCTAGGACTGTGTTGTACATATAACAGGGCTGGAAAGGATCTTTAAAATCATGTTATCCAGCTCCTCCATCCAGAGTTTACATTCCCTAGGCAACGGATCCTCCAGACAAGGCCATCCAGTCACTATTTGAAGTCCTCCAATGGCAGTGCACTCACCCTCTTCCCTGAGCTTCACATGTGAGAAGTTTCTTCCCTCTGGGATTGTCTCCCTGTAATTTTCACCCATTGCTTCTGGCTGTGACCTATGGAGCTAAGCAGAATAATTCCGCTACATTGCCCCCCTGACAGCCTATTGGATATTTGAAGACAGTAATCATGTCTTCATAGCCTGCTCTCCTATAGGACAGACATCACCTGTTCCTTCAAATGTTCTTTCATTGTTTCAAATCCCCTTAGCATCTGTAAATATAGTTTAGTTTATGTGAGATTTGTATCCCGCCTACTTTAAAGAGGATATTAGGCAACTCACCAGTTTATGACATGAAAGAAAGACAATTAGGGATAAAAATGTGGAAGAAAACAGACCAGAGACCATGTAAAGAAAGCATGAATAGATGTTGCCAGGTACCTAAAATGAACTGGATTATAATTGGACTGTGAATTTGGCTCAAAGTTTTATGGCAGCTAGGACAAAATTGGAAACACATCGGGTTATGTGGTTTTATGTTCTGACAGGATCAAGCTTACAAATCATCTTCAGAGAGAAAATTTTTCCTAAAACAAAACTCCAGACTAGCCTATTAGGATTGCTTTCTCTGTGCAGCTGCTCAAGACTGACAGGTACTTTGGTTACATCTCACCCCTTCCCCCACTAGAGGAAAGAGGGCTGGAGGGATAACTAATTAATTAGCCAAATGATGTCTCAGTTTTAAGCACCGCAATCTCTTTAGGGATCCCTACAGAGAAGAGAGTCTTTCTTTTCCCTTCACTTTTCCTTCTGTGTTCCTCACAAGATGGTCACTTTCCTACCTTTGTGCCCTCGGAAGTCTGTAATCTCAAGACTCTTCAGAACACTAGAGCTCAGGAAATAGCCCAAGAAAAGAATTGTAGCCTAGTGGTCACTGACCACAGCAATTGTGTGCACATCCCTTCTCTCTGGTCTTCAGTGTCTTCATCTAAAAAATAAGTTCACCTTTAAGTTCCCTTAAGCTCTGACATTTTGGACTATTAACTCCTTGAGGGAAAGACCAATGATTTTTTAGAATGTTTGATTTCCTCATCTCATGCCTGGCAGCTTACAGGTATAGGAGAAGATCTGCGAGAATCCAGTAGGAAAAACCAATTTGAACAGATGCCACCTTTGGATCTGAGGGAAATGTTTCATGGTTCTCAGTATTCTGACAAGTTCTTGTTGACTGGTTCCTGGCAGTGGTAAGATGTGGTTTTCAGGGCTCTTTTCTGCTATAGCACCACATTCCTTGGCAAAGCTGTCCGAGGGTAAGGGGAATTGGAGCAATCACCCCAGGGACTGGGGCTCCTGGGAGATGACTCTGGGAGGCAGCAGGCAGGAAAAGAAGGTAGGGCCACAGTTGCTGCTGAACAACAACGAATCAGTACTAAACTCCCCTTGGATAATAGCATCTAATAGTCAGTGTGTACGATATCCATGTGGGCCCCTCCCCTCCTGCCATGTCATTCCCCTGCTCAAAAACCTTCCATGACTTTTCATTGACCTGTAAGAGAAGGTCCAGATCCTTCAGTTTGGCAATGGAGTCTTCTCCAAGCTGAATCAAACTGTGTCTTCTCATCTCCTATCTCTTACAACACACACGCAGACAGACATACGCATGTCTCTTGTGTTCTCTTCAAACTATGCGTGGTTCCCTAAACACACACAGTTTTCCTGACTCTGTTCCTTTCCTCCCATAGCACACGGTTCCTTTCAGCAGGTCTTGCTCAGCTCTAGCACTTTGACCTCTTGAAATCCTCAGCTTAGCTCAAATACCTTCACATCCATGAAGACCTCCCAGCACCCAGTCCTTGCGCCTCCACGCTAGCGCTTTGCATAGTCTGTCTTGTTAGTCATGTTTGTGACTTATGCTTGTGGCTCTCTAACTAGACTGGGAGCTCTCTGAGGGCAGATGCTATATGTCATTCACCCAAGGCTTTCCATCAGCCTTCCCTGCCTTGTCTTTCTCCAGAGCACCTATCAGCATCTGTGCTAGTGTCTGGGGCTGCTGTAACAAAGTACCACAAACTTCGTGGCTCACAACAACAGATATTGGTTCACTCACAGCCCTGGGGGCTAGAAGTCAAAAACTAAGGTGTCAGCGGGGCCATGCTTCTTCTGAAGGATCTAGGAAAGAATCCTTCCTTGCCTCTTCCAGCTTCTGGTGGTGTGGCAATCCTTGGCATTCCTTGGCATCACTCTAATCTCTGCCTCTATGTTCACATGATGTTCTCATGTATGTGTGTTTCTGTGTCCAATTTTCCCTCTTCGTGTAAGGACACTAGTCATTGCAGTTGGACCCGCACTAATCCAATATGACCTCATCTTAACTTGATTACATCTGCAAAGATTCTTATTTCCAAATAAGGTCACACTCACAGTTTCTGGGTGGACATGAATTTTGGGGGGATACTGTTCAACACAGTTCACCAGCCAACATGCTCTACATACTCTATTTGTTTGTTGTCTCTCTCCCCCACTACAATGTCAGCTCTATGAGGTTAGGGATGATTATCCATTTTGTTCATTGCTGTATCCTCAGTGTCTAGAGCAGTGCTTGACACATAGTAGACATTCCATAAATATTTTGTGAGTGAATCTTAGTACCCATCTGCCCCCAACCCCAGAGGGAATCTGAATGAGAGAAGCAAGGATAAGGACTGCAATGCAGGCATTGCCTAGAGCATAAATAATCTGCAAGTATTTGCTGGAAGACTAGAAATATTCAATGGATATACTGTATTACTTTAACCTTTATGGAGCACTTTGTACAAGGTACTGAGGGAAGATACAAAGAAGTGAGAAGGAAACATCTGAGTGTCCTGACTATGCCTCTGTGTGACCCTGGGCAAGTCACTCAACCTCTCTGTTTCATTTTCCTCACCTGTAAGATGGAGGTAATAACAGTACCTACCTCATAGGATTGTCATGAGGATTAAGTGACTCCATATATGAAAAGTGCATAGCACAGTGCCTGACATTTGGTAAGCACGATAGACGTGTTAGCTATTATTATTGTAGTTGTTGTTATGTACCAGCTCTGTGCAAGCTGTTTTTTTTAAATGAAGTTTTATTGCGATATAATTCATGTACCATAAAATTTACCCTTTTAAAAGGTACAATTCAACCAGGTACGATGGTTCACGCCTGTAGTCCTAGCACTTTGGGAGGCTGAGGTGGAAGGATTACTTGGGGTCAGGAGTTCGAGACCAGCCTGAGCAGCACAGTGAGACCTTCCGTCTCTACAGAAAAATAAAAAAATTAGCCGGGCATGGTGGCACATGCCTGTAGTCCAAGCTACTCAGGAGGCTGAGGCAGGAGGATCACTTGAGCCCAGGAGTTTGAGGTTCCAATGAGCTGTGATCACGCACCACTGCACTCTAGCCTGGGTGACAGAGCGAGATTCCGTCTTCAAAAGAAAAGCTTAAAAAAAAAAAGCTTTAAAAAAAATAAAAGGTACAATTCAGCGGTTTTTAGTATATTAACAGGGTTGTACAACCATCACCACAATCTAATTTTAGAATATTTTTATCCTCTTCCAAAAAATCCCCATACCTGTTAGCAGTGTCTCCCCATTCCTCCACCCACACTCCAGCCCCTGACAACCACTACTCTAATTTCTGTCTCTATAGATTTGCCTATTCTGAAATTTCACATAAAAGGAATCTTATAATATGTGGCCTTTTATCACTGGCTTCTCTCATTAGCATAATGTTTTCAAGGTTTATCCATGTTTTAGCATGCATTAGTGCTTCATTCCTTTTTAATGGCTGAATATGATTCCGCTGGGGGCTGTACCACATTTTGTGTATTCATTCATCAATTGAGCATTTGCTTGTTTCTACTTTTTGGCTATTATGAATAATGTTGCTATGAACATTCATGGACAAGTTTTTGTGTAGATGTACCTTCTATTTCTCTTGGATATATACCTAGGAGTGGAATTCTTGGGTCATATGGTAACTGTATGTTTAACATGTTGAGGAACTGCCACTTTGTTTTCCAAAGTGGCTGCACCATTTTACATTCCTACCCTCGATAAGGGTTCCAGTTTCTCCACATGCTTGCTAACACTTCTCATTGTCCTTTGGATTTTAGCTACCATAGTGAATGTGAAGTAGTATCTGTGTGTGTGTGTGTGTGTGTGTGTGTTTAAGAAACTGATGTTTAGTTTCTATCAACCTTATTTCTGTTTTCTGTTCAAAAGCCTGTGGAAGAACAGCTTAAGACTACTCAGTGGTTATTCCCACTCATTCAGTGGCCTGAGCAGTGGGAGTTGCAGGCTAGGCTTCACGGGTAGGCAGAGACCTCCAAACTTTAGTAGAGAACTACTTAATAGGCACAGAGGGCATTTGCATGCCTTCAGACCAGTCTGTGACCTTGGGTTGAAGAGCTGTAAACTCAGGAGTGGGAGCAGTCCATTTACCCTGAAGTTCCTCCTTGGTTACAGCCTTTTCAGCAGCAGTCTGCTTTTCCTTTTCAATCTCTTCAGGATCTCTGCAGAAGTAGAGATTAGGCATGACCTCCCATGGGTGTTCACAGGAGATGGTGCCACACATGTGCAGAACTTCCCGGGCCAGCATCCACATCAGACTCCCTTGTTACACTGGATGGCAATGTCCACATAGCGCAGAGGAGAATCTGTGTTACCCAGAGCAATGGTAGGCAGGTTAACATGAGACACCTCTGTGAGAGGCTGGTGGTCAGCCCTGGGATCAGTAACCACCAGCAGATGTGCCTCCTGGGAGGCTGTCTGGATTTAGTTAGTGAAAGTTCCAGCTATGAAGCACCTAGCAATACGAGTGGCCCCGATGGGAGCAGCAAACTTCAGCACAGCCCACTGGCCAGTATTCCTGGAGGATATAACAGTGACAGCGGCCGGGTTTTGAAGTGGCAACAACGGCAGAAGCTTCATCCAGGTTCCCTTCAGATTTGTGATGTAGATGTCCTCACTTTTCCTTTTGTAGATGTACTGTTCCATTTGGAAGTCAACATTGATGCCATCCAAATGGGTTCCTGCTGCAAGGAATTTGAGGATATCCTCTTCTTTCATCCGCAGGACATCAGAGGCTCCCAACGTTGTGAAAGTTTCCCTTTAAGTTACTGGGGAACCCAGGAAAATGCCTTAGGGGTAGCCTGAAAGCTCATTGTGGTTTTAATTTGCATTTCCTGTTGGCTAATGAGGTTGAGCATCTTTTCTTGTGCTTATCGGCCATTTGTACATCTTCTTTGGAGAAATGTTTATTCAAATCCTTTGCCTCTTTAAAAAAATGGATTGTCTTTTTATTGTCGATTTGTAAGAGTTCTTTATATATTCTAGATACGAGTCCCTTGTAATCATATACATGATTTGCACATATTTTCTCCCATTATGTCGATTGTCTTTTCTGTGGAAGGTGTTTTTGCATGATTTATGCAAGACCACCCCATGGGGTAGGTGTTATTGATAGGGAAATGGAAGTTCGGAGAGGAGAAGAAGGAATTTAAATCCAGCTTTGAGAGACTGTGAGAGAGAAAGTGAGAGAGAGAGAGCACACGAGCTAGCGAGAGGGCATGCACGCGTGTGTGAGAGTATGTGCAAGGGCAAGTGCGTGTGCTTCTGGCTGGGGAAATCAGGGTTGGCTTCAGCAAGGTGGCATTTGAGTTAAGTCTTGAAGGATGGGTACAACTTCATTGAATAGAGATGTTGGAGTGAATGGGAAGAGCATTTCCAAAGAAGAGCAGGAAGTGAACATTGAATGAATGGAGCTTTGATCCCAAGAATGGCTGTGATAGGGAGTCCCCGGGATTTGTTGGGATGGGAGATCCTGGGACTGCCTTGGTTGGAAGACCCAGGGACTGGCCAAGATGGGGGATCCTGGGGTTGGCAGGGGTAGGGGATCCGGACCATTGGCTTGGATGGAGAGTTTAAGGGCTGGCTGGAGTGGAGGATGCCTGTGGTGTTGTAGTATGAGTGTGTTTGTTTGGTCGGGGGAGTGGTGAGCTGCAGACTGGCTGGGCTGGAGGGGCACAGGGCCGGCTGGGATGGGAGACCCAGGGACTGACTGCCCATGATGGGGTCTGGAGAGAGATCGCCTGAGATAGGAGGTCCAGGTGTTGGCTGGGATGGGGAATCTGACACTGGTCGGGATTGGGAGACATAGGGGATGGGGAGTACACGGGTTGCCTGGACCTCGGGACTGCCTCGGACGGAGGCCCCTTGGATGGCTTGGATGAGGATCCTGGGCCTGGCGCACCCCAGGGACGTTGGAACGGGCTGGGATGGAGCGCTTGGTTAGGCTGCCTTAGGTGAGGACCCTAGGACGGGTGGAATGGAGAGACCTCCAGCAGGCTGTGATGGGGCTGGCCCTGGCCCGGCGTTGGCGCCTTGGGGCCAATCCAGCTGCGGGTGCGGGTGGCAGCCGCAGGTGGGGCGCGCGGGGGCGGG
>NW_012152741.1:618820-745497 GCF_000956105.1 Propithecus coquereli
GGGCCGGCGGCCGGGGCGGTCCCGCGCGGCCGCGCTGCGCAGTGACTCCGCAGCGGGCGGAGCGCCGTGGGCCGCGTCCTTCCGAGCCGTGGCGGTGGCGGTGGCGGCGGCGGCGGCGGCAGCAGCCTCAGCTCCTGCTCCCCGTGCCGTCGGCCCCAGCGCTGTCTCCCGGGCCCCCCCGGGCCCCCGGGCCGTCGAGCCCGGTGCGCGCCCTCGCGTCCCGCCGGCCCCCTCCCCCGGCTGGGCCCGGGGGAGGGTGGCGCCGTGAGCGAGCGGGGACCGGGCTCTCTTGCCCCTTCCCCTGCCCCTGGGCCGCCAGGATGGAGGCGGGGTCGGGGCCCCCGGGCGGCCCGGGATCGGAGAGCCCCAATCGAGCGGTGGAGTACCTGCTGGAGCTGAACAACATCATCGAGAGCCAGCAGCAGCTGCTGGAGACCCAGCGGCGGCGCATCGAAGAGCTGGAGGGCCAGCTGGACCAGCTCACCCAGGAGAACCGCGACCTGCGGGAGGAGAGCCAGCTGCACCGGGGGGAGCTGCACCGGGACCCCCACGGCGCGCGGGACAGCCCGGGCCGCGAGAGCCAGTACCAGAACCTGCGCGAGACCCAGTTCCACCACCGCGAGCTGCGGGAGAGCCAATTCCACCAGACGGCCCGGGACGTGGGTTACCCGAACCGAGACGGCGCCTACCAGAACCGGGAGGCTATGTATCGGGACAAGGAGCGAGACGCCTCCTACCCGCTCCAGGACACTACCGGTTACACAGCCCGCGAGCGCGACGTGGCCCAGTGCCACCTGCACCACGAGAACCCAGCCCTGGGTCGCGAGCGTGGCGGGCGGGAGGCCGGGCCGGCGCACTCGGGCCGGGAGAAGGAAGCCGGCTATTCGGCGGCGGTGGGCGTGGGGCCGCGGCCACCGCGGGAGCGGGGCCAGCTGAGCCGTGGCGCATCCAGGAGCTCCAGCCCCGGCGCTGGCGGAGGTCACAGTACCAGTACCAGCACCAGCCCTGCCACAACCCTCCAGAGAAAGTAAGGAATGTGTGTGTGTACCTCCTGCTCTTCCCTGTAGATCCCTCTCCAACTTGTCTGGCTGATAAAGTAGGAAGCCTGTGCCTGATTCTATGTCCTCCTCTCCTGTCCCAACCTGCCAGGAGAAGCCGGGTCTTCCCCATCCAGCCGACACCCCTTCCCTAGCCACCCCAGACTGGGTTGGCCAGATGAGTGCAGGCGTCTCTTTCCCAGTACCACGGCCACTGAGGGACTAGAGCTGTCATCACCGCCTCCCCCGCCTCCACTTCTTCAACCCCTAGCTGTATCTTTGCCAGAAGATGGGTTTTCATTTATTTATTTATTTTGGTTTTGTTGGTTGGGATTTTTATCGTTGGGGATGGTGTCCACTCGGAGCCCCAAGGGAGAGAAAGCCCCCCTCCCTTTTTTTTTTTTTTTTTGCCTGATCTTGTTTCCTCTGGCGGCTTCAGCTCCATCCTTTCCCAGAGAGGCAGGTGGGGACCAGAATGGCTGCTGGAGGCTGAGACATCCTTCTGAGGGGAACTGCAGCACATTCTGGCCAGGGGGAGCAAAGATGGGGGAGCAAAGATGGAGGCCAGGCCCTTGGCTAGTTCCTCAAAGTCCACCCCCTCTCCACCCTTCAAGAAAAACAACACCCATTTAAAGAGCCCTTCTGGGAAGGGAAGTCTACAGATCTCCCCTCTGTTGGATCAGTTCCAGCTCCTGCGCTGAAGTGTGTGTGTCTGTCTATTTGGGACACATTGGCAATATTTCTTGGGTTGGTGGGACATTGGCTGGGTCCGCTTTTTCCAGGTAGATACCATCGTGAGTTGATTGGGATAAATTTATCAAGCTGAGAGAGTCAAGGACGTGCAGGCTCACAGGGCTGCCCTAAAGGTTCCCTTATTTCTTTTCTGCCGTGCTAGAAAGAAAAACGAATTGGGAGTTAGGGGATCTGGATGCCCCTTCCAGCTCTGCTGCAGATTGGCTTTGTGACCTTGACTGAGTCCCTTCCTCTCTCAGGCCATCAGTTCCCTGTATCTTTTTAATTGGCAAGGTCTGCCATGGATGCTCTTAAAGGACCCCTCCAGCTTAGATTTGATGGTTCTGTGACTAATCCAGCCACGCTACAGAGCAAGTCTGAAGTCCTCTAGCGAATGGACAGGCTTCCCCTTCCTCTCACTGCTCAGCTGGTCCTACCATGTGCCACAACCAGTGGAGTGTCTCTTGGAGGCTGGGCTGGGGGTGGGGAAGCCTTCTGCCTCAGGAAATCTGCTGGGAGACAGCTCTCTGCAACTCCCCCGTGGTGAGGCAGCAGGCTGGGGTGCTGGGTTGAGATGGCTGGGCCCCAGGAGCAGCAGCTGCAGTTTGAGGGTTCGGCTGGCCACCACTGCAGTGCACCCTCAGCTGAGTTTTGGTGTGGACTGCCCCTGAGTAGTCTGGGGGCAGGGGAATGGGCTCTCTTGTTCAGGCAGGGCTTCTGGGAGCCCAGTCCTGCAGGACTGACTGTGTGCACCTCTGGGCACCACACTGGACGAGGGACACAAGTAGACCAAGGCCCACTCAGGAGAAGACCATGGTGGGTGGAGGTAGAGGAAGACTGGATTGGACACTGTGGTCCTTGAGCCTCGCTGCAGAAGACTTTTCTAGAGGGGTCAGACCTGTGACAGAGGGAGCAGCCTCATTATTGTGTTGCTCCAGGGAGCAGAACCAGGAACAGTGGGAACATTTAAGATAAATTAAGAACTTTCCAACCTGGCCATCTGGTGATGCAGTGGGCTGCCTCAAGGGGTAGAGGTGGGAGCTGGCTGGACATGTCCATCAGAGGCCAGGCGCAGGTCTGGGAGGGCTGAAGAAGCATAATTCCTGAATTAGGTATAAAGCCCAATGAAATAACCTGGGTTTTCCCCAATTCCAGGATTCCATTACTTTCAGATTCTCCATCCTGCAGACATGGGTCTGAATCTCTTGGCTGGCCAGAAGCCCATTTGCTCTTGAGTTCTGTGCTTCTGCCATCCACGCAGACCTGCTTCTTGGTCTTCCCTCTTTTTGTGCACCTTCCAGGTTGCTTGTTGGATTTCCTTGCTTCACATTTCCTACTGGATTATTAAAGGGGTTTATAATTTCTCTCATAACCATGTATTAACTATTTGCACATCCATTATTACCTCTTTTTGTCATCACAACAAGCCCCGTACAGTGAGCATTAGCAACTCTATTTTAGAGATGGGGAAACTGAGGCTCCAAGATGAAGGGACCTTGTTCAAGGTTACGCTACTAGTTTCTAATGGAGCTGGGACTAGAACCCAAGTTTACCTGTTTCCAAGGCCTGTTATTTTTTTCACTAGAGCTCGCCAACCCACAGGAGCTTCTTGGCCTCAGGATCTGGACTGGTACTGAGCTGGGAGAGGCCTGAGAGCATTAGATATCTAAAGGGTTGGAGCAGGTGGGAGAGCAGTCCCGGATGAGTGGGGAGTCGACGGGGGGAGGGAAGAAGGCTCTGTCTCCCTCCTTTGCACTCTCCCTCCTGGCCAAGCGGCGGGAGGGCCTGTCGATGCAATAGCCATTGCTGCCATCGCTGCTGCTGCTGCTGCAGCGACTCCCCTGCTAGGCCTGTTCTGGGTTTGTAAGGAGTGGGTGAGAAGGCTGCCGCTGGAAGCGAGGGCAGGCAGGGTGGGAGTTGAGCAGCAGAGGCTGCAGCATTGGGGGAGGCTAGATAGAGCGGGGGCGCTCCCAGCCCCCAGGCTCCCTCTGCTGGAGGAAGAGGGGAGAGTGGCGCCTGGGCCGTGCTGAAGCTTGTTGGGGGCCGCTCTGCCTGGGGACTTTATTTAGTCCTCCCAACAACGCTATGCGTCTGTCACCGCAATCCACATTTTACAGCTGAAGAAACTGAGGGTGCAGAGAAGTGAAGCCTACCAGAGGTCACACCATTAATAAGATAGACTCCTAATCCTGTGAACTTTCCCTCTACTGCGTTGGACATCAGCTGTCATGTCCACCCCATCTGTATCGTCCACCCAGAATTCCCACATCCTCCTGTACTGTCCCTTTTGGATAGGTCCTAGGATGCTGGTATCCCTTCTGCTGTGCTCTGGGTGTGGCCTCTCTAGTGCAGCACAGAGTGAGATGAGTCCCTACGTCCTTTTGGTTGCTGGTCCTCTGTATGTGAAGGTTTTGTTTGTTTGTTTTTCAGTAATTTTGGCCCTGACTACATGCTCAGGTCTCTACTTGGGATTGTCACCTCCCCACCAGTGATTAGAAAAGATCTGTTTTGGTTGTTGATCTTAGCCTGGCCACCTTGCAGTTCTGGCACCTGGAATGATTGATAGGAGTGCTAGGAGCCACCGCTGAGTTGCTCCATGCCGAAGAGAGCTGCATTTCCATGCTTTTTGCATGGGCCCAGCTCTGGCTCTGCTGTAGGCGGTGGTGGGCTAAAGCTGCTGTGGTGGTAACTCTCCTTCCTCTGCCCCCACCTCCACTCACCCACAAGCTGGCTCACGTTTGGGGGTAGCAGCTAGAGGGACTGGCCTAGTATTCTTGATAGCCAGGGTAATACGTGGTCTGCAGCATGGCTGCCAGATTGTCCTCTGCATGCTCCCCCGCAGGGGCTAAGGCCACTGAGAGGGAGCCAGTGAGAGAGCAAGCCCAGGGATAGGCTCTGGGGAAGTCTGTCTCCTTTGGGGTCTTGGGAGCTTTTCCCAGGGGATCTCTCCTTCTTCCCAGGAGGGCAAACCATTTATCTGTCCCCCCTGCCCCCGCCACTGTGTTGTGAGCATTGTCTTCACATGGGAGGAAATGATAATTTTGAGTTTAATGAGAATTAGACAAGTCTTGCTTCTCTACCTAGATCCGGGGCAAGAATGGGGTCGTTGTCATCCATAAACATTTCTTGCCTGTGCACACAGGGCAGGAGGGGCCACCAGGCTGAACGAACACCGTGTTCTTTGTGCTAGCAGAGCCCCCCACCCCCTGGCCAGGGAGACAGGGTTGCAGGCCCAGCTATTCCACAGAGACGGTGCTCAGGATGAAATGAGTGGCAAGGGTGGAGAAGAGTGGAGGTTCTCAGAGGAAGGAGGGATCAGGGCAGGCCAGGCCACTAGTTGAGGACCCTGGCAGCGAGTGGGGGATGGGGGGACTTTGAAGGAGAGTGAGTGGTCCCTTGGTGGAGGGAGTGCTGGAAGACACCAGACCAGGCTTGCCACCTGCTCTTTCCTCATCTGTCCCGCCACTGCCTATTGTGGCCTCTGAATTTGCTGGGAGCATAGTAAAGGCCTGGAGCATGGGGAAGAGGCCACATGTGTACAGAGTGAGTCTCGGCCTTCTGTGTGCCAGGCCCCACGCTATGTGGTTTTATGTAATAATAGCTAACATTTTTTTTACTGTACTTACTGTGTGCCAAGCACTATTTGTTCTAAGCTCTTTCCACGTATTCATTCAATAGTCACATAAATCCTTTTGTGTAGATATTGTTATTAACTCCATTCTACAGATGCGGAAACTGAGGCCCAGAAAGGTTGGCTAACACATCCAAGGGGCCTTAATGAATAAGTGGCAGAACTGTGAAGGAGCCAATGGAGCCTAGAGGGTCGGGGCTCCAGGGTCTGCAGTGTTCTTACCCACTACGCAGCACTGCTTCCTAGCTCATTTGCACAGAGCCCCTGCCAGGTGAGTGTTATTATTGTCCTCATTTCTCAGACTCAGAAATGAGGATCAGAGAAATGCAGTGACTTGCCCGAGGTTACACAGCAAGATGGGGCCCAGAACTGTCTGGCTCCTAAGCCTATGGTACACCACTGCCTCTTGCAGGTGGGCTTTAAAGACATCGAAGCCAGTCCTGGCTCTGGCTTTCCCCAGCAGAGCTCCCAGGACCACTGCTTTAGGCAGGCTCCCTCTCGTGATCATCCCCTGAATTTTTGCCATAGTCTCTTAATAGAGTGCCCCCCTGCTCTTGCTCTGTCAAGCCTCTGATGAGGTGCAGCCAGGCCACGTTGTGCAGTACGGCTCTGGTAGTTTCCCGCTCTCATTGGCCTGCAAATTCCCCCACCTGCCGTGCACGGTCCTCTTAGGATCTGCAGCCAACTTACCTTTCTCCTCTCATCTTTTTACAGTCCTTTCACACAGGCCATGCTCCAGCCAGACTGACCTGTGTACCCCTGTTGTTAGCCCGCTCCGGCCTTCCCATAGCCTCTGGGTCTTTGCCCATGCTGTTCCCTTCTCTGGGGCTGCTGTGTCCAGTTCCCGGGCTGGACTCAGCTGTCACCTCTCCTGTGTTTGTTCTGTGGTGTCTCTTGATGCTCTGTCTATCCCTGTCCCTTGCAATGAGCACTCTGCTCCTTTTTATACCTTCATGGTTGTTTACATCTTGTGTCCCCTCCACTAGACCGAGAGCCTCTTCAGATTCAGATTTAACTGACATATATTGCATGTGTGTTGTGTGTCAGGCCCTATGCCCGGTGCTGTGGGCATGAGTAAAGGAGCTGCTTAGTAAATGTTGAATAGACAGACGAATGTCTGATTAAGTCCTGGTGAACTAATGGCCACCGGGGCCTGATTTTTTTCTTCTAGGACTCCTGTAGTGAGAAATGCCAACTACAGGATTCTCTTGGCCTTTCTGTGGCTATTTCCTCACACTCCCTGGAGACATTTTGGCCTTTGCTCTTTCTGCTCCTCACACTCTCCAGTCTCCCAGTTCATAAGATGTCAGGATAGCAGAGTTGGATGAGACTGTGGAGACATTTAGCCCAATCTGCTCATCGTTATATCTCCCTACATGGCACGGGCACGTCAGGCCATGGTCTTGACCCTCGATGCAGAAGCTTCTGTTCCGAAAAGAGCAAAGAGGCCTGCACAGGACCTGTGTGCAGTTCACCCAGCCCAGTGGGAAGTCGTTTATTTATCCACCAAATCTTTCTTCTGCTCAGACCTTGGGCTGCACACAGCGTCTCAGGGTTGAAATAAGACTTGATGCTTGTAGCTCATTCCCTGCTGTATTCCTTGGCAGAGTCATGAACACTGGTCAAGAGGAAGAATGGTGAATACATACATGACTTCCTCTTTTGGGGGAGCTCGTTTAGTGCAAGATCATTTGCTAGTTACTCTAATTTCCTCGTGGTATTTGGTTTCTCTCCAAGCCTCCATGTTGAAAGCATTTATACCGAGGGGCCCATTCCGCAGCGCTTAGTAGCTGAAGCTCTCGGGCCTTAGCATTCAGAGAAAGGGTGGTGCTGCAGAAGGAGGATTTTGTGTGATGCTAGGCAAGTCACTCACTTTCAGAGCCTCGGTTTTCTTAAGTAGAAAACGGAGATTAAATATTTTCTGATATGTGAGATTCATGTTGCCCCTCACAAAAATGTATCGAAAACTTTCCTAGCTGCCCAGCATATCCATCAGGGTCCTGATCAGTATGGAAAGCTGAGGGCCGAGGATGGAAAGTAATATTAGTAGATGAAACTGCCCTGCCCCCTAGAGGTGGAGTGTAGCAGACAAAACAACAATATGAGAACGGACACACAGCATCCTTTTCAAAACAAAGATGACAAGTAAGAGCTACATGGCTGATTAGGATTATTCCTCTAACATTTAGATGTAAATTTATCACCTGATGGGTACCATTTCAATAATACCAAGTGTTAAAGGGGTAATATCATTGCGTATCCAGGCCTTGCGATTTCCTGCTGGTTTCCAGGATACAGCATACTGCATTCACCTGAATAAAAACAGTATTTTCTTTCCTATAACCACTTCAGAATTATTGTCATTATATCCATGATGAAAGGTACCTAAATATGTCCTTCCCCCAAATTTTTGTACAAAACTGGGAGGCATCTCACATAGCTGTGTATCTGATATACTAGCCAGTTCCTAAATAACCCATCTCATCATGATTGTTGGGAAAATTAAGTAAGATGACACAGATGATGCACTAAGCACACAGTATGTGTTTACTCAGTGATAGGCATTATTATTAATAATAACTTTGTAAAGCCCTGTGCTGTGGGAGGGCAGAAGGGAGAGGTCATGTGGGAGCTCACTATATTTATCAGAGGGCGGTCAGTCCAGTGAATATTGTGTCCCTAGTATGTGCCAGGCCTTGTGCCATCACAGGCAGAGGGTTCTGTGATTAGTATTATACAGTTCTGGCTTCAGGGTGCTCACAGTTGGGTGGAGAAGATGGTCATGGAAACAGACGATTGTAGTGTGGTGTCCAGTGTGCTATGCTAGAGAGGAGCACAGGGGGCTGTGGGTGCCCAAATGAGGAACATCTACCCAGACCATCCAGGAAGGCTTCCTGGAGGAGGTGATATCTGAGCTGAGGCTTGGAGGATGGACAGCATGTAAGTCAGTGGGAACTGGGGGCAAAAGGAAGACTAAGATGCAGAGGCAGGGAACCAGCAGGATATGTGAAGGGGGCACTTTTATCAATTCACTACAAACTAGAGCACAGGCTGGGAGGCAGGAAATGTCGGGAGAGGAGTCGGGAGTGTTGGCCAGCCTAGATCATGAAGACACTTGACTAGCAACATCAGGAGCTTTATGCTATTGGGAATTGGGAGCCAACATAGGGTTTTAAGCTGAGGGGGAGGGGTGCCTACTGTATAGTACTGGGGGACATGTTGAGAGCCACATTTTGGAAAGATCCTTCCAGAGGGTAGTTTGGAACATAGATTGGAGGGCATCCAGTGAGGAGGCTGGTACAGCAGTCTGGATGAGAGGCAAGAAGGCCTGTGCTTGGGCAGTGGGAGTAGAGATAACCTATGGGGGGAAAAGGATGATGACAACACATGGACAAGTGCCATGACAGAGGGGGAGCACAGCCTACTGCAGGAGCTCAGAGGAGCAGCCACTGGTCATGACCAGTAGGGTTTTAATAATACCAGCATAAGAGTCAAGAAACTTTGAGCTGGAAGGACCCTGAAAAATCATCCGACTGAAGGTGTTCATTTTACAGATGAGGAGACTGAGGTTCAGAGAGAGAAAGGACTTGTATAAGGCCACTCAAGGTGTGAGCAGAAGAGAGAGCTCTGATTAGAAGAGTCACTCTAGTATTAAATGCCAGTGTTCAAAGCATCCTTCCTTAAATGTGCTAATTCCTGCCTCGAAATCCTGTGAAGGTTGTAGGGATTGTTATTTTTTATGTCCTACAGATGAGAAAACCAGGGCTCAAAAGGAGGCTAGGTGAGTTTTGGGGCAGGAAGTGATGAAGAAGAGGCATCGCCTAAAGGGCTCTTGCTTCAATGGCAGACAGACCTGCTGCTCTGTTCCAGTCCCTCTGAAATCAAATATGCTAGATTCATAGCTGGGGAATGAACCCAGGGTTCTCTTTCTCCACTCAGCCCAGGCCCAGCCTTCTTTCTGCTGCTTTCTGCCTTAGATGCCCCATTTACTATAACAGAGGCAGCTGAGAGGCATTTTCTAGCCTGACAGCCAGGCCTGTCACCCCCTTGTCTGTTTTCATGGAAGAGGGTGGGCCTGTGGCTGTCATTACTACATCCCCATTGCCTTGGGCAGGACATCTCTGGCCTGGGTGTCTCTGTTTTGGGGCCCCATGGTATGATATTGCAAAGAATGAGTTTTGGAGACAGACAGACCTGAGTTTGAGTCTAGGCTCTGCCCCAACCCGTGGGATGATCTCAGCTAGGTCATTTTACCTTTTTTGAGCTTTAGTTTCCTCATCTGTAAAATGGGATAACAATGCTTATCTCTCAAAAGTAACCAAGATAATTTGAATGGCATTCCCTGATACTTATAGGTGCTCAATAAACAGTCATTTTTCTTCTCTTTCATGAAATCTCCCATGGACAATGACTTGAAGAATTCAGTGCTAGGCAAAGCTTTGTACTGAATATAACTCCAGAAACTGATATATTCCCTCCTTCCTAATATGAGGCTATCACGGTTCATTGTATCTTCCTTTTTGTCTCAGCCACCAGTTAATTTGAAGTATATCTCTGGCATCTTTGTTGATCTCTTTTTCTGAGTTCTTATTTTCAAGTTCAGTTTCTATTCTGTGTTCTTGGAGTAAGCAGCCTGAAATCCTTTGTGACTCAGGCAGGTATAAATAACTAATGGGTGTAAATAGTTGAATCAATGAAAGGCTGGAGAGGCTGGACTGGTGTTGGTGGGATTCGAGGAGGACCAGAGGGTGGTGCAGGCTGGGGCAGCTGAGAAGGTATCTGTGGATGGCTGTGGGGAGCCAAGGGTTTAGTGAGGAGGGGCTAGCCCTTCATCCACCTCTCTTGCTCCTGCTTTTGAAAGAAGGGTAGATTGGAGAACAGGACCTCATGTCACCCAGAATCATCAGCCTCTCCATTTTGTATGTATAATGTGGGAGATAGAGGTCCAAAGAAAGAGAAGGGACTTGTTTTGAGAAATTAAATCAAAGCAATACATATATACAATTTTTAAAAGATAAAAGGTATGCAAGGAGTGGTGTAGTAAAAAGCCAAAGTCTCCCAGCCCCCCACATCCCACACCCCAGAGACAACCACTTTTATCATTCAGTTTTTCTGGTGGTAACTTCCTATCTCTAAATAACATATTTCAACAGTTATATCTTCATTTATCAACTACTTAAACATTATCTCTTGACTTCTTCTTACTATGACAAAATAATTTAGCTTATTTATAACAACTAACTCTTTCTCTCTTCTCCTCCCAGATTTTGATAGTTTTTTATTACCATTTGATCTGCTCTATTAATTACCTTGGTAACTTTATTAAATACTATTTTAAACTGTGATTTCTTATTCCATCAATTTTCCACAGCATCTCTTGACCAGTCACGATGGAAGACATAGTTATTAGTGCCCATTCTTCCCTCCTTCTCTCCTCCTCGTCCTCCCGGTTTCTGTGTTCTGTACTCGTGTGTCCAGTAAGGTTGATTACATTCACATTCTGTTCTGTAGAAATAATTAGGTCTTCAGCGCTTTATCTAGAGAGATTGATTATAAAATTTGGCTGCTAATACACTGCATTTATGTGATTATGACTGTGTCACTGTTATTCATTGCAGGGCCAAATAGTGTACTATAATTGCACCTCATTTCCCACAGTTCCAGTGTCACAATCTCTGTACTCCCAGGAGAATGTTCCTAGCATCAAAGTCAAGTAAATTTTCCTTTATGCTCTCCCAATTGCTCAAAACTATGCCACCTATTACTTTGTTTTATATTTGGACCAGGACTTCTTTCCTTTTCCTTCTGCTTTTATTTATTTATTTAATTTACTTACTTATTTACTTTCTTACTGTTTGTGGAGTTTCTTGGAACCGTAGGATAAATCATAGCACATCTTCTGGGGATATCATTTTCCTTGGAGGTTTTTTTAGGAGATTTTTTAAAAACTTCATGCTGAAATATAATGTGAATACAGAAAAGTGTTCATATCAGAAATGATATGACTCTATCACATATGATATGGTAAATTTTTAAAAACCAAACACCTATATAACCAGCACTCAGATCAAGGTCTATTTTTCATTCACCTTACCTGGTACTCAGGGATCCCTTTCAGTTTGAGGGACTGTGTCTCTTCTTACATTCTTTCTTTGATAATGTCCTTCCCTTCGTTTTCTCTGTTTTCTCTTTTGGGAATGTCTGTTAGTTGTGTGTTGAACTTCTTGGGTTGATCCCCTAGGCCGCTTACCTTTTCTCTCATGTTGTCTATGTTGTAGTGTATGAATGAGTTAATAGAAAGTCTGACTGAGATGTTTGTGTATCCAGGCTTGCTTGTCCACTTGCTGGTTTTATTTTGGTGAGCCAGCAGGGAGCAGGTTGTTATAATGGGTGCCCCCACAAATGCCAGAAGAGAAAGCACTTTATTTGGGGGGCACCAACATGCCACTAGGTACCCTAATTGATCCTGGATAGTTTAATTACTTTAACGAGCAGCCTTTTATATTTTGCCTAGGGGTGAATGCCAGGCAGCCTGTGTTCTGGATCCGGAGGCTGGGGGTACAGGCAAGGATTTCATATACTTACCTTCAGATTATCCCCCTGTATTCAGCCCCTGATTCCTCCTGCCCTCCCTTGTGGCTGCGTCTCCAAGTCTGGAGTCTGTCTAAGCCTCTGCTGGCCCGACTGGTGCCCTGCTCAGCTGTAACCCCCTAAGTGGTGTGGATCTCCCTCAACTGCCAACACTCTTCTCTTTGTTTTTTTGCTTCCAGAAATTTGTTGAAATCTCTCACCCACTGATATAACCGTCTGCCATCCTTTTTCCTGTTATGAGTTCCTTATTTTATTCCTTCCCTTTCATTTTGGTGGGGCCCTGGGACAGGAGATAAACATTCATGCTCTTAAGGTACAAACTAAGGTGAAAGCTACTTTTAAAAACAGTTGTTTTGTTTTCTCAATCCGGATCAAAACTGGAAACTATTAGTAAACCCCCAGCTAGCCAAGCCTGTATGACCTCATTTTGGCCTCTGTCGCCTCTGGCCCCAGGCCCTGTCATGAGCATTCCTCTAGCAGCCTCCAGAGTGCCCTTTCCTCAACCTCTGCCACCTAGACCATGGAGTCAAGCGAGCCCTCAGCTGAGAAACTGGACACCTGGGTTCCGACTCCAGCCCTGCTGCCGCCTCCTTCTGGGCCCCCAGGCCAGCCCCTCCACCTCTCCGGGTGCCCGCTCTGTGACTCGAGAGGCCCTTGGTCTGCTGTGAGCTGGGCTTTGCCAGGATTGGCTGGGTGCTTGGAGAGCAGCACGGCCTCTTTGCCCAGGCGGTGGGAGCAGGTGGGCCAGAGACGGGCCCCAAGCACACAGGAGGGGGCTTGAAGGCTGAGCTGAGGCTTCTGCAACAGCAGGCTGCGCTAGCTGTGAACCCTTCCACCCACTCTTTCCCATCATGGCTGAACCTCTATCCTCTGCCTCCAGCAGAGGGAAGAAAGAAGGGAAGGCTAGAGAGCCAGATTTTTCCATTTTCTTTTGCTTTCTCTCTCTCTCTCTCTCTCATCATAGTGCCAAGCTGACGATGTGGGCTGCAATACCTGTGTCTAACCCCACCTTCTTTTTTGGGTGCTCCCCTTTCCTTGCCATCCTTGAATGATTGTTTCTTCTAGAAGCACTACCTGAATGTTCATGGGGCTGGCGGAGGTGGGGTGGGGGCTTGGGCTGTACCGTGTGGAGGAGAGACAGGAGACAGGTGAGGTGGAGAGGCCAAGCTCACAGGCTCGGGTAGGAGATGAAGTGCCACTTGGCCCTGGGATGACAGAAAGGAGCAGCAGCTGTAGCAGTTAAAAGCATTGGTTTTGGAATCAGACAAACCAGGATTTGAATCTTGGCTCTGCTAATTAGCTGTGTGACTCTGGGTAAATCACGTTGCTCCTGTGAGCCTCAGGTTCCAGATCTATACAGTGAGAAGAACGACCTTGCACACCTGTTACAAAGATAGCACAAGTCCTGGACCATTGTACGTACATACTAGATCGTAACTTCATGATTATTTGTGTGATTATAAGGTGGAATACACTAAGGACCAAATAAAGCCTGCTTATTATCTTTAGTATGATTATATAATATATAATATTTGTTTATGTTTGAAAGGAGCATGAGGTTAAGGAAGGCATTCGCTAAGGAGGCAGCATTTGACCTCGTCACTCCTTGGGTCAAGCCTCCCCGGGGCTCCCCAGCAATTACAGGATGAAGTTCCCACTCTGCTGCCTGTCGTTCAAGGCTCTCTTGGTTGTAGTCTGCCTCTCTTCCTTCTCTTCAAAATATAAATGTGAACTGATACTTCCCTCTTTATTTCCTGAAAAAGACATTCTAAAAGTGATAGACAAATATTTCATTTGAACTACACAGAAGTCTTTGTCATCATCATCGTCATCATCCTTATCATCCCAGAGCTTGTTCAGTGAGTTGTGGTAAACAAGGATGATAGGAAGAATAATCACCGGCAAAAGGGTAGCCAGCAGCCAAAACTATCATGGCCTTTGTCCTGCATCCTCGCTGCCATCTTTGCCTTCAATATTGTTCGGCTCCATTGCTGAAAGCAGTTCTACTGTGCAGTGAGCTTTCTGATTTGTCCTATGGTTCGTCTAGCTTGTTCTTCTCTTTTAACAATCTTCATGGGATTTTCTTGCCTGTCACCATTACCTCATCCACTTGTCTTCTATACTCTTTCTGTCATTTCTAGTCTGATACTTGGGCCAGATGGGCCACTTGAAAAGGAGTCCTCCTCTCCACCCGAAAAGTCTTTCAAAAGGTTTCTACTTTCACTTTTCACATTGTAATGATTGAGGTGGCACTTGAATTTGGGAGGCATCTTTACCTCCTCCTAGTACTTTTCCACTTCCTGGCTATCATGAGTAGGTTTTCATGCCACTCGTGTAGTGTAGGGAAGCTCTTGCATGCTCCTTTAGGTAAGAGTACAGTCCCACTCATGCCTCTGTTCCCTTCCTAACCCTGCACTCAAGAGTTCCCTAAGCATATTCGGCTTCTTGATGCTTCCGCGCCTTTATGCTGGCTGTTCCTGTGGCAGCCAGAATGTCTACGTGGCAGATAACTACTTGACTTCTGCAGAACACCTTCTGTGTACCTCACACAGTTCTAGGCACTTGGAAACAGTGAACAAAACAGACAAATCCTCTGCCCCATGGGGCTGATATTCTAGTGTGTGTTGACCTGGGGTGGGGACAGAAAAGAAACAAATAAACACAAAGATGCATAATATGTCTAATCGTGGTAAGTATTATAGGGAAAAATAAAGCTGGGTGGGGGATGGGGCTTACAGAAGGCCCAGTCAACTCAACCACAGCCAATATTGGCACAGCCATTATTAAGCAGTCTTTTCTCATTTAAGTATTTTTCGGTGTTATCACATATTCTTTATAACCATAATCCTCCCAACCACCTTATCATATTAGTGTTGTTATTATCTCCATTATATTGGTGAGGAAACTGAACCTTAAAGATGTAAATCATATAGCTAGGAGGGGCAGAACTGGGATTCAAACCCAGGCCTGGCTGACACAAAGCCTGTGCTCATAGCTACTTTGTCATCCTACAAACCATCACCACAATTCTCTGGCATCAGAATTATTATGCCTATTTTATAGTTGGAGAAACTGAGTTCAGAGAGGGGAATGAACTCATCCATGGTTGCCCAGCAAATGAATGGATTTGAATGCAGATTTGTCAAGACTAGGCCCTTCTACAAACCCTGCCTAAGGATCTATAGACTTGCCTGCCTCTACGTTTTCAGGGCCCAGGTAAGGTACCAATCGAAGCCCTTGGCCCTCTCCTCCTCTCTTCCCACTTGTGGTTCGTATGGAACCTTAAGATTATACAGATACCCCAGCCTAATTCTCCAAGCCCTGTCTATCTCCCCTTCCCCTTTGGGCACCCCTTGGGCCTAGCAGATGGACCTTGATCATAGGACCACATAATTCCTGAAAGTAAGCTCAAGAAATCTGGACAAGAAATTCTGGGGTCCTGGGTACCTGGAGTGTAGTCTAGAGGGGATAGGGCCAAAGAGCATGATGGGCATGGCTCCTTCGCCCCACAGACCCTTTGCCTCATGGGGAGGGACCCCTAAAGTGTGGGGCCCAGTGTAGGGGCTTCTGTTTCCTAGTACAGCCCATGATATTGTGATTTTTAATAGGCTGGGCTCCAAAATCCTCCTCCTTTGGCTTCCTGAACTAGGTCCTACTTTGCAGTGAAAGGGTCAGGGCATGTTCCATGGACCTTTGGGGTATCTGGCCAGTGAAGAATGGAGCCTTCCCAGCAAGTCCCACTGGATATGCACACAGATTCTTAGGGCCCCCTTCACAGTATCTTGTTCATGGCACTCTTAGGATACTTGTAATTTCTTAGTAGCTTTTTAAAAATTATATGTTTAATGCATTCTTTCATTAGAAAATTTTAAAAAACTTGGAAAAGTAGAGGAGAGAAACATTACACATAACACACAGAGGCAGCCACTCGCAGCATTTCGTGTATTTCCCTTGTTCTCTGCATTCTTTTCATGTTGTTGAAATGATTTTACACATGCAATTTTTCTTGCTTTTTTTATTTGAGCATTTCCCCATGTAATTGATATTCTTCATAACCCATCATTTTTAGTGGCAGCTGACATACCATGATGGAGCTAGCCATCCTCTGAATGTAGGTGTAGAAGCTGGGCCCATTTTTTCATTGGTTTAAATCATGCTGCAATGGGCACCCTTGCACATGCAGCTTTAAGGGAACTTACAGCTTTTAGGGAACTGATCTTATGTAGGAGCAATTGTATTCAGCTAATTTCCCTTTCTAGATGGGTTTCCTCTGGCTGGGTCTGATTCTGATTCATGCTTGTAGTCATTCATTTGTTTATTCATTCTGTCACCACATATTTACTCTGTATCTCTGGAAAACAGACCCTGAGAGCTGGGGGGTCCAGGCAGGAATGAGACACAGCCCCAGACTGCCAGGAGCTTAGTCTGTTAGGAGAGTCAGGCATGGAAAAAGGCAATTAGACAACAATCTGATCAGGGCTGCGATGGAGGCAAGAGAAGGGCCTAACCCGGCCCAGGGGCATGAAGACGAGCTTCCTGGAGGAAGTGGAGCCTGGATGAATCATGGAGAATGAAAAGGAGTTGGCCAGAATAAGAAGGGGTGCTTCCTATTAACACAATGAGTTGAATAAACTTATTTCTCTCTGTTGTTTTCCCAAATCCCACTAAAATATGAACAAAGGAATAAAAAAGGTAAAAACACATAAGGTCTGGGATGCTGGCCAGAAGTAAACTATTTCACTTAGAGAATCCGGGCAATACTCAGGATTCAGAGGTACTGTGGACCTCAGAAGGCAGGGTGAGGTATGGATCTGAAAACAGGGGCATGTTGAGAGTCTTTTCCTCTTGGCCCTTCCCCAACGCCATCCAGTCAGTGACTTCCCTTACCCCTGACTCCCTGCCCCATCCCTATAGATGGAGGTCGATTCTTTGGAGAAATTGAAGTTAAGAAGCTTTGGACTTGAGGACACCAAGCACAATGGAGCATGGGGTGAAACAAGGCTGTGGGTAAAGGGATCTGCAACCTAAAACAGCGGGACTCCAGCCCCCTGTCACCTAAAACGGTGGGACTCCAGCCTCCTTCCACTCCCCCACTTCCAGGACACCAAAATCAGGTGTACACAACAGATCAAAGGATTCCTCTCTGGGGAAACTGAAAGGCCCCAGAAAAAGAGGCCTCCAAACCACAACATTTGGGAGTCTTCCAACAAAAGAACAAACTTTCAGCCCAATAAGTTGATATTGATGAAGCCCACCACCTGGCAAGCTGCAAGTACACACAGAGCTTCCAAGCAGCTTGGTAGAGTCATGGAAATCAAGGGCCAAGGATCTCCAGCCAAGGACCCTGGAAGGCAGACTGAAAAAGCAAACAAATAAAGAAACATAAAAAAGGAATTTGGAAGGAACAGAGGTAATGAAGGAAGGAGAAGAAACCTGGGAAATTAAAAATAGTGAGAGCCAAAATAAAAATTTCAGCGGAAGGATTGGAAAATAAAAGATGAGGAGATATCCTAGGAAGCAAAATAACAAGACAAGGAGAGTGACAACAGAAGAGAGAGAAAATTGGAGGATCAGTTGAGGAACTCCGACACCTAACAATAGGGGTTCCAGAAAGAGAGAATGGAGCAAACAGCAGGAAGGAAATTCTCAAAGACATAATGTAAGAATATTTCTTAGAACTGAAGGAATGAAAACTCTCGCTGAGTACCCAGCAAGCAAAATGATAAAAAGGCCCACTCCAAGATATGCCACTGTGACATTTCAGAATACTAGGGATTAAAGAGAAGATCCTAAGAGCTTCCGGAGAAAAAACATCATATACAAAGGATCGAGAAAAGGAATGGCATTGGACTTCTCAACAGCAACGCCGAAAGCTAGGAGATGATGGAGCAGTGCTGTCAATATTCCGAGGGCAAAGGATTTCCAACCTAGAGGCCTATATTCAGCTGAATTATCAATCAAAAGTGAGAGTATTCAGTTCTAGAAACTGGAAAGTCCAAAAAAACCAAAAATGAACAAACAAAAAAGAGTGAGAGTATAAAAACGATATTTTCAGACATGTAAGGTCTAAAGGTTTTATATCCTATGCCTCCTTTCTCAGGAAGCACTGGAAAATGTGCTCCAGCAAAATGCAGACAGAAACTCAGAAAAAAAGCCATGGAATCTAGGAAACAGTACACCCAACACAGAACAGAGGTGAAGGGAATCCCCGGGTAATGGAGAAGAGAGGTCGTAGGGCAATACCTGGGCAGATTTGGAGAGCAGCCAGTCTAGATTGTAGCAGGAGGACGGATGTTTCTAAGGAAAAAAAAATAATCCGATGGATTACCTGATGTGTGAAAACATATTGTGAGGAAAATTGTATTTCTGACAGTATGGGGAGAATTGATCATTTGTATGAAGGAAACTAAGCCAATAAAAAATTCATGGACAGTAATCGATACTGGAGAAAATCAAAAGCTGTATGGGAAAGGAGGTTGTAATCATAGTATATGATATGATTTATCCATTATTAGTATCCATGCAGTCATAATAATGTTGATTTATCACCAATGTTGATTTAACCCAGACTTTGCGGTATAACTCTAATGCTGGAATGAGAGGAGGGCATGTGTGTACCTGCAGGACACTGGAGTGAATGGAAGTAGTCAACACACAGTCATGCGAGTAAAACAGCGTTTAAAGACATACGTGGTGGTAGCAGTGTGTGTAAGAGAGCTGTATTCTCTTACTGCGTAGTAGGAATTCAGGACATAACATATAAAACTGAAAAAACAAATCAAGAAACAGAAGGATGCATGTGTTCTTTAGAAGCAAGGAGGAAAATACTGAAAAAGCAGTTCAAAGAGTTGAACAGGAGTTGCCTTTGAAACTGGGAGTTGGGAGGAAGGAGGGGTAAAGCAGGGAATTTGTTTTTTTTTGTTTGTTTTTGTTTTTTAGTTTTTTTTTTTTTATTTTTTTGAGACAGAGTCTGGCTCTGTTGCCCGGGCTAAAGTGCCGTGGCATCAGCCTAACTGACAGCAACCTCCAACTCCTGGGCTCAAGCGATCCTTCTGCCTCAGCCTCCCGAGTAGCTGGGACTACAGGCATGCGCCACCATGCCCGGCTAATTTTTTCTATATATTTTTAGTTGTCCAGCTAATTTCTTTCTATTTTTTTAGTAGAGACGGGGTCTCGCTCTTGCTCAGGCTGGTCTCGAACTCCTGAGCTCAAATGATCCTCCTGCCTCGCCTCCCAGAGTGCTAGGATTACAGGCATGAGCCACTGTGCCTGGCCTGTTTTTTGTTTTTAGCAATCCCTGCAGTGCAATGTGACTTGAAAATCTATAGACATGTATGACTGGCAAAAAATAATATTAAAAAAGGACACAAAAGACAATGTCAAAAATGGATCAGCCATGTGAACATATACCTAAAAAATAAGACCATCAACTCAGAAAAAGGTAACTAAAAGAGTTGAAAGGAAACCATTGTTTTTGTAAAGATCCTTTTACAATTTGACTTTTTAAACCATGTTCTTGTATTACTTTAATAAAATTAAAAATCATTTAAAAAACATAAAGAGGGGAAAGTGTGTTCCAGAGGTAGCAACCAACAGATGTGCTCGAAAGGCAGGTGGAAGGAGTGAGATTTAGAGCTTTGGAGAGGTTGGGCTTGATCAGTAGGGAGGTCAGTGGGGAAATTGTAGAACATTGAAAGCAGGAGAACCACGTCAACTGATTTGTGCTTTAGAATGTTCCTGTAGCGGTCAATGTGGGAAAGGAGTTGTCCATTGAAGACACTTGCAATCAAACAAGGTGATGTTACAGAGAAAAGTTGCCTGGCTGCCCCAGGGCTGGCTCTCGGCTTTTGGAGAGACCCGCATGATTCTTGGACCAGAGTACCTGCCTGTTTTTCCTTAGGACACTCCTGGGAGGAGCCCTGTTCACAATTACCCCTTCAAGTCTCATTTTTTAAAAAATCTACTTCCATTAGTGTCCAACCTCCTGGATTCTGTTGGACACACGATCGTTTAGACACGTTACTCAAATGCTGGCTTGAGGACTAGTCTCTCTCATTCAGGTGACTCTGTACATCTTATTTCCAGTACATTTGTGTTTGTTTAATTAGTTTAGCTTTCAGAGGCCAACCTTGTTTATCTAATTCCAGGTTCTTGGGGAGAGGCACCATATTCCCCCAGTTACTGCTTATAGATAGCTTGGAGGACCCAAATAAGAGGCAGGGAATTCAGTGAGGAGGCAAAGACAGAAACTCCAACAAGGTGACTCTAGGGCCTCCGTTCTTTTCATTCATTCTGCTCTATTATCCCCATAAGCCCCCAAAAGATTCAGGAACTTTTGATATTTTGCTATTTAGCCTCCCATCTTCCAGATTGCCCCTTGTATCTGGAAGCAGCAGCATCAAAATCCTTGGTCAGATTCCATGCTCAAGTTTTTGGTTCAGAAAATATGGTCACTATATTCATAGGCTTCAATACGTTACTGGTTATTGAGCGTCGCTGCTGTGGATGGGAATTGGCATGTCCAAGCCTTTGGAGAATCCTGGGGTCCTATGTGGCCTTTCATTAAGAGAGGGAGTAGCAGGAGAATCCATCTCTACTGACATGGATTGACAAAGTGGGGTCTGGTCTCTAGGTCTTTGCTTCCCCATGTAGCTAGCAGGATCTAGATAAAAGAAAAACTTTAGGGTTCTGAAGGAATGAAATATTTTAAGGCCTGAAGATTCCTTGGAACTCAACTAACGTAGCCCCATCGTTTTACAGGTGAAGAACCAAGGTCCAGAGGGAAGTGACTTGTCCAAGTTTACCCTGCCAGTTAGGGAATGAGCCATAACAGAACCCAGCATTCTTTCTACCAGTCTCTACTACCTCCCAAAAGAGTGGTGACCCAGCTTCATGAAGTAGGAGGCAGATCGAACATTGGGCAGGGCATGAGAAAGGAAGAGGTGAGGTGGACAGCACAGCGCTGGTGATAATTGTTGACTATATAATATTAATAATATGCTAACTGCAGAAAGGGTGATAGACCTCTGAGGTGAGCTGCACCCCCACATTGAGGGTCATATGATGCTGTGTACCCTCAAACTAGTAAGAGTCAGTCTGCAGTGAGGAGAATTGGCTAATTCACTCTGCAGTTGACTTGGAGCTCTTTTGCTCTGCTTTGCTGCCATCTTGAGGACTGTAACATCATATAGAAATACTTTTCGAGCAGAAGTACGTCTCTTGTAGTCTCTCAGAAGAGCACTGGAGAGGAAGGGTCTATCAGTACCTCTCTGGCTTGATACTGGGGAATGAAGATGGGGGAACTCACCCTAACTGTGTGTGTGTGCCCAGCACTGAGCTTCTGGTACAGTGGAGTGTGGTAGTAAGAGCACAAGCGTTGGGGTTCACTCTAAGCTCCCCTGCTTGTGTCACCTTGGGCATGTCATTACAATCTCTCTGAGTTTCAGTTTCATCATTTTCACATTGGATGAATAACCCCCACTTCACAGGATCAACAGAGATAATGTACGAAAAGAGCCTAACACCATGTCTGGTACATAGTATGTGCTCGATGATTATTCACAATGATGGTGGAGGTGATTATATATGTTATTTAAATCCTAAAGTAGATTGGGGCAGGTTGCCAGTCCGTGAACTCCTTGAGGGGTTGTATTCCCAGATCAGGCCCCGGTATACAGTAGATAATAAATGTGTGCTGGGTTTGGGGGTAGGTGAGTCGTGAGGAAACCAGACTGCCTAGGGCAGAGGGTGGGTGTTAGAGAGACAGGCTGGGGGGCTTGGCCGCAGTTCTGTAGGCAGCTGGGGAGTCATTAAAGTCCAGGCCCCTCAGATCTAGTACATGAGAACAATTGGGCCGGGCCTCAGAAGCAATCTTGTTGCTGCAGAGGGAGATGGGAAGTTTTAATAAATGTGATAAGGTGCTCTGTGGCCCTGGTCCTCTGTTCCTTCGGGGAGCTGAGAAGGCTAAAGGTTGGTACCACTGTCATCAGCTGAGCATGTAGCATGTGCCAGGCAGTGTGCTAGACCAAGCCTCACAGCCACCACGTAGAGGGAGGGATTCTTGCCATTGCCCACTCTCATGCACCGTTTTACAAGTGAAAACACTGAGGCTCGACAGTGGGGTGCCTTCCGCAGGATTACATGGCCAGTAAGTAGTGGAACTGGAGTGCTGAGCTCCAACACCCTGATTGCCTGCCTGCCCGCCCTACTTCTTACGAGGCCCACCTCCCCTCCCTGTGTGTCCCTCTGTCATTTGGCACTCAGCGTAGATGGATGCTCTCCTCACTAAAGTCATGTCTTGGCCCTCTCAGCTGAGGACAGAGCCTGGGACGTGTTCATCTTTATCTTCTTTGCAGCCCAACATGGGAGAGGGCAGGAGGCCTGGGGTGAAGAGGGAGGAAGACAAACACTTCCAAGTTCCCTGGTCCTCCTTCCTCCCCTTCCCTGCCCCCGGTGGACGGCTGCCCCACTGTCCTAACCTTCCCTCTCCCCTGCACACGCACGCATGCACACACGGGTACACACACGCGTGTGCTTGCATACTCCTCTCAAGCTCTTGGGGAGGAGTAGCTGGCAGGGAGGGAGGAGGGGCATGGTTCAGATTTAACTGTTCCCTCAGAGCTGTCCCCTACTCCATTCTCTTCTCTCGTTCTTTCTTGGCCTCTGAGGGGCCTCACAATGAGAAAGGCGACCAGTGTAGTACAAAGGAGCCTGGCAGCTGACTCATTTACCCTCTCAGCCTCATTCTCTTCATCTGGAAAATAAGCAGGTTGGACCAGGCAATTGGCAAAGCCTCTTCTATGGTGTTAATAATACCTGGTATTTGTCTGCTGGGTTCCAAAGGGCTTAATCATCCCAACATCACTGTGAGGATTGGCCTCATGTTACAAATGGGGAGACTGAGCCTCAGACTCAGAGGGTTGAAGCGACCTGCCCAGGTCACGGGGCTGGTAAGTGGCAGAGCCGATAATTTGAGCCCAGGTCTTTCTGTGCTTAAAGCTCAGGCTTTGCCCCTGCCGTGGCTACAGGCTGCCTCTCAGGCCACTCAGAGGGAAGCCGCACTCTGCCATGACCCATTAGGCCCCACGTGATTCGTTCCTGGTACCCCTCTGACCTCGTCTCTCTCCGCTCTTCCCCTGCTCACTGCACCGCAGCCACCCTGTCTTCTTCCCCATTTCTCCAACTGGCCAGGCGCTTTCCCCTCTCACAGCCTTTGCACTTGCCATTCCCTCTGCATGAAATGACCCTTCCCCTTGTTTTCATGACGTGCATTAGGGCTCAAGACCCTCAAGGCCACTACATAGGGCAGAGGGAGGAGAAGAGTAGAGAGCATATACTGACTGTGTTGTTGTTTTTTCTCTGTTTCCCTTTCAGATCTGATGGTGAGAATTCCAGAACAGTCAGGTCAGTACCTCCTTTCTTTAATAGTAGTTGGGAGATGGGGCAGGGCCTGGGGTGGGGGCCTCTAGTTTGTCACTTCGGGATCCATGGGCAGGGTTAGGGGCCAACTCAGGGTTTTTTCCTGTTGGTATTAGGAGTGGGTAAGGAGTGGGGTGGGAGGACGGGGGCTGTGGCAGGTGTGTGTGGGGGGTTGAAGACTGTTCTTAGTCTTTCGGACCCTAGCTGACTTGGGGGCTTGGCTAAATACCACAGGGGTTAACAGGAGCTGCCCAGATGTGAAAGCCAATCTCTAGAGAGGTCAGCTCTGGACCCGGGACCTTTTCCATCTTCTCCTCCCAGGAGAAGAGGGTACAATAGATGCTGGGCTTCTCTGGCCTAGCAATCACATTCCATCCTGAACCATGCCAGCCCTGAGTAGTGAGATTTGGATGGACTTCGAATGCAACACATTCTAG
Source organism: Propithecus coquereli (assembly GCF_000956105.1). Lineage (NCBI taxonomy): Eukaryota > Metazoa > Chordata > Mammalia > Primates > Indriidae > Propithecus > Propithecus coquereli. The sequence goes on from NW_012152741.1 coordinate 642,667, forward strand.
ACATTAGAAATATACGTAACAATGAAAGTAAGATTTTTTTTTGCGTGCTTGGTAAAAAAAGTTTACAAGCTTCAGTCAGTTTTAAAGGCATGATCCATTCGCCACTTGGGAGGCAGGAGTAAAACTGGAGTAGAGACAAGGGCTCTTTGTGCATTTTCAATGCCTAACCCCATCAAAAGTTTCATGAAGGCAGAAGTGTCAAGTGTAGGGATTAGATGGGAATGATGGGAGGGGGTCAGGATAGGGCCCAGTCAGCCTTATCATCCAGGTTGGGGTTATGGGATGGGCCTCAGAGACAAGACGGGCCCAGGCAGCAGAGGCACAGATGGGTACAGTCCATCCCAGCCAGGGTTGCCACTAGCATATATGGCACCTTGGTGAAAGATAGAATAAGATGCCCCTTTCAAGGGCGTCCTTTCGAGTGGCTCGATTAGAAAAAATGCTTCCTTTCCTCTGGGCTACTGTGGCCCTTCACCAGGATTCCTGGTGTGATAAGCATAGCATGGGTTGGGTATCAGCCCCTGTTCATGCCTTCTTGGCTGTGACCCCTTGTGCAGGGCACAGCTTGCCCAAACATGCAGCAGCCCTGGTCTTGTCATCCAGGCAGTGGCTATGGGCTGCAGGCAGAGGATGCCAGCATGCAGACAAAAGTGTCTGATGAGACACACTCTGTCCTAGCATCCCAGGCAGGGAGTCTGAGATGAACACACTGATGCCCAGAGCCAAGGTTTCGGCTGTGGGATGGACACACGCTGAGGCCAGCATTCAAGCAGAGGGAATGTGATGGACACAGTCAGTCCTAGTGTCCAGGCAAGGGGGATGTGATGAGAAATAATTAGTCCCAACATGCAGCCAAGGAGCATATCACAGGCTCAGCTTGTCCTAGCACTTACGAAAGCACCCCGTCTAACAAAGAACATCAATCTCACTGTCCCACTGAGGGCTTAGAGAAAGGCAACCTGGGCTGACCCCAAGCATGGGGCTCCTACCAGGCACCCCCAATATTGTGCCTGCTACTTGTTGAGGAGCAAGATGGAAGGTGTCTCTAATTCTCAGCCCTGCCCTGCAGGGGAGTTCCTAGGAGCCCAGGGAATTTAAGAATGATCATAATCATAAGTCACATGATGACATACATTGGGCCTTTACAACTTTCAGAAGTTTTCAGGGACTTTCTTTCGTTTGATTCTCCCGGCGACACCGTAGGTGGAAACTGGGCCGGCTTTATCATCGTTGTTTTACAGTTGAGGAAACTGAGGCTTAGGATGGTTAGGGGGTTTGCCTATAGCCAGGCAACTAATATATGGCGGAGCCAAGATTCAAACCCAGGTCTGCCTGACACCAATCCCAGAACCCTGCCCACACTGTCACCGTGGGAGCTCTCCACAGCTTGGCAGATAATAATAATCATCCTCATCCTCATCCTGATATTAGAAATTATAGCAATCATCTTGGTTCCTACTAAGAACTCTGAATATAATCTTATTTAATGCTCACAACAGCCCTATTAGGCAGGGATTACGATCCCTGATTTACAGCTGAGGAAAATGAGGTTCCGACAGAGTCAGTGCCTTGGGCTGTCTGGTTCCAAAGCCAGCATTTGTTTTACTCAGACACGTTTCCTGCCATCCATCCTGGGCCCACAGTCAAAGAGGCTATAGGGGCCCTGAGGACTCAGCAGTCGGGGAAGCGAGGGACAAAGTCAGGCTGTGGGAATGGCCTAATGTGTGGCATGTGTGGAGCAAGATGTTTCCAACGTGGCGGGAAGACCCTTTAACATGGAACCAGGGCCGGGTGGGGCCCTTTGAGGATGCTCTTGGGACCACTTGTAGATTCCTGAGTTCACTCCAGTTAGGGATCAGGGAGAGCTTCCTAGAGCAGGCAATGTGCGAGCAGGGCTATAGAGAGCTGCCGTGCAGACTTTGTATAACGAAGGTATTGCAGGAGGTGGAATCAGCACGTGGAAGAAAGCAAGGGGTGAATTTAGAGACAGAGAGCAGTTGGTGGGGCCAAAACAGATCTGGGCAGGAAAAGAGCAACTGTTATAGTTCAGAACACTGGTTGGGGCTGGGTCACAGCTACCTTCTGTCATCAGTGGGGAGCTGGGGAAAGTTGGAGGAGAGAGGCTAGGCTCTGTAGTATAGAAAGGGCAGAAATTTTGGATCCAGGCAAAGGGCTTCATTTTCGCCTAAGTTGCTTTCTAGTCATGTGACTGGACAAATTTGTCCTTTGGAACCGCAGTTTCTTCATCTAATAAGTGTTATGTGTGCATATGTGTTTGTGGAGAAGGAAGGGCTAGGAGGGTAGAAGAAACAGTGGGGAGAAGGGTTAGGCCTGGACTCTTGTGGAAACTGTATAGCAAGGAGTGAGCAGAGTAGGTAGATTGCAAACCTCCCATGGCAGGGCCCAGGCCTGAGGGCTTCTAAGTATGGGGTATCAGAGGAAGTGTGGAATCTAATTAGAGCTGAACAGCTGGTGATGGGGGAGGGCTGTGGGCAGAGGAAGGTGCCTGGACTTCCTGTAGATCTGTGAGAAGTTGTCACAGATCTAACCTAAAGACACCTTAAGCCAAGGTCCAGAGAGCAACTGGCCATGGCTCAAGGTCACAAAGCTAGCTAGTAACAGAGCCTGCTTCCTAGCTGTGTGCTCTTTGCAAAGTCCCTTAACTTCTCCAGTCCTTAGTTCCACATTGGTGAAATAGAAACAATAATCTTGACTTCTCTGGGTTGATAAGAGAACTTAAAGTAAAGCAATGCTTAGCATAAAATAGGTGGCTCAACAAATTGTAGTGCCCTCCACTCGCCCCTAACCCAAGCCACTGTCATACACTGCGTAATCAAACTGGAAAAATGTGGAGAAGTGTAGAACTTGAAAACAGAGCGGGGCAGGAGGGGCCTGCTAGAGCCCAGGCCTAGAGGTGCTGCCACAGTGAGGGTCAGGCTGGAAGGTGGGGAGGTGCTCTGGGGATGAGGCTGGGGTTGCTAGGCACACAAGGGTGAGAGGGTGAGAGCTGGAGGAGGTGGCCTGTTGCTAGGAAAGGAGGGAGAGGGTGGGGGAGCCGTTGACACTCTGTAGAGCCAGGGACGTCCCCATGGCAACCTGAGCTGCTGCAGTCAGGAGAAGTCGGAGGAGGAGCCACTGCTGGCTCTGTTCCCAGAGGAGGCCTCCCACTCTGGGCCTCCGTGCCCCCATCTGTCCGATAGGAGTTTGGATTAGATAATCTCTAAGATCCCTCCTTATTTTGACCTCCTGGCAATCTGGGATGGCTGAGACCTCACGAACCTTCTGTGGCTCCCCATCCACATGTCCAAGACTCCACCAGTCCCAAGAGCCACCCCAGCTGCATCCACCTCTTCCTCCCATGCCTCCTCTCGTTCATCTCAGCCCTCTGCGCACCCCGCCCAACTCTCTGTTCCTACCACTCCCTTTGCCTGGAACTTTGCCACTTACTGCCTGCTGAGTGCTCTCTGGCTCTGGGGGGTCCAACTCCAGTCCTGCCCACTCTGGGAAGCCTGCCCTGGCTGCCCAACTCCACCCTGGTGGCTTTCTCTCTCTTGGGCTTCTCTGGCCCCAGAGGTCTGAGCTCCTCCTGCTGTCCCTTGGTGATCACTGCTGTAATTTATCAAGCCACTTCTAAGGGCTGAACTCCACACAGGACGCCTCACTTCATCTTTACAGTGAATCTACGGTGTCATGTCCTGAATCCCCGTTTTACATATGAAACAATACTTTGAGAGCTTATGTGACTTGTCTGAGATCCCCCAGGTACTATGTGGTGGAGCCAGGTTTGGAACTTGGCCCTGTGTAATTGCTATACCCCAGGCCTGAGGTGGGGGTGTGATTCATCGTCCTAATCGGCAGCAGCAGCAGGACTTACTGAACGACGGTTAAAGCTGTTGTGTGCTGGGCACTTTACCTATATTCTCGTTTAATCTTCACACTAATCCTATAGGGCATATGTTCTTGTCATTTTACAGATGAGAAAACTTAGGCTTAGAGAGCTAAAATAATTTACCCCATGGCAGAATTAAGATAGGCATGCAGACCATCAGATTTGTGATCTGTTAGCCACTATCCCGTGGCCAACCCAGTTGTATTCCAGAAGCACGTACGGAGCATTCCCTATATAGCAAGCTTGTTTTGGGCCACCCGTGGGGTGACGGAAGCGGGCAATGGGGGTCCCTGCCAGTGGGGGGCTCTCAGTCTGAAGTTGCTGCAGGCACAGATGAACCAGCCTGGGCAAGCCCTGATGGGAGTGTGGTAATGAGGTAGACAGCCAGTGTGTAAGGAGTGTAGACGGGGCAGAGTTGGGTTCTGACAGTGGGATGGAGGAGGAGGAAGGTGGGGGGGAGTCGGGGTAATTTTCCCAAAGGAGGTACCTTTCCAGGAAGCTCAAGAGGGGCGAGAAAGGGTAAGAGGTTCTTCTTCTCTCCCCTTCCTCTCTGTGTTCTCCTGCCCCTGCTTGGCCCAGCCCCAGGAAGTGGGTGACCCCTAAGCTGGCTGAGTGCCTGGTTGGCACCAAAATAAACTTGCCTTCTCTCTCTTCCCCTCCCCTTGCCTCTGTCCCCTCTGTCCTGGCTTTAATTAGCAGCCCTGGGGATGAGTCACTTGGCAGCTGGGGAAGGGAGGCTGCGCAGAGCCCAGTGGAGCCTCGACTCCTGCCCTGAGCCTCACGGGCAGCACCACGGCCATCATGCTTGTGGGTGTGCGCTGCTGCATGTCGGCGGCTTCGCGTCAATGTGGCCGTGAAGAGCGCAGGGCGACACTGCATGCTGACGTGTGTCCCTTCATGGCAGGGGGTCTGCAAAGAGGCATGTCTGGTTGTTGCTGCATTTGTTTCTGTGTGTCACCGAATGTCAGCGTGTGTGAGTGTGTGGCTGTAATGTGTGGCCGTGGTAGCAAGTGTCAGGAAATGAGGGAGATTTTGGGTGAACAAACACAAATGCCATATAATTGCATTCGCCCCTGTCTATGTAATTATTCTTTATGCAATTTTGCTTATGCAAGCCCTGCACTTATATTCCCAATTTTCACTTGTCTTCGTCTGGGTACATTTTGTTGCAGGGAACAGAAGCCCACTCAAACTAGCTCGAGAATAAAGGGTGGAGTGGGGGGGACTATTGTGAGGCTACATCTCACAGAATCTAAGAACAGTAAATGAAGTAGGGCCAGGCCTCACACCAGCTGGAAGTGGGACCAGGAAGTCAAGGACCAAGATTACTCTCTTATTCCCTGCATCTCCTGGGCCCATGTCTTGTCTCTCTCTCTCTCTCTCTCTCTCTCACAGCTTACTGGTCCCTGTAATCCCTTTTTCACTGACTCCTCTCTCTGGACTGGCTTCTTCTGCTTGCACACAGCCTATTATGGCCGCCAACCTGGAAGCTATGTGACCTTCCAGCTTTAGGGTCCACCCCTTCCTGACCACAGTGATTCTGTCCAGCCCGTGGCAACATAAGGCAGTAAGGGCCTGTAGGTGGGAGTCGATTCCCTTAGAAGTGGATGAGGGTAGAGAGGCAAAATACTTGCTACTTGGCATTTCTTCTACAACAAACACACTTTTTATGTGCACACAAGTGAGGTCAGAGCCTGGGGGGGTAGTCCACTCAGAGACCCACGATTGCCTGTCCATCAAGGTTTAGCTCTGTAGTTTATAGCAAGATGACCTTTGCTCACTATGTTTTTGCGTCAAAACATGCTGTGTATCTAAAAATGCCCCCTTATTTGATGCCAAAACAGCTTTTAAAGGTACCGTGAATACAAATGTACAGCATTGCTACCAGCTTGTGGTGATTTTCATAGCCTCAGAACAACTGGTATAATGCTACTTATGGTGCAGCTTCTACCAAGTTCTTGGTTGCTTCAGGAATTTTTGTATTTTATTAGTTCAGTGACTGGATTTATAGTTATCTGCAGTATATAATTACAAGTACACATTATCAATATTATCAGCTTGACGCTTGAGCTTACTTTTCCATTAATACAAACCCTGCAGTTTTTATATTAATTACAGAGGGAATTAATGATTACCTTAGACAAGTTTTCACCTATGAGTAAAGAGTTTGGAACCAGCTGTGCCAGTAATGACTGTTCTCCAGACGCAGGGGCGATGCCCACAGCTCTGGCCTTGGTCCTGGCCTCGCATCCTCTAGCTGAGACTAGAGGCTTCCTACCACCTCCTTGGGGGCCTCCTGTTTCTGGCCTGGCACATAGTAGGTACTGTTGTTATTTTTTAAATGAAAAATGACAGTTTTATTATTACTGTTAAAGCCATCTTCCATATATAGATGGTAAACCTAAGTGGGAGAGATTATCCCAGGCTCAGGGCAGTCTCCTTCAACTCCTCCCTTTGCTTTTTTCGCTGCTCCAAATACTAATAATTGCTTGAATTCAGAAAATGTCTACTATATATCAGATACTGCTACAGAGCATTTGACACGCATTATCCTTAATCCTTGTGGCCACCCTGCCAAGATGGGGTGATTTACAGGTGAGGAAACCGAAACCTAGAAAGGTAAAGTGGCTTGCCTAAAGTCATCCATCCATCCATTCATTCATTTATTCTTTCATTCCTGGACAATTTATTGAGTACCTACAGTGTGCCAGATGCTGCTAAATGCAGTTGATATGGTGGCAAATAATTGAGTGATGGGCCTTGCTCTGATGAAGCCCACTGTCTTGCTGGGAAACAAACAAGGAAACAGACAATTACAGACAATTACAGGGGAAGCGTAGGGTGCTCTGGGAACATGGCGGAAGTATACCTAACCCAGCCTGAGGGTCAGGGAGGCTTCTCCAAGCTGACATCTAAGCTGGGACTTGGAAGATGAGTAGAAGTTAGCCAGGTGAGGGGTGGGGTGGGGTGGGGCAAGGTGAAATGGAGAGTGTTGCAGGCCAGAGCTGTGGGAGAGGTGTTTGGCACCTGAATTTGTGAAGAACTAAAGCTGTATCTTCAGTGAGATGGGACTGTCATGAGAAATGGCCTGGTCTGGAAAAAGGGAAGAAGGTATATTGGGGGGCTGGAACTGTGGCCCTGGTCAGTTAGGTCCTGAGCTGAGGAACTGCAGGGCCTAGCAACAGTTTCCATGCTTTCTGGGCTCCATTTGTGTGCCTGGCCCCAGAGTGCCTCCTGGGTTGGCCTGGTGCAGGATTCTAATGGCCACAGTGCCCTCTAGTGTCCACCGGCCCATCTTGCAGCCTCTGCTTCTGTGTGCATTGTCTCCCACAAACATATGTGGTGCCCTGTGCTGGGTGCTGGGGACACTGAAATGAACAAGACTTGGCTCCCGCCCTCACAGAGCTCCCGTCCGAGAAGGCAACAGGCATCTGAAAAGACAGTGTCGAGAGAAGCTGGCCAAGAGAAGAGAGGGTGGAAGGACACAAAGGAGGTGATCCTACCTGCCTGGATGGGGTCGGGGCAGGTTCCCAGAGGGCACAACGTCTAGCTGACTTTTGAAGAACAAGAGGGAGCTAGCCAGATGGGGAGGTGGCAGTGGAGGCACAGAGGGACAGTACAGGTGAAGGTGAGGCGTGGAGCGGCAGAGCATAGCCGAGAATTCCAAGGGCTTCCATCTGGGTGAGGCACAGGTTGAAGATGGGGAAAGACTAAGACTAGCTGGAGGTGGGGGGTAGAGGTTAGCTCACAGAAGGTTCTGGGATGGCAGCCACTAGCTTATCATAGGAACTTAGTGAATGGAATCATATAAGAAGATTCCCTGCCCTTTTAGGATCACAAACCCATCTGCGGATCTGGTGAAAGCTAGATATACTCTCCTCAGAAATTAATATTTTTCATACAACTTCAGGAGCTTCAGAGATACTCCCCCTCCCCATGCCTGTCCACAAACCATAGGCTTCCAAATTGCTCTCGGTATAAATATGGAAACCCTTCTTACTGAGGCCTCCGAGGCTCTGCATGGTTGGGCCCCTGCCAACATCTACAGTTTCACCTCTCTCCCCTGTGATTTTCCCACTCCGCCACGTTGGCCTCTTTGCACTTGCTGGAAATACCACCTTGGGTCCTTTGCCCAGGTTGTTTCCTCTGCCTGGAACACTCTCCCCTGGCTGCCTCCACTTTTAGCTCAGTTTAATTCCATTAGTTGGTGAATGTCTGTCTCCTCTCACTTGGATATAAGCTCCATGAGAGCAGGACATTGTCTGCCCTTAGTCACTGCTGTACTCAGCACCTGGCATGGCGCCTGGTCCACAGTATCTGTTGAATAAGTGAAAGAAGGAACTGCCAGTGCTCCGTGGTTGGGTCAAGCTCCTTGCCCTTATTTCTTTCTTCCCCTTGGTTATCACGAGTCTACCCAACACACTCAGGTATGACCGAATTCCAAAAGCGGCCCTAGATTAAGGAATAATTTGCTAGGAGTCTTCCCCCCATCCTGAAACAAACAGGCTTCCCACACGTCTCCTCTGCCTCCCTGGGAGAAGGGTCAGGCTCTCTCAGGCTCAAGCTGTGACTCTTCATCATGTACACACTTTGTGTCACTGAATCCTTACAAGAACCTGTGAGGTAGGAACTGCCACCCCTCTTCTATAGATGAACAAACCGAGCCTCAGAGTGGTTTCCCAGCTAAAAAATAGTAGAGCTGGGACTTGTACTCAGCTGAACCAGGGACCAAAAGTGTAGGTTGTTTTTGCCTCACCAGGGAGAGGAAACGGCTTGCCTAAGGTCACACAGCATCAGCCTCAGAGCCAGGACTAAAATTTCTGTCTCTCAACTCCTGCCAGGCCAAGAGAAGGGTGTGGACCAGGGCTGCAGCTCTTAGGGTGATGACTACAAATGGGCACAAGGCGAAGCTGCTATAGGAGCTAGGAGAGTTGCTTAAGGAGAGTTAAAAAAAAAAAAAAAGAAGCAGGGGCTGAGGCCAGAAGCCCTGAGGGCCAGGGCTTTAGGGGGTGGGCAGAGGGAGAGGAGGCCACAAAGGGCCCACAGATGCCAACATTGCGGTGGTCCGGAGGGCCTCTCTCCCTCTGCAGCTTTGGCTATCTTGAGAGGAACCAGCTGCCCCAGCAGGGAGGCAGGAAGGCTGGCCTGTTGCCTGTCAGCTCCTATTCCTTCTAGATCACTGGCCCCCTGGCCCCTCCCAGGGCCACCTTCTGCTCAGAACAGCTAGGGGCTGGGCTCTGGGGCCTGTGAAAGGACAGGGGCACTCTGACCTGGGTCTGTGGTACATACACTTCAGGAGCCTAAAACTTCTCTCCTTTCTCCAGCCCCACCCACATGGAGGACAGGAGATGGCTATAGTGGGTAGGCAGGGAGCCAGGCACCTGGAGTCTACTCTGACTTGCTGTGTGAACTTCAGTGAGACTCTTCTCCTCTCCAGGCCTCAATTTCCCCATCTGTAAAATCAGGCTGGGTAATTTCCTTGGAAGAACAGCCTCTTGATCGTGAGCAGCATTTCTTCTGATTTTTCCTTTTCTCTTCAGGGAACGTTTTTCTTCACCAGTCTAAAAAACAACGCAGGAAAGAGAGCTTATTGCAGTGGTAAAGAATATTGGCCAGGGCCCCATCTTGATCGCCCAAAATGGGTGATTTGAATTTTACTTGATATGGAGTGTCCCAGAACAACTCCTAAACATAGTCTCTGTGCTGAAAATGAAGATGTTTGTGAAAAGCTTCTGTGGAAAGTTTTCTGTTTCCACAAGGCAGCAATATGGCTGAGGGGACAGATTTCAGATTGGGGAATGGCTAAATCATGTCCTAACCTTGGGGTTCTGTCACTTACTAGTGGCATTACTTAACCTCTCTCCATCTCAGTTTTCTCTTCAGGAGAATAGGGCTAGATACACGAACTTGCCAGGGTGCCTGGGGACGTTCCAGCAGAGGCACGCACAGGGAGCTCAGCCTGGGGTTTGGTCCAAAGGAGTGACTGACAGCTCTGAGCTCTCCAGGCCACTTCCTCTTATGAGGAGTTCCCAGCCCTCCTGGGGGAGCAGGGGAAGTAGCCAAGTTTCCAGTTGCAGCCTGGCCTGCGGCCCAGCTGGCCTGGCCCCGCCTCCTTGGTTCCTCCTTCTAGGGAAGGGCTGGGGAGGAGGGGGTGGTGACACGGTGGAGGCACTGGCTGGGCCGGGGGGCCTGCCCTTGGGACAGGTCCAGACCTATGGAGCCCCCCAGGAGGAGCAGCAGGTAGGAACCGGGGCCCTGCAGCCTGGCCCCTTCCCTTCCTGCCCAGGCCTGGATCCAGTCCCTGGGCTGCTGATTCAGCAACCTCCTGGCTTCCTGGTTCCTGGCTCCCTCCTTGGACTCTTGGAGGCCTTTGGCTTGGGGGAGGTAGCTGGCTCGAGTGGGCGAGTCCGTGGGCATCCAGTTGCCCCGCTCTGTAAGGCCCCTGGAGCCCTGAATAGCACAGTCTGCGGCCTGTGAGGGCTGAGCCTGGCAGCTGCCCTGGTGTGCTAGCCTCGCGCTGCGCTACAGGGCTCCAGGCTCAGTCGCTGGGATTTTCTGACACCAGCATTCCAGCAGCCTAAGGATCTCTGAGTCTCAGATTCAATGAGATAATGAGCCAAGAGCTTGGGCTGGTGACTGGCACATAGATGGCACTTGACAAGCAATCACTCTGATGATGACGGTTATTCCAGAGTCTCTGATAAGAAGAGTGTCAAGGATTCTCTGCAAGATTCTAAGATTTGGGCATCCTCAAATTCGCAGCCTTTGAGAAACAGTCGCTCTGATGATGACGATTATTCTAGAGCCTCTGATAAGAAGAGTCTCAGATTCAAATATTCTCTATATGGTTCCAAGATTTGGACATTCTCAAATTTGCAGCTGGCCTTGGCCTGCAGCCACATCTGGCTTTTCCCTTAGCTTTTGAATGGCTGGCCCAACCACAACCTGCTTCCGGGGGCTTGTGGGGGAACAGGGCCTGGCTGACCTGGAGGGGCCAGCTCCACTCCCAGCTTGTCCTGGCTCTGGCCAACTGGTGTGCCCCTGGCAGCTGCACTGAGCTGGGTAGGGCAGGGACCAGGCCCTCAGCCTCACCACCCTGCTGTCCGTCCTCCTACTCCTTGCCATTCTCTGGACTTTAATCGCGGGAAGCAGGAGGCAGAGGGGCCTTTGGACCCTTCACTAGGGGTGGGAGCACAGCACCAGGGGTGGAGTATTGGCCCTGCCTTGGGGTGGGGGTAGGGGGAAGGCACCGGCCTTGAAGCAAAAGACTCCTGCTTGGAACCACCCTGTCCTCTGCCTTGCCCACCCAGCCCTGAGTCCCATCCTGTCACCAAGACCGCTGAGACCTTGTCAGCCACCTCCGCCCTCACCCCTCCTCTGCTCTGGCACTCTCTGCCTCTCCCTGGCTTCTCTCTGTATCTTTTGTGTCGCCCTTTCTCTGTCTTCCTCTTTCCCTGTCTTTCTTCTTTTCTGTCTCTTTTGGTTTCTCTCTGTCTCTCTGCCTCTCCTCCTTCAGTGTTCTACCCTCTACTACCCAGCTGGGTTCTCCCTGCTCTTGGGCCCAGAGCCTCTCCTCCCTCCTTCCTTCCTATGAGGGGTCTTCTATAAGGGGAGCCCCCAGACATCTTTTCCCCTTCTCTTTCATCCCCTTCCCTTCTCCCTACCCCTGTGGCGTCTGGTGTGAGGAGGGCTCCCTTCCCCCTTCCCTGCTGTGGTGTCCCAGCGTCTCAGTGGCCAGCCGAGGTCCCCACGGAGTCACCTGGAACACAGGAGGCCCAACCCGGCTCTTTCGTCTCTACTGCCCCCTGTTGTCGTTGTGTTCTGTATGTGGTTCGAGTGCTGTCCTCTCTTTCTTGACTTTGTGGTTTTTTCTTTTTTTCTTCCTTCCTTCCTTCCTTCCTTCCTTCCTTCCTTCCTTCCTTCCTTCCTTCCCTCCTTCCTTCTTTCCCCCTCCTTCCTCCTTTTTTTCCTCCCTCCCTCCTTTCCTCTTTTCCTCTGTCCTTCCTTATCTTCCCTCCATCCCTCTCTCCCTGCCTCCCCCCGCCCCTCTTCCACTCCTGGTCCTCCATTCTTCCCAGTCTTCTCCTTTCCCCTGCCCCACTCACTCTCACCTCCTTGTCCCTATCACCTACCCCGCCACTCCCCTCCCTGTCTCTCTCTCTGTCTCTCTCTCTCTTTCTGTCTCTTGCTGTCTCTCAGGTCCACAGCGTCTCATACTCTACACCAGTATTGCTGTCCTACTCAGGTCCTTGACTCCATGAAGCTTACCCCCTCAGGCAGGCTGGCAGAGAGCAGGTAAGAGCTAGACCTGTCCCTCCCCCAATCCCTCCCCCTTCCAGACAAATATGCAGTGTCATTGCCAGACCCCTTCTGCACCTCCCTTAGCCCCCGGTGTGTCTGTGGAATGGCTGTCTGAGTGTATGAGGAGAGTGCCTGGGAGATCATGTCAGGAGACCAAAGAGGACATTCGGAATCTATTTGTAGTTTGTCCTTCCTTAAAACAATACTTCCCTAAGAGATCTGCTCCAAAAGACGGGAGTGGTTGGTCCCAGAATATGTGACTCTTGAGCTGTTTTGAAGGATAAATAGGAGTTGGCCAACTGGGTACACTGGGGAAGGGCATTTAGGCAGAGGGAACAATCTGGTTCCCAGGTTCAAAAGTTCTCCACACCTTTGGAAAACACCATTTCCAAGTTAATTGCAAAACATATTTTACATTTTCTAATTGTAATTCAATAGAAGGAAATGTTAACAGCAACAGCAAAAAGGCTAGGCTCTCCCGCCATTTGAAAATTTAAAAATACTTGTGTTAAACAGGAAATAAGAATGGAATTTATGGACTATTTAGAATAAATGTCAATGAGAAAACTACATATCAAAACCTATGGATATGGCCATAGGGGTTCCCAGAGGAGAATATATAGTCTTAAATGTTTTTATTGGAGAACAAAACGGTTTAAATTAAATGAACTAATTATTCCACTCAAGAAGGTAGGAAAAGAACAACCAAGAAAGCAGAATAAAGTAGTTACTATAAGGCCAGGTGCGGTGGCTCAAGCCTGTAATCCTAGCACTTTGAGAGGCTGAGGTGGAAGGATCGCTTGAGGTCAGTAGTTTGAGACCAGCCTGAGCAAGAGCAAGACCCCGTCTCTACAAAAAATAGAAAAATTAGTCAGGCGTGGTGGTGTGCACCTGTAGTCCCATCTACTTGGGAGGTTGAGGCAGGAGGATCACTTGAGCCCAGGAGTTTGAGGTTGCTGCAAGCTAGGCTGATGCCACTGCACTCTAGCTGGGATGACAGAGCAAGACCCTGTCTCAATAAATAAATAAATAAGTTACTATAGATAAAACCAGAAATTAGTGAAATAGAAAACAAAAGATTTGATATAAAGAGGTGGCTTTTAAAAAGACCAACAAACTAGGTAGACCATCCTCTGGCAGACATGACTGAGAAAAAGACAAAACAATAAATAAATAAAATAAGATATGAGGGAAGAAGATTTAACCATGGATTCTCAGGAGATGAAAAAAAGTTATAAGAAAATGCTTTGTATGCTTTTATACCAATAAATGTGAAAATCTAGATGAAATGGATGGTTATTTTAGGAAACTGTAAATTACCAAAATGACTTAGGGAGGGGCAGAAAACCTGAATAGAATGGAAAAGTATAGAAGAAATAGAAAAGATGGTCAAAGTTTTCTACTCAGAAATGGCAAGTCCAATTGGTATTCTGGAAGTCCTGGTATGATGGAAGTTCTAGTGAATCTTGAAAGATAAGATAATAGGAAAAGATGGACAACTTCCCAGTTCATTCTATAAGGCTAGTATAGCTGGAAAGGTTTAGATACACACACACACACAAACAAACAAAACCAGAACTATAGCCTAATCTCACATATTAATAGAGCAGCAAATATTTTGAATAACAGATTATCAAATAAAATCCATCAGTGTATTAAAAGAAGAATATACTGTGACAAATGAAGGTTTGTCCCAGGAATGCAGGGATTGTTCAACATTAGGGAATCTGTTATTGTAATTTATTACATTAATAGATTAAGGAGAAAAGATCATATAGTCATCTCCATAAATGCTGAAAAGTGATCTGATAAAATTACACGTTCATTCTCTTTCTGCATTGGGGTAATTTGTTATATAGCAATAGATAACTAATATGGTAAGCTGGGAATCAATGAAAACTTCCTTAACTTGCTAAAGAATTTTTATCAGAAACCAAAGACAATCATCAAATGTAACAGTGAAGTACTAGATACATTTCCATTAAATTCAGGAACAAAGTATGGGATGACTGCTGTCACTGTTATTAACCAGTATTTTTTTGGAGATTTTAACCAATGGCATTAACAAAAGAAATAAGGAGTATAAATGTTGGAAAAAAAGAATCAGAATTAGTGTTACTTGGAGATAATGATTGTCTACTTAGATAAAAAAAGAATAAAACGAAAAATTTTTAGAACTAAGAAGAAAATTCAGTACAATGGGTAAATACAAGATATTTATATACATATAAAATATATATATACATCCAATCTATTAGCTTCCATGAATACCAGCAGTAACTAATTAGAACACATAATAGAAAAAGATACCATTCACAATAGCAAAAAAAAAAATCTATAAAGTCTCTAAGACTTTACAAGATATGTGAGATACTTCTCTGTAGAAAACTGTAAAATTCCATTGAAGGCTGTAAGAAAGCTTGAGTAAATCAAAGTCATATCCTGTTCCTGGATGGGTAGATGCAATATGGTAAAAACGGCATTTCGGTCCCAACTTAAGTCAAAAGGTTCCATGCATTGCTCATTAAAATTTCAATGGTATTTTCTTTGGGACTTGGGCAATTGGATTTTAAAGTTCATTTGGAAGAGTAAATGCCCATGAATTACTAGGAAAATTTTGAGAAAGAAGAATGAGGAAACTTGCTCTATTAGATAAAAAAAAACTTACCATAAAGCCACAATAATTACAAATGTTATGTCATCACAGAAACAGAGGAATACATAAATAAAACAAAATAGAGAGTTTAGAAACAAACTCATATTCATATGGGAATTTAATTTATGCCAAAGAAGACATTTCAAATCAATGGGGAGTCAGTAAATGGGATAAGACTATTGGCTACCCATTGGGGGAAAATTAAGTTAAATCCCTACCTTATACAAAAACAAATACAAAAAAATACAACTGTAAAAGTACCAGAAGAAAATACAGAATATTTTTATAATATTAGGGTGGAGAAGGCCTTTATGAGCATGACTTACAAACCTAGAAGCTATAAAATAAAGAGTAATAATTTTGGCTATATTAATATTAGAAATTTCTGTGGGGAGAAAGATACTGTACACAAAGTTAAAACATAAACAACAGGCTAGGAGAAAGTATTTGCTATGTAGATATCAGGCAAAAGATTAATATCTCTGTCTATATCTATATCATCTCCTGGAAATCAATAAGGAAAAGATATACAACCCATTTAAAATGGAGAAATAACATGATTTGACAATTCAGGGAAGAAATTAACTAATAAATGAGAAAGGATGTTCAAGCTTACTAATAGTTAAAGAAATGATCACCCTCTAAGTAGGGGTTAAAAAATAGAAATATAACTAAAACAACAATAAAGTACTATTTTTAGGTACCAAAATTAAAAAGATTAGAAGAGTTGGGAAAGAGAACATCTTAGATACCTTGATTGGAGTACAAATGGGTACAATTTTTATGGGGCAAATTTGTCAGTTACCTCCAGAATCTTAAATGTATGTATTCTTTGAAGCCAAGAACCATATCTTGGAGCTAGATTTCTCTAAGGTTTTACTACTAGAAAGACCCAAACTTGGCCAGCCAGAGAGAGTCCGTTTCTAAAACATCCCAATCCAAACTGCAAACATAAGCCAGACGGTGCAACTCTTTATCACGTGCTCTTGTGCCCTCGTAGGATGTCATTCTCTACCAACTCTTAAAAGGTTGCATCTCAAAAGAAAAGGAAAGAAGATTCAAAAAAAAAAAAGTTGCATGATATATGCTTCTCAAAATAAAGACAGGATTATATGAGTAGGAATAATCTTTATTTGTAGCCAGTCTACAAAAATGTTAAAACAATGGAAATAACTTTTATCTGCACTTTAAACAAAATGTGCATTCCTTTGGCTCAGCAGTTCAACTTTCAGGAATCTATCCTTCAACAATACTTCCAGACATATGCAAAGATCTTCAGTACAGCATTTCTTATGACAGCAAAAAATTAAAACAGCTTAAATGTCCATCAGTAGGGAACAGCTTTTAGTCCATGATATACCCATGCTATGGATTACTCTGTAGCAGATCAAAAGAAAAAGATAGATTTCTATATACTGACATGGCAAGACCTGCAAGACTTATTGTTACATGGAAAAAGCAAGTTATAGAACAGGGCTTATAGTATGATCCCATTTTTGTAAAGAAAAGAAAACCCCCATACAACAATGAAAACATGTTATGCATGCCCTGTCAAAATTTCAAAACTGACTTTTTCCATGGTCCTATTTCCTTGCTTTTTAGTAACTCATTTCCCTCCTCTTTTATACTTTTTCCCTGTATCTGGCTGTTCGGATCTTGCATTTGCTTTTAATAACTAGCTCAGATACCACCTCATTCATTCAGCAAGTGTTTTTGTCTTGCCTGCTTTAGGTTAGACCTTGTGCTGACCCTTGGTGGCATATTGGAATGAATTGTATCTGGTCCTACTGTCAAGGAAGCTCAGCTCCAGAAGGAAGAGAGACACATAGACAATGACAACATAGTGTGGTTTGGGATGGGACAGAAGTAGGCTCAGAAGGCTGCCATACAAGGGGCACTTAACTCCATCTCAGAGTCAGGGAAGGCTTCCTACAAGAGGGGACATTTGTACCGAGTCGTGAAAGAGTAATAGCTTTCCTTCATCTTCCTGCATCTCCTCCACCAGAAATGGTCTTGTCACTTTTTGGCTCTTCCAAGCAGGATGACCTTGCAGGAGAAAAAATAGTTGAGTTAGTACTTTTATTCAAGTCCAAGTTCTGCCACTTACCAACTCTGTGATTTTGGGCAAGTCATTTAGCCTCTGAGCCTCTGTTCACTCATCTGTGTAATGGGGCTAATGCCTACTTATCTCTCAGGGCTGTCTTTAGAATTGGAATCACTCCTGGGTGGCTGAGGTCTAGAAGAGTAGGGACTACCTGTTTCTTGTTTTCCTCCTAGCCAAGTGTGAAGTGTGTAGCATTGGATTGGATTGGATCTAAAAGCTGTACATGTCTCGGAGTGGTTCTGGATCAAAGAATGAGCATGACCACAGCAGGGCTTTGGGATGAGGATAGTATATGGAGGCTGAGAATAGTACATGAACTGGAGGGGATTGCATCATAAGAACAGAGAGACAGGTGCCTGGTCTTGGCATGAAGGTGATGCAGGAAGGAAAATGAGAGTAGGTGGTCTTGGGCAATGGATTCAAGTAGGGAGTTCTGGCCCTGGTTCTTGGTCCTCTTCTGCTTATGTCATCTCCTAATCTCATAGTCCAGGATGGCAAGGCATGGTGGACCACTACTTGCCATGACATTTTCAATCCCAACTGTCATTCACTAGCTAGGTGATCTTGAACAACTCACTTCACATCTCTGAGCCTAGTTGTTAAAAAGGACACAATACCACCAACGTTGTGAGGTTTATTTACTGAGGAGTAGATGAGATCATTCAGATGAATGCATTCAGAATTTGCCTTGCCAAGTGCCTGGCACATAACAGGTACTCAATGAAGAGTAGCTGTTATTGTATTCACTTCATAGACACTTACGGAATACTGCTGTGGCCAAGATCTATGCTAGGTATGGTTCTTGCTCTCCATGAGTTCCCCATCAGTTGGGGAGACTGAGAAGACATCCGACAGAGAACACTGGGGGGCTGTGGAAGCCCAGAGGAAGGGATCTGGCCCTGTCTAGGGCTGGTGCAGGTCAACTCAGCCTAAGACCTGAGTCTTAAAGGAGAAGTAAGAGTTATCCAGGGACAGAAGGATGAAGTGTGGAAGAGCATCCCAGGCAGAAGGAATAGCATGTGCAAAGGAACCTGGATGTTATTGGGTAGGACCAGAGGTTCTTGATCTGGGATATGTGGGCCCCAGATGGGCTTCATGAGGCCCATGAACGTCCTGAACTTGAATGCAAAATGCTGCATGCATATACCTATGTGCATTTCTTTGTGGAGGAGATGATCCATGGCTTTCATTAAATGTATAAAGGGGTTTTGTGTTACCCAAAAAAGGTTGAGAACCAGTGCTGTTGGTAACAAAGTATCATGTGAATGGATTCTAAATAGGACAGTAATTTGGTAAAATTTGTGTTTTAGAAACATCACATTAGTAGTCAGTAAGAAAAAAAGGTTATATGCATGGAGACCAGCTGGAAGGCCTAAACTGAGGTATTGGCATAAGAAGGAACGGATTCGAGCAGGGCTACTGTGTTGCATGACTCCAGTGAACACCATTCATACAGAAGCATTTTAATTTCAAATTATGGAGTTCAAATCCTTTGAGAGTTATTAACGAGATAGACTCACTAGCAGTGTTAGGTGATATAAACTGTTGTGGATGTAGAAGGTGAGCAAAAGGGAGGAGGCAAAGATGAGTCAGCGTTGAAGGCGGCCAGAGGGACATGAGTCCAGGGCAGGGTAATAGTGCAAGAATACTCACCCAGCATCCAAAGTCCTTGGTCTCAGACACAATTACTAAGTTACATCCTACCCCCGGTTCTCAGAGATCCTCAGCGATACCCGAGACATTTATTTCCCTGTGGATTTTGGAGAGGAATTAATTCTCGCTTGTGAGTCAGGTCAAGTTTCCCGACGAAAGCAGTGTTTGAGCTAGTCATTCAAGGTCCATGAAGATTTCAAGAGCCAGAGACGGGGGAAGATGCACTAAGTGTGTGCACAAAGGCCTGGAGATGAGGAAGGGTGAAACCAGACATCGGAGGGTGCAGAGGTTAGACATGCCTCAAACAGCTGTCTGGGGAGTTCAAGCTTTTTATTTTTCTTTTGGTAGACAGCTGGAGAGCCGTGAGCAGTTCTTGAGTAGGAAAAGTGACATGATCGAATTAGCATTTTAGAAGGAAGAGAGACTAGGGAGGAGACTGTTGCAATAATACAAAAGAGAGAGAAGCTAAGGTAGTGGCAGTGGGGACAGAGCAGAGGAGATGGATTTGAGAGGTGATTGGGATGAAGAGAGGGCTGGAGACAGAGACTGAAGAGATGATGGGGGGTGGGGGAGGAAGTGGAGGTGACTGAGGCTGGAGTTCACAGTAAGTTGGAGTGTTCAGGCCTGGCCATGGATTCATTCATTCAACGAATATTTATCGAGTGCCAGGCACTGTGCCAGGCACTAGGCGAATGGCACAGAACAAAACAGATGCCTACCCTGATGGTTCTTACAGTGGGTGAGACAGATAATAAACAAACAACTAAACATATAGAATGTGTCTGATGTCGATAAATGCTATAAGAAAAATAAAGCTGGGGTGAGGGAGTAGAGAATGTCGGGGTGCTTTTTGAAAGGAATGCCCTCTCAAATGAGGTCATGTTTGAGCAGAGACTTGAAGGGGTTAAGGGAGTGAGCCATGTACCTAGCTGGGGGACCATGTTCCAGATAGAAGGAGCATCAGGTGCAAAAGCCCTGAAGCAAGAGTTTGCCTAGTATGTTTGAGGAGCAGCACAGAAACCAGTGTGATTGGAGAAAGGATGAACAAGAGGCAAGAGCAGTAAAAGATGAGGTAGCAGGGGCCAGATCATGCACAGTCTTTCAGAGCTATTTAGAAGGTAGAATCAGCAGGATTTGGTGACTGGCTTGCTAAGGGAGCAGGAAGAATCTAGGGTGACTCCCAGGTGCATTTTAGGCTCAGGAGACTGTGTGAATGGCAGTACCTTTCACAAAGGTGGGAGATGCAGGAGGACAGGTTTGCAGTGCTGAGAGGCTGAGTCAGAGATCTGTGAGATCTATGAGATCTGAAGGCCTGAAGAGCCGTCCTGGTGGAGCTGTCCAGCAAGCATGAGGCTTGATAAGTCTGAGACCCGGGAGAGAAAGCCGTGCTGGAGCGAGCCACACCTGAAGTTATGAAGTGGCATGAGATCACTGAAAGAGAGGATGGAATGAAAGAGAAGAGGACCAGAGCAGAACTGGGAAGGGGAAACTACCATGTAAGGAATGGGCAGAGGAAGAAATGAGGGGTGGTCAGAGAAGTGGGAGGAAAAGCAGCGGGGATGCAGAGGAAGGAAAGGGCCACGCAGAGGAGGGCTTTGTTAAGAGTGTCAAATGTTGCAGCTGAGGGGAGTAAGCTGAGGGCGGAAGAGAGTCTATTGGCTTTAACCACCAGGAGGGCCTGGGCGACCTTCCTCAGAACAGCTTCTGTGGAGTGGTGGGCGCATGAGGCAGATTGCAGTGGGTCGAAGAGCTCGTGGGAGGTACTGAAGCAAAGCGGAGACGGCCAGTGTAGACGAGCTTCTCAGGAAGCTTAGCTGTGAAGAGGAGAGAGGGACAGAGGGGGACGTGGGGGAAGATAGAGGGTTTTTATTCCCAGATGGGAGAGACTTGAGCTTCTATAAATGTTGATAGGAAGGAGGCAACAGAGGGGGAGAGGTTGAAAATACAGGAGGGAGAGGGGATGATCGTTGTGGAGGAGGTAGCAGGGTTGGGTTCCAGAGCCCAGGTGGAGAGACTGGCCATTAATGGTATTGGGGGACCCCTCCCTTACAGAGAAGGAAAGCAGTGGCAGTGGTAGGGATGTGAGGGCATTGAGGGGATCGGTGAAAGAAACGCTTCAGTAAAGTTCAAAACAACAAACGAAGAGCCTTGACCAAGGGCGGGGATGCTGGAGCTGGGAGGAAGCAAAGAATTCTTCTGGCTCGGAGTCAGAGCTAGGGAGGACTTCCTGCAGGAAGCAGTATTTGAGCTGGGTCATGAAATTCAGAGAGGATTTCAGTAGGGAAAGATCTGTGCAGAAGGAAGAATATTCTAAGTGGAAGAGGCAGAATCAGCAGACACAGAGGTGTGAAAAGGCTGGGCGTGCCAATGGAATAAGGGAAAAGCTAGTTTGATGAAGGCCAGGCGTGAGTGAGTAGGATGCCACTGATGCCACTGATAATGGCAGTCATAATAATAGTTGCTGTGTATTAAGCACCAGACCTACCCTGTGGCAGGTGCTTTACATACCTGAATTCATTTCATCCCACCACACCCTGGAGAATAGGTATGTCCTCAATGTGAAGATAAGGAATCTGAGTCCCAGAATGGTGAAGAAGCTAGATGGGGCTGGAATTGAAATCCAGGTCTGTGCGACTCCGGAGCCTGTGCCTTTTCTACGGGTGCCAGGCGAGGCCCTATGATGGGGGAGCATTGAATGCCAACTTGAGGAGCCTGAGCTTTATCCAGGTGGCAATGGGGAGCCAGAATGGGTGTCTGAGCAGAGATTCATGCTCGAGGGTGGGCTTTAGGAAGGCTCATGTGGTGTAAGAGGGGAGGGGGAAGCAATCAGGAGGTGACTGCAATGTCAGGGGCAGAGGTAGCATGGCTTGGCCTGGATAAGAGGGGAGTGAGCAGTGGCACTGGATTATCATTTGTTCCTTATGACAGCCTTGAGAGGTATGAATTTTTCTTCTCTTTTTATGGATGAGGAATGGGAGACTCAGAAAGGGAAGGCTGCTTGCCCAGGACTTGAGCCCCGGTGCATGTGATTTTGCTGACTCAGTGAGTCTGTGGAACAATGTGTCAGGGGGAGCTGAGTCTGAGAAAGGTGTGTGTGTGTGTGCGTGTGCTTGTCTGTTGGATGGACAGAAGTGTCTTCCCTTCCCTCGCCTATCTGCTTTCCTTCCCATCTCTTCCCAATCCTCCTGTCTCCTGGAGTCCATGATTACTGCATCCTCTGAGCCAAGGGGTCTCGGAATGGGGGTGTTACTGTTTCCTTTGCTGTCCCCAGAAGATCAGCCTTTTCATTCCCAAGGCACCTGGTCCCCTCCCAGCCCTACTGTCTGTCCATCCACCCCATGAAACTGTAGCCCAGCTCCAGCAACTGCCACATGCAGTCTGGCCTCTGGTACTGCTCAGCAGTACCCTGGAGATAAGTGCTTCTTCCCACAGTGGCTCTTCCTCCCAGCTATGGCTGCTTCTGTGTGGGCAGGTGGCCGCCTTGGGAATTAGATTCGGTTCACGAACAGTCAACAGTAATCACCACCATGTTCCCAGTGCTGTTGTTTGCCAGGCACTTGATGTGTGTTTTAGTCCTTACAGCAGTCCTGGGGGGTTGGCATCATAAGCCCCATTTTTACAGGTGAGGAAACTGAGTCTCCGAGAGCCTGGGGGCACATAGCCTGGAAGCACTTGTAGAGCTGGGATTTGAACCCAGGTCTGTTTGCTTCCAAAGCTGTGAGCTTTCCCTACTCCATTTCTAAGCATCCTCCTATTTTTCTGACCCTGAGCCTTCAGGAAATACAAATCTTTGTCCTTCACGGGCAGGGTGGATTTCTAGAGGTAGCACCAAGCTTACCTAAAGGACCCGGTGAGATGAGTCTGAGACCTGGAGCTCCAAGAACTCTGGGTTCAAATCCTGACTCTACCACTTGCCCACCTATGTGACCCTGAGCAGGTTATCTAACCTCTCTGAGCTTTAATTCCCTCATGTCTAAAACGCTACTTTGCAGAGTTGTTGCAGGCTTAAATGAGATGATGTATGCAAAGTGCCAGCATAGAGCAGGTTGCTATTATTTATATTAAAATGAAGGTTGGGCACCTGTCAGGGTTGAAAAGGGAGTTTATATGCTCTGGGGGTGACCTTAAGACTGAGCCCAGGCTGGGTGTGGGGAGGGCTGTCCCGGAAGGGGACCAGCAGCAGGCTCTTTGGAGACTGAGTTGGGTGTGGCCCTGGATAATCTGTCACACTGGCCTCCCCACTCCCGCCCTCATTCTAGCCCCACCTTCTGGTTCCTTCAGCCCTTCGTGTATCTCCCCTGCTCTGCAAACTAATGCCTCTGCCTCTCTCTGTCACCCACCCGCCTGTGGCCTCTACCCTGCCCTTCCTGGCCCCAGGGAAGAGGAGGAGGAGGAGGAGACTGAGGAAGAGGAAGAGGAAGACGCTCACCAGTTCTGCTGTCCAGCCTCCGAGTGCAGCAGTCCCTCCTCTCGGTAACTGAGAGGACAAGGGCCATTTTCTATGCAGAAGCAAAAGCCTTAACCAGCCCCTCCCCACCTGGCCCCCGCTGATCCCCCATGGGACCCTGTCCCCCGCTTCAGGAACCAGATGGGCAAGCATCGTGCCCCTTCTTCCCCCACCTCCTTCTTGGAATTCCCACCCCTACTGCTGTCTCCTCTGGACTCCAGTCCCTGACTTAGAGAGAGCTGGAGCCCTAGGTCTCACTAAAATGTGGGAGAAGGAGAGCTTGGAGCTTGGAGCTTGAAGCTTGGAACCTGGACCCTCCCCACACCCGCACTCTCACTTCCCAGGCACCCTGGAGCCTGCCACTCCTGGAGAGGTCTCCAAATGACATCCCAAGGACCTACCTCTGTCCTCTGTGAGCACAAACAGAGATGCAGGGTGCCTAGGGCTTAGAGGACCAGACGGGGGCAGGACCCAGCCTGCCTAGTTTCCCGTCATTCTTTCCTTTGCTGTGGCCATTGCTGCCATCTCCACTGCTTAAAGGCCTCGCCTCATGCCCCCTGCCACTCCCATAGTGCTCTGTAAATGTGATCAAGAGAAAAAGGCCTCTCAGAATACGTGTTGCTGTGTACAAAGGAATTTCCATCAATAAAAGCTGATCTCTTCTCTCTGTCTGATGTATATTCCACCCACCCTTCACTTCCCTCTCCCCATCCCCAGCAGGGCCTTATCTCCTTTCCTATCCAGAGCTGGGAACAGGGGCTGGGAGAGAGAGTAGGATTTGATTTGTGGTATTGTCAGCACCCAAGAGGCACTCAATAAATACATGAATGGCTCCCAACATGGGCAAGTCTATTGCCTTCCTCAGCCCATTAGCTTGAGGCAATGTGAGCTGGCTAACCCTGGACATGTTGCTTGACCTCTCTGACACATCTGTAAAAATGAGGAGGGAGGTTGGACCAGAGGGTCTCCAAGGGCTCTTCAGCTCTGACATTCTGGGAATCTGAGATGCTACAGTTTTAAGAAACTGATTATGTGAATTTAAGATACAATGAGTCAGTGACACATTCCATGCAATTCTGTGATTTTTATTCCTACAATGCTGTGATTTTTGGATTCTCTAATCCTGTGGCTTTAAAATTTCATGATTCTACCATTTAAACAAATTTCAATGATATGATTTTAATATTCTGTGATGTTAAGATTCCTTGATCCTATACTTTTAAGATTCTGATTGTACAACTTTAGGGATCTCTGAATCTGAGAGGGAGCCACTTCCCCCAGATGCAATGACTCTAAATATCCCCTGCACCTGGCCAGAAGCTGGTTCTAAGACTCCATAGAGGCTGTTGGCAGGCAGGTGGAAGGTGACTTTTATGGGTTTGTCAGACCCACAACTTCCATGATGTGTCTATGTTAGGAGCACAGCCGGGAGACCCAAAATTGGGCTCATACACCGACTTTCCCCCTCTCAGCCTTTGGCATTAGACAAATCTGAGTTTACTTTCTGGTTCTGCCACTTACTGTCTGTGTAACCTTGAGCAAGTCTTTTCTTCTCCTTGAGCTTTATTTTCCTCCTGAGAACAGTGAGAATATATCTACCTCTCTGGGTTATCATGAAGATTAGCAAGAAAGAACGCAAGAAGCCCAGCATAGGGGCTGGTGCACAGTTGGGCAAGTGTGCTGTGATTGGTGGCTCTTGTTTTGATTAAGGCCCAGGTGAGAGTCCCTCCTCTCCTTTCTTTCCTCCCTCCATTCAGCATCCCCATCACATTGACCCTGTAGTTTTTCCAGAACCTCACCTCCTTCCCTCACTCATTACTTCCCTCAGTCACTCAACTCGTCTACTCATTCACTCATTCAAAGTCTCATTTATTTCTCCCCTCCCTCCCTGCCTCCCTTTCTCTTCCTCTCTCCCTTATTTACTCTTCCTTATTTCACTCAACAAAGCATTGCTTGAGCACCTAATGGGTGCAAAGCATCAAGCTAAATACCATGAGGGATCAAAAGTAAGACACTGGTGTGTCCTGTATGAGTTCTCTGTCTCCCAGGGGAGATGAGGGATCCTTTGGGACATTAGGTAGGGTGTAAAGGGCAAAAACGATCGAGCAGAAATGGCTTCGGCAATGAGCAAAATTTGTTCCTGGCCCAAAGTGGAGGGAGATGTCAAGGTGGGAGGAGAAGGGTGGTGTCCAGGAGGGCTTGTTGGAGGAAGAGAGCAAAAGTTGGGCCTTGAAGACTGGGAAGGGTTCGAAGACATGGCAAGGGGTGAGGAGGCATTACAGGAGTCAGGGACCGCATGGACAGAAACCTGGTGGAGGGCTCCAGGGCATCTCGGGGAATGGTGAGTGAATGACTCTGTTTAGGTGGCTCTCCAGAGTATGTGAATCTAGGTGACCTGTGGCTGGGGAAGGAGGAGACCATTCTGCCCTTCCTTTGAGTGGAGCTAGAAGGAAGTGTGGGGGTGGGGGTAGGGTGGGGGTTCAACTACATGGAGGGAGAGGGCAAGTCAAGGTCAGATGGCCATCCTGGGAGATTCCTGCATAGGCAACTGCATTGGCTGAATCAGGTAGAGAGGGCTTGTGCTGTGGGGAGAAGGTGGGCTTTATCAGTTGTGAGAGCAATATGTGTGCATGTATGCTCTCCATGTGCCTGGGCATCCGTGTGCATGTCTTTGCGTGAGGCTGTGCAGGTCTCATGGTAGTGAGAAGCCATGCACACTGTTATTCTGAGGGAATGTGATTCTGAGACCGAGCGTGAGGAATTCTGAGTGTGTGAGGTGAATTGTGTGCGATGGTGACTTTCTGTGCTGCGCCGGCTCTCTGCACATATCTGGTGGATGTAATCACAAGGCTGGGTGTGGGTGGCTTTTGAGCCTGTGGGGCTACGACTTTTAGGGTGACAGTTGTTGGGTAGGATGGTCACACACACATAGACACATGTGACTTCTACCTGTGGTCTTATGGGACAAAGTTGGTTGCTGAGCAACTGCTGTGTGCTGGGCCCTGGCGTCAGCACTGTGAATCCACAAAGGTGAATTGGACCAGGCCACCGTCCTTGGGGAACAGGAGCGGGGGGTGGGTGGGAGATGGGCACTTCAGGAGAGAATCACAGGGTAGCCAGTGATGAGGACTGACTGTGATATGGGTGTGCATGAGACACAGAGGAGGGAGGGAGTAGCCGACCCTGTGAGGGGCAGGAGTGAATCAGAACTGACTTTCCAGGAGGACCTCCCAGCTCAGGGTATTGCAACATGAAGATGAGCTCACCCA
This sequence comes from Propithecus coquereli, assembly GCF_000956105.1. Classification (NCBI taxonomy): domain Eukaryota; kingdom Metazoa; phylum Chordata; class Mammalia; order Primates; family Indriidae; genus Propithecus; species Propithecus coquereli. The sequence goes on from NW_012152741.1 coordinate 668,986, forward strand.
GACTGATCAAGTCCAGGGGTAAAGGAGAGAGAGAAGACATTCTGGACAGAAGAAACAAAGGAAGAGTATGAACACAGTCATGGAGGTATAGGAATTGCAAGTAGCCTGCAGTTGCCCACAATGTTCAGGAGCTTGTGGGGCAGGGTGGGAGGTTGAGGGGGGTGCTGGCCAGATTCAGAGGGGCTTCTGAAGCTAAAGGTGGGACACCAGCCTAGAAGGTAGGGGACTCTTGTCCTGTGACCCTGAGCAAGCCACTTTGACTCTCTAGGCCCCAATTTGGATGTGTGGGATTGGCTGGTTCATAAAGCTTACTTTATAAAGTCCATCCCAGCTCCGTGGATCTTCTTCTACCCTTGGCTAGCCAAATCCACGAGTCATTGCTCTTGAAGTCAGGAGCTTCTTCCATCTGACCTAAGTCTTTCTTGTTTCCTCCTGGGTTGCCTTCTCACTCACCCACTCCACAAATACCTGCCCTTCGTCTGGCCCTTTGCATGCCACCGTTGGGGGGCTCAGGAAGATGAAGGATGCAAGGCTCTACCTCGGAGGGGCTGCTTGTTGCCCAGGGTAGGGGTCGGAGCAGTAGGAGCATGAGCTTTGTGTTCAGATACATTTTTGTTTGAATCCTGGCTCCACCACTGCTGAGCTTTGAGACTTTCGGCAAGTTACTTCATCTCTCTGTACCTCAGTTTCATCATCTGTGTTGTTCCCTTCAGGAAGAACAGCAAGAACTTGCAGAGTTGCTAGGCCTAGTGAAAAGCTGATACTCAGTAAATGACAACTATTATCTTTAGGGCTGCAAAGAAGCAGAGCTGGGATTCAAACTCAGGTCTTTGCACTCCCAAAGCCTGTGTTTGCCCACTGTATAGCAAGTCAGCTTAGGCCCTTTGACGGCCTCCTCCTCCTGTCAGCTCCTTTGCCAGGCTAGGCTGGGCTCAGGCTTAGAATCCCTGTGACACTGGGATTGGGCAGCAGAAATAGCTTGCAGAAAAACTCTCAGAGGTAGAGATGGCTGCAGTCCCTCTACTGGCCCCTCCCTGCTGCTGGGACCAGTCTGCTCTTTCTAGAACCCAAAGCCTCTGGCCTTATCTAGGTGCACTGACCTCCTCATCTTGTTTTCTTGTCTCCAACTTCCGGTCCCCTCCACCCTGTAGCCTAAGTTGTCATGGGGATAGACTTCAGCATCCCTGGCTTCCTCTTGCCCTCATCATATGGTATCCATAGCAACACCCCCATGCATTTCCATGGCAACTGCATCCTGATCCCATCCCCTGCTGGCTGCCTGGCTCTGGGCAGTGCCAATATAGGGAAAGAGGGAGAGACGACCTTCCATTAGGAGCAGCATTTGGGGAGGGTCAGTGCCCCTGGCATGGGCAGGCCAGCCCCAAATCCCTATGGAACGTCCTACACTGCTTCTCCCCACCTTAGTGATGTGGCTCACAAGGTTCCCTCACTCCTCATCTCTACTAGCTCCTACTAGGCAAGGCCTAGCCCACAAGCTTCCTCCCCCAGGAAGCCTTCAAGGCAGCAAAGGAACTAGCACAGGCTTTGGGGTTTGAATCCCTGTTCTGCCACTTGCTAGCCCAGGGACCTTTGGCAGTAACTTTCCTGCTTGGATCCTTTTTCTTCATTTGTAAAATAGGAATCCTATTTCTCCCCTCATGTTTGCCATGCAGATTAAATAATGTGTGGAAAATGCCTGACACAGGGAAGGTGCACAGTAAGTGCGAGTTTATTTTTATTCCGCTCAGCCACCCCCAAACAGAAGGGATCTCTCTCCTGCGCTCCCCCAGCACTTCCTGTTCCCCAGCCCTGGTAACTTTCTGCTTTGTACTGCGGTTATTTGTGTAACACGGCTTATTCCCCCTCTGCAGAGGATGCTCTCCAATTTCCCCCACAGAATAGCCCAGGAGACAGTGCACGGTGCGTGTGTGTGTCTGTGTGTGGTTGTGTCTGTATATGTGCATATCTGCATGTAATTGTGTTTATTTTCATGTGTTTATGGATGTGTGTTTTTGTTTCTAGGTTTATCAGCCTTGGATATGTCTATGTTTTTGTACCTGTGTGTGTGTGTGTGTGTGTGTGTGTGTGTGTGTACATGCATGTGTGCGTGCTTTGCTCCTGGCCTGGAGGAGTCCAGAGAGAGAGGGGTCTCTCAGGCCCTTCCTGAAGTCCAGGAATCCAAAGAGGAGTTGACTTTGCTTGAGCCCTGCACAGATGAGAAAGTGAGGTGCAGAAAGGGAAAGTGACATGTCCAGGCTCAAACAACTGGTAAATGGCAATGAGGACCTGAACCTTGGCCTGCCCAGCATCTTGCTCTACAACGGGTTCTCTGTGTATGTGTATGTGTTTGCGTGTGTATGTATGCGTGAGAGAGAAAGAGAAGAAGAGGATTTTCCATGCGATCAGCATGTCCCCAAGTGTTCTGGGGGCTCTGACTTGAGGGATTCCACATCCCCACGTGTCATTTCTTCAGCAGTGCATACGATGTCAGAAGCAACGCCCTCAAGCACTCTCCTTTTTTTGCCAGGCTCTCTCGTGGGAGGCTGCGCTGACAGCCTGACCTCCCTGCCACACTATTCCCTTTGCAACCAAAACAGGGGGCGAGCTCTCAAGGGGAGAATTGCCAGAGTGCAGAGCCAGGGGCAGCACAGAGCCAGGAGTGGGGAGAGGCAACAAGATGTCATGAAAAGACAGCCTGGGCCCTGGGTTTGCATCCTAGCTTTCTCACTTACTAGCTGTGTCACCTTAAGCAAGTTTACGTCACCTTTCTGAGCTTCAGTATTTTCATCTATAAAATGGAGCTAATGGTGCCTGCCTTGATAAGTTGCAAGGATTCAATGAACTAATTAATGCCCTTGCCCTAGGGATAGAGGTGGCTACAGGGCCCTACTGCAGCTCACGAGGAGGGGCTTGTATGCCAGGCTGTGTGGAGGAGGCAGGCAGGTGTGAAGGGGACACCTGAGCTAAATGCTGAAAGGGGAACAGCCAGGTTGGGGTAATGGGGCAGAGACCCTATGAGGCAGAGGTCAGGTCAGGAGAGCCATGCAGAGCCACGGTGAGGAAGTTGGAGGTTACCCTATGATGATTCCCATAAAACCCAAATTAGATCGTGTCCCTCCTCTGCTCATCTCAATCAGAGAAAAAGCCAAAGTTTTTATTGCAGGCTCAGCGCCCTTTTTGATTTAGCCCCCATTACCTCTCTGATCTTATGTGCCATCACTCTCCCCTCGTTCACTCTGCTCCGGCTGCAATGGCCTCTTCACTTTTCTTCAGACATGCCAGGCACAGTTCTACCTCAGGGCCTTTGCACTGGCTGTCCCCACTCTCCAGATTGCTCATGCTCAGATAGCCACACAGCTCACTCCTTCAGCTCCATCAGGGCTCTGTTTATACAAGCTGTTTCTCCAGAAAGGCCTTCCCTGACCACCACATCTCCAACAGCACCTTTTAGCATTCTGCTTTATTTTCCTTCCCAGCACATATCCCTGCCTGAAATGATAGTATATATTTATTTGTTTCTTTCTTTATAGTATGCTTTCCCCACTAGCATGTCACCTCCCCAAGGGAATATTCTTGTACATCTTGCTCACTATTCTATTTCCAGCACCCAGCACTGTGCCTGACACATAGAAGGTGCTTAGCTATTGTTTGTTGATTGAGTGAGGTATAGGGAACTGTGGAAAGCTTTTAGCGGAGCGAAATGGTCAGTTTCGTACTTTTGGAAGGTCTCTCTGGCTACAGGATGGGGAAGGGGTTGGAAAAGGAGATGGGAGGCTGTGGTAGAAGTTCAGGAGAGAGTATTTATTAGAGCAGCCACCCGCGCATTCATTGACTCCCTCCCAACAGCAGCTTTTATTGAGCTCCTACTCTGTTCCAGGCCCTGTGCTCTGTGTTAGCTAGGAGATCACCAAATTCTCTTCCCGTGCTGGGATTCTGGGAGACATGAACACAAATAGCTGTCACGCTTTGCCAAAGCTAACCTGTGCCATAAAAAGGACAGACATGTGCTGTGTGTGGGAGCTCTGAACAGGATCAGCAATAATTTCTGGCTGGAGGCGGGATTCAGGAGGGCTTCTTAGTGGTGGCATATGACCTGAATCTTGACGGAACTAGGATGTGGGGGGATTTCTCAGGTTGCAGATGGTGGAGATGATGGGGATTGCATTTCAAGTGGAAGGTACTGTATGAGCAGTTTGGGAGGTGGGAGGCAGAGGAGCATTTGGGAGAAACAGGATCTGGGCCAGGCTGGAGGGAAGGGTGGATGGAGTAGGGGGATGGCAGCCAACCCTGCAGTATGGCTTGATGTTTAACAGTGTGTGGGCTCTGGAGTCAGACTGCCTCGATTTGAATCCTGACTCTATCATTAGTAGCTCTGTGACCATAGATATGTTACTTAACATCTCTGGGCCTCAGTTTCTTTATGTGTGAAATGAGGATAAATAACAATCCCTACCTCATAGGGTTGTTTTAAAGAGCAAACGAGTTATTAAGTGTGACATGGTAAGAATGGTGCCTAAATGGGCTAAATACTCTATTAGTATTAGCTATTGTATCTTGGAGGGACTTCAAATGCCAGAATAAGGGACGTCGGCTGTCTCTTGTGGGCAGTGGGCTCTACGGATGGTTCATGAATAATGGGGACAGTTGATCAAAACTAAGCTTGAGCTGTGTGCTGGGAGGGGAAGTTTGAGAAATTGGTGGCAAGACCCTGCGGTCTTGAGGGGGAGAGGAGGAGCATCTTAGATGCTGGTTGTGGACTGGGCTGGGTCTAATCCCTGGAGGGTAAACGTTGGGGGCCCCCAAAGCCCAAGAGGAGAGAGAATTTAGAACCCCCAGTCTGTTTCCACTTTGTTCCTGGCAGTGTTGGAGATGAACCCTTATGAGGCTGGAGGGTGAGCAGTGGGTGGGAGCTCCCCCCAAGGCAGAGCTGAGCTCCATGGTGCTGCAGCCCAGGACCTGGCCTCGTGGGCACAGCCTCCCCACCGCATCCAGCCCCCAGTGCAAAGTGCTCTGCTGCAAGCCTGGCAGGCCTGTTGCAGCTCAAGCTCCTGTGCTAGTAGGGAGCCCCCCACACCCACCCCAGCTCACCTCTGTCCTGCACCTTGGCCTCTGCCAAGTAGGGGCTGGGGAGTAGCCCCTAAACCCTTTCACCAGCCAAGAGCCCCTGAACCTTGTGTCCCCCGCCAAACCAGACCATTCTCTGGGCCCCAGCCACACCCATTCTACCCACAACCTCCCCCATGCCTCGCCTACCTGTTCCTCCCCTCCTGACCCCTCCCCCGTTCTCCCCACCTCTTTAGCTCTTCACCCTGCAGGCTCAGCTCAGGGCGCCTGGGCTCTGTCGCCACCTAGGTTCCCTGGCAGCCTGGTTGCCATGGCACCACGGGAGCAGGTCTGGCGGAACAACAGCTCTGGGTAGCCAGGGCAGGCACGACAGGGCCCAGCTCCTGCCACTCGTCGGCCTGAAGACCTCCCTGTCCCCCTCCCCAGCTGTGCAGAGGAGGCCATGAGGAGAAAAAGGAAGCTGCCCCGAAGGGCAACTCTTTACCTGTGAGGATGCTATATGGGAGGCGCCTCCCACCGTCTCTGCTCACCCTGCGCTCGCACAGCCAGGGAGACCTGGGAACTGGCCAGGCCCAGATCAGGCGCTGGGGCCAGGGGCGGGACCGCAGGGGGCTGGGCCTGGGTGGGCCGGATGTAGGGGTGGGCCTCAGGCAGCTGGGGACAGGGCTGGGAGGGGGTGGCACTTCGAGGGGTGGTGCTGGGGATCAGACCAGGAGGGAGAGCACTGCACACTGTGTTGGGCAGGGCAGCAGGCCTGGAGGGGGATTGGAGCTGTGAGGGAGCTAGTGCCTTAGGGCAAGAGGGGTTTGGGGATAGAGCTGTTAGGGGACAGGACTGTCAGGGAAAGGGGCTTGAGGGGACAGGACTGGGAGGAAGGCTGTTAGGGGACCAGGCTGTGAGGGTGAGTGGGACCCAGTGTTGGGACCCCACATCTGTGAGGAAGCAGGGTGGATGGGATTGGGGGCAGGGATGTGGTCCATGCCCTCAGTCTGGCCCAGCAGGCCCCTCTCCACTTCCCACTTCCTGGCTCATCTTATCTCATCCCCACAGTGTGGAGGGTGATGCCCCAGGCAGTGACCTGAGCACAGCAGTTGATAGTCCTGGGAGCCAACCCCCCTACCGTCTGAGCCAGCTGCCCCCCACCAGCAGCCACATGGGGGGCCCCCCAGCTGGGGTGGGCCTTCCCTGGGCCCAGCGGGCACGCCTCCAGCCAGCCAGCGTGGCCCTGAGGAAGCAGGAGGAGGAGGAGATAAAGCGCTCCAAGGCCCTGTCCGACAGCTATGAACTCTCCACAGACCTGCAGGACAAGAAGGTGCAGAGAAGGCCTTGGGAATGGGAGCCTTTGGGAATGGGAGCGCTTGGGAATGGGAGCACTTGGGAATGGGAGCGCTTGGGAATGGGAGTGGGGACGCAAAAGAGCACCAGGGGAGGGCGTGGGATGTGGCACTTGAGGGTGGTATCCAGGGAGGGCTGGCCCTGGGACCCTTCACCCCACTGGAGATGCACCCATTCACTACTCCTCCATTGTGTCTTATATTCACCCAGCAGACAGGTACTGAGCTCTCTGCCCAGGTCCTGGTGAGGTAAAAATGAATGAGACCTGGACCTGGTCCTCAAAAAGCTCAGTCTAATGGAGAAGCACACACACCAGTTGACAATTTCAGAACAGTGTCACATAGAACATTGTGTAGCTTAAAAAAGAGGGGGAGGGGAGGATGAAATACTACCTATAAGAAAAAAAACTTGAAAGGACATATACCAAAATGTTAATTGTGCTTATGCCTAGGTATTTGGAAATTAGGTGAGCCAATCTTCCTTCCCTCCTTTCTTCCTCCCTCCCTCTCTTCCTCCCTCTCTCCTTTCCTCCCTCCCTCCCTCCCTCCCTTCCATTCTCCCTCCCTTCTTCCCTCCCTCCCTCACTGCCTCCATCCCTCCCTTCCTCCCTCCCTTCCTTCCATTCTCCCTCCCTCTCTCCCTCCCTCCCTCCCTCCATCCCTTCCTTCCTGCCTCCCTCCCTTCCTTCCTTCCTTCCTCCCTCCCTCCCTCCCTCCCTTCATTCCTCCCTCCCTCCCTCCATTCCTTCCTTCCTCCTTCCTTCCTTCCTCCCTCCCTCCCTCCATTCCTCTGTCCCTTCCTTTCTTCCTTCCTTCCTTCCTTTCTTCTTTCTCCCCCTCTCCTCTCTCATTCTCTCTTCAATCCTTGCTCTCCATTTCTTTCTTTCCTTTTTTGGCTTCTGTGTTTTTCCTAACTGTTTTTTAATAATCAACATGTACTTCTTGTAAATAAAAAAAACAAACAAAACATAATCCAATCCCATATGACCAGTGCTACCTGAGATTCAACTGAGAACACTGAGCACACAACCTGGCATATTCAGGCGACAGTAAGCAGTTAGCTGTGACTCCAGTGGGGGGCGTGTGGTTGGGGGCCCAGGGTGATGAGGCTGTAAGTGACTTTCTGACCTTGTTCCCCTTGACCCTCCCCTGCCAGGTGGAAATGCTGGAGAGGAAGTATGGGGGCTCCTTCCTGAGCCGCAGGGCTGCCAGGACCATCCAGACAGCCTTCCGCCAGTACCGCATGAACAAGAACTTCGAGCGGCTCCGCAGCTCAGCTTCAGAGAGCCGCATGTCCCGCCGTATCATCCTGTCCAACATGCGGATGCAGTTCTCCTTTGAGGAGTACGAGAAGGCACAGAACCCCGCGTACTTCGAGGGCAAGCCTGCCTCGCTGGACGAGGGTGCCATGGCGGGTGCCCGGAGCCACCGGCTTGAACGGGGGCTCCCATACGGAGGCTCCTGTGGTGGGGGCATCGATGGCGGTGGCAGCTCCGTCACCACATCTGGAGAGTTTTCTAATGACATCACAGAGCTTGAGGACTCCTTCTCCAAACAGGTCAGAATCCCTGAAAAGGGCCTTTCTTCCCCATCCCCATGCTCTGGCTACCCCTGCCACTTTTTATCTATATTGCAAACTGAAAGAATTTGCACGACAGGCATTTAATAACAACAAATAGCTACCATCTGAATTGGGACTGTAAGAATGATGAAAAAGAACTGGAGAGATGAAAAATTATATTGTTAAAAATATGGGTGTAGAGAACAAATAAGAAAATAAAAGTTCTCGCTATTTGGAACTTGATCTACTGTCAAATAAAGGCTTAACTAACAGGTAACAAGCTCTTATGTGCCAGGGCTGTGTATGCCTCATACCAGACCTGTGAGACAAGGATTATCATCCCCATTATACAGAGGAGGAGACTGAGGCTAAGGAACTGGCCCTGGTCCTTGTTCAAAATGATCTCCCAGTCCTGTAGGAAATGGTAGGCATATGTGTGCATTCCTGTCTCCTGAAGTAGAGTGGGCTCAGAGCCATAGGAAAGGATCATGTATAGTACTGTGGGAACCCAGAGGAGGGAGAGGAAACTTTCTTTTGGGAGGATCAGAAAAGGCTTCTTTGAGAAAACAGCATTGGAGCTGGACCTTACTAGCCAAGAGAGGATTTAGCAGGTTAGAAATAGTTGGGAGGTGTTGCTCGCATAGGCATTGCATCAGCAAATGCACAGAAGAGTGGGAATGGAACACGGTAAGGGTGGTGGGAGATCACTCCAGGCTTGGGGTGTGTCAGCATACCTGCCCACATGTGAATCCCAGTTCTGCCATTTCCCAGCTGTGTGACCTTGGGCAACCTGTTTAACCACATTGAAATATGATCAATAAAATGGAGAGAAAACCTTTTTAGAGCTGTTTTGAAGATTCTGTTCAACTAGGTAATATATATGAAAGCACCTAGTACATGGTAGCTGCTAAGTACATGTTAGTTTTCTTCATAAAACTAAGGAGGTGCTTGGCTGAAATTGTGGAATGATGAGAGGCTAAGGTGGGAGGATCGCTTGAGGTTAGGAGTTCGAGACCAGCCTGAGCAAGAGCGAGGCACTGTCTCTAATAAAAATAGAAAAATCAGCTGGGCATCGTGATGTGCGCCTATAATCCCAGCTATTCAGGAGGCTGAGGCAAGAGGATCGCTTGAGCCCAGGAGTTTGCAGTGAGCTGTGATGAGGCCACTGCATTCCAGCCCTGGTGACAGAGTAAGACTCTGTCTCAAGAAAAGAAAAAAAAAACAAAAACAACAGAAATTGTTGAATGAATGAAGAATGAATAGAACTTTATAAGAAAAGAAATCACTCTGCTCTAACTTCTGTGATCTGGTGCTGCCATCAGCCTGTACGTGCTTCCTTGGAGCTGGTGAAGAGGTAGAAGGAAGGAAAGAAGCATTGAAGGGAAGATCTATATCAGTCATCCATTCATTCATACAACAAAGATTTAATTCAACATCTCTTCCATGTCAAGAGATGTGTTGAGCTTAACTAAAAAGAGAGAAACCGGGCCTGGACTCATCCCTCAAGGGAGGAATGGTGAATAGAAGATCACAGTCTGGTGGGGAAGATAGAGGAGCCAGGTCTGGTCCCAGCTCTCAGTGCTGTACAAATCTGACAGGGAAGTGTATTTGTTCTCTATCGCTGTGTAACAAATTACCCCAAAATGCAGTAGCTTAAAATTGACCTGAGAGACTGAGCTTAAACAACAAACATTTATTATCTCATACAGCTTCTGAGGGCCGGGAAGCTGGGAATGGCTTGGCCAGGTGGTTCTGGCTCAGGGCCTCTCAGGGGCTGCAGTCGAGCTGTAGGGTGGGACCTCAGTCTCTGAGTACTAGACTGGGCTGATGGTATGCTTCCAAGCTCACTCACTTGGCTGTTGGCAAGAGGATTCAGTTCCTTGCCATGTGGGCCTCTCCACAGGACTGCTCATGATGTGGCTTCCCCCAGGGTGAGGGGTCTGAGGGAGAGAGAGAGTCAGGAGCAAGAGCACCCAAGATGGATGCTGCAGTCTTTTCCAACCCAATCTCGGAAGTGACATACCTTCACTTCTGCCATTTGCTGTTGGTCACACGGACCAACTCTGGTACAATGTGGTACCCCAGGGTGTGAATATAGGAGGTGGAGGATCATTAGGAGATAGTTTGGAGGCTGGATACCACAGGGAGACAGAGTTACCAGACATGGTCCAGATTCTCAAGGCTAAATATTATGGATTTCCTAAGAGAGAATTCCCACAGAGGAAGCTGGGATTTGGGTTTGCCCTGGGTAGCGCCAGAGGGAGGAATGTGGCTTGAATCAGGAAGGAGATAGCGTTTGATTTGAGTCTATATGGACACAAAGGAGCCACTGGGGTGCCTGAGAAGGGAACTTACGGGCATAAGTCCCAGCTCCTGTCAGCTCACAATGGCTCCCTGGAAGTTATAGAAGGCAGAGAGAGCCAATCAGGGGCGGGGGAGTCCACCTTCTTGGCTGACCCACCAGGAAGAGTCCCCTTTTTTCCTTCCCTCCCTCCCTCCCTCAGTCCCACCCTTCCACCGTTCTTCCCTTCATCTTTCCTTCCTTTCTCTCCCTTTCCCTCCTCCCCTTGCCCTGTGTAGGTGAAGTCTCTGGCTGAATCCATCGATGAGGCCCTGAACTGCCACCCATCAGGGCCCATGTCTGAAGAGCCAGGGTCAGCCCAACTGGAGAAGCGGGAGTCAAAGGAACAGCAAGAGGACAGCTCGGCCACATCCTTCAGTGACCTTCCCCTCTACCTGGATGACCCAGTTCCCCCACCATCCCCTGAGCGACTGCCCAGCACAGAGCCCCCACCCCAGGGCCGGCCTGAATTCTGGGCGCCAGCCCCCCTCCCACCAGTTCCTCCATCAGTGCCAGCAGGGACCCGGGAAGATGGTAGCCGTGAGGAAGGCACTCGCAGGGGTCCTGGGTGCTTAGAGTGCCGGGATTTCCGGCTGCGGGCCGCCCACCTTCCCCTGCTTACCATTGAGCCTCCTAGTGACAGCTCCGTGGACCTGAGTGACCGCTCAGATCGCGGTTCTGTCCACCGCCAGCTGGTGTATGAGGCTGATGGCTGCAGCCCCCATGGGACCCTGAAGCACAAGGGGCCACCAGGAAGGGCCCCGATCCCACACCGCCACTACCCAGCGCCCGAGGGCCCAGCCCCAGCCCCACCAGGGCCCTTGCCACCAGCCCCCAACAGTGGCACTGGGCCCAGTGGTGTGGCTGGGGGTCGGAGGTTGGGAAAGTGCGAGGCAGCAGGCGAGAACTCTGATGGTGGAGATAACGAGAGTCTCGAGAGCTCCAGCAATTCCAATGAGACCATCAACTGCAGCTCCGGCTCCTCTTCTCGGGACAGCCTGAGGGAGCCTCCAGCCACTGGCCTGTGCAAGCAGACTTACCAGCGGGAGACACGGCACAGCTGGGACTCGCCAGCCTTCAACAATGACGTGGTACAGAGGCGGCACTACAGAATTGGCCTCAACCTCTTCAATAAGTATGTGCTCCCCAAGCTAGCCTCCCCGCCCCTTCCCACCCAGCCACCGGCGCCTCGGTCCCTGGGACGAAACCCCAAGCAGTGATCCTTGTTCTGCCATCCTCTCTTTTTGTGGTGTTTCTCTCCAGCTGTTCAGGGAAGAGGATTGACAATAGGGTGGCAGAGTGGAGACCCCCAAAATACCTGGGCAGAGTAGAGACCCCCAAAATATCTGGGTTCGGGTCCTAGTACTGCCTCTGACTGGCTGTGTGATCTTGGGTGAGATGCCCCCACTAAATGGATTCTGAACCTTGTCTCCCCTACCTCCCCTTTTTAAAGGAGAGGCGCTATGGTGTATATAGAGCCCTGATCTTAGAAACAGGAGACCTGGATGGACCACCAGTCTGCCTTTGGCCAGACTCACTGTGTAGCCTGTGGCAAGTTGTGTTCTTTCTGTAGGCTTCAGTTTTCCCATCTATCAACTAGCAGAGTGTGTATGTGTGAGGTGTTGGGGCGCAGCGTGGTGTGCTGGACTACAGTGACCGTGACCTAGCTCTTTCTAGGTGCCTGGTCTATGCCAGTTGCTTAGGAGTGGGGTGGGAGTGTGACATTTGATTAGAAAATAATTAGAAAACATTAGATGTAACGGAAGGCAGTAGCCGTAATGCCTTACATTTTCATAGCCTATTAAACACTGCCACCTATATTTCATTCTCATAATAACTCAGCAAGATGGCTAGTTGTTTCCCTATTTTATAGATAAGGAACTGAGGCTGCAGAAGTAAAGAAAAATATTGTCCGAAGTCATATAACTGGGAAGCGATGGATCTGAGACTCCTATAGCACCAAAGTCTCTTCCAAATTTTAGCCTCATGGGGTCCTGAATATGGCATAGTACTCACCCAGATTTTGGCCCAGCTCTCTGGAAATCTAGAGAGCACTTTGTCTATAGAAACACTCACAGAGCCTGGGCCATACCTACCTGGGTAGGACGTGGGATGTGGAACAAAGTAACCTCGTCACTTCTTCCCTACTCTGAGGGTCTGTGACTCAGAGAGAAGGTGCTCAGGCCTTCTCTCAGTGCTCTTAGGTGCCTGTTGAGAATATCAGAGCTCCTCGGCTGGGCATGGGGGCTCATGTCTGCACACCTAGCACTTCAAGATGCTCAGGTGGGAGGACTGCTTGTGGCCAGGAGTTTGAGACCAACCTGAGCAAGAGTGAGACCCTGTCTCTGCTAAAAACAGAAAAAATTAGCCTGGCCTGGTGGTGCACACCTGTAGTCCCAGCTACTCGAGAGGCTGAGGCAGGAGGATCACTTGAGCCCAGGACTTTGAGGTTATGGTGAGCTACGATGACGCCACTGTACTCTGGCCTGGGTGACAGAGTGAGACTCTGTCTCAAAGAAAAAAAGAAAAAGAAAAAGAAAAGAAAAAAAAACAAGCTCCTGGCATAGAGCAGGCTCTCATTAGATACTGATTTTCTTTCAATTACAGTGAGGCTCCAGTGAAGGAGGAAGTTGGGTTGAGGATGCCTTAGAATTATAAAGCTCCATGAAATGAGCAATTGACTTCTCCCTGGGCCTGAGTTTTCTCATCTGTACCATGAAGGGATTAGAACAAATTATATATTCCACTTCCCTGGTTCTCTGAGGCCACAGTTAATTGGGCCCAAAATTGGTTCAAGAAATGGGACAGAGAACACAATTCCAAGAGGAAGGTCATCTCATCTCCCTCCCCTCTTTCTGCAGGAAGCCAGAGAAGGGTATCCAGTATCTGATCGAGCGGGGCTTCCTGTCAGACACACCGGTGGGAGTGGCTCACTTCATCCTGGAGCGGAAAGGCCTCAGCCGCCAGATGATAGGGGAATTCCTAGGGAACCGGCAGAAGCAGTTCAACAGAGATGTGTTGGAGTGAGGACCCCAGGACGGGGCAGGCTGGGCCAGGGATTCCTGGAAAAGGGGAGCGAGAGGGGGGAAAGGGGCAGTGTATCCTTTTGGCTCAGATAAACTTTTCAAAACAGGATAAATAGACCTTCCTGCTCCCATACCCTTCTGCCCCAAAAGGGTCTGATCTCTGTTGGCCCTATTCCTAAAGTCTTCTGGGTAGCCCTGGGAAAGACATGCTTGTCCTATGGCCTGCTTTGGGGCTCAGTTTTCCCATCTCTGAAATGAGTGGGTTGATGGAAAGGACCCTTAGTGACCATGTGTCTTGATTTTCTAGGATGGATTCACTTTCAAGCATTTCTGTCCTCACGTGTACTTGCTCCACAGGTCCTGATTTTGGAAGTCTGTCAGTGGGGGTGTTGGTCCATTTGAGCAGGTCTGGGTGGGTCAGAGGTTTTCTGCAGAGGAATTGAGAGTGCCACACCCCCTCCTTTGCTCCTCAGCTGTGTGGTGGATGAGATGGACTTCTCTTCCATGGATTTGGATGATGCACTCCGGAAGTTCCAATCCCACATCCGGGTTCAGGGCGAGGCCCAGAAAGTGGAGCGACTCATTGAAGCCTTCAGGTGTGCCTGCTTCCCACTCCTAAAGCTGCCCCTCCCTACTTTGGGCAGCACTGTAGTATGTGTCCACAAGGAACTTCTCTGAGCCTCTTACTTTCCTCACCATAAAACAGAAATGATAAATCCTATCTTGCAAGGCAGTTGTAAGGGTCAGAGGTGGTGCACATAAAGTATCTAGCTTAACATCTGGGACATGGGCATTCAATAAGTGACAACAACATCAACACTAACAGCTAACATTCATGGAGCACTCGCCAAGTATCAGTTGCTGGGCTGGAAAATTTACATAATTGTTTCAAATACTCACAAGCACCCTATGAGGTAGGTGCTTTTATTATTTCCATTTTGCAGATGAGAAATCTGAAGTTTAGAGAGGTTAAGTAACTTGCCCACAGTCATACAGTGAGTAAGTGGTAGAACTAGGATTTGAATCAAGTGTGTCTGATCCATCCATGCCCTGAACCATTATATTCTACTATAAACGCTTTGGGGATTAGACAGACCAGGGTCTAAATCCTGGGTCTATCACTTTGGAGCGTTTAGAGGAGAAACAGAAGTTGCTAAGAATTTCTTTCCCATAATGGGGGAAGGATTTGCTTTGTAGTCAGAAAGATCTGGGTTTTCATCCTGGCTTCACTGTTTACCAGCTCTATTACCTTGGGCAAGTTACCTCACCACTTTGAGCCTCAGTCACTTCATCTGTAAAATGGTATTGCTAATAGCTGCCTTGCAGAATTGTGATAGGATTACATGAAACAATGTATATAAATCCCCTGGCAAAGCTCTGTAAAAGGTAGCAATTGTGACTTTTATGTGTTAGTCTTAAGGAAACACTGAAGAGAACAGACCCCCCAGAGGGCTAAGGAGTATTTTTTGGAGGAAAGGGTTGGTGGTGCCAGACTGGGTGGTTGGTGGGTAGGTGGAGTTTGCTGGTGCCTGAGTCTGGCTTTGACCTCTCCTGCCCTGCAGCCAGCGGTACTGTGTCTGTAACCCAGCCCTCGTACGCCAGTTCCGGAACCCAGACACCATCTTCATCCTTGCTTTTGCCATCATCCTCCTCAATACCGACATGTACAGTCCCAGCGTCAAGGCTGAACGAAAGATGAAACTAGACGACTTCATCAAGAACCTGAGAGGTGACCAGACTTCCCTATCAGCTTTTCCTGCCCTTCACCTGGGAAGGGAAAGTGGGCGGGCGTAGGGGTGGGGAAGGATGAGGCAGAGCCCATCTGTTTCTTGGAAAGTAACCTATGATGCTGTCACTTTCTGCCAAGGTTGGATGTTCCCAGGGCATTCACTTGTTAATTCACCTGAATAGCTATTTGCCAATTTACTGAGCATCTACTGTGTAACAGGCTTTTTTAGGTCCTGGGGTTCTAGCAGTGAACTAGTGGCTCTTACAGGGCTTACACTAATTTACTCATTCAGTCATTCACTTGTCCATTTCCCACATCTTCTTTCCTTCTCTTCTTTATCTATGCCCATAACGACTCATTCAATTATTTTAAGTACCCATTCCTCCATTCATGCACTCATTTATCACTTGACCAACCAACCAGCCAGCCAGTTGACATGTAGTGCCTAGTGTGTGCCAAATCCCGTGATGGGTGCCAAGGACAATGGAGGGGAGTCTGCCACAGTCCCTGCTCTGAGAGAGCTCCCCGTGTGTGGGAAAGACTGACTTGTAGTACCCAGATAACTAACACAAGATAGAAAGTGAACAGTGACGTCAGAGAGGCCAAAAATGCAGTCAGAACTCAAAGGAGGGAAAACCCATGCCCAGCTAGCTTCCCTGAGGAAACAGTATTTTTATTTTAAGGTGGGCCTTGAAGGCATGGATAAGGTGACAGAATAGAGATAGAGGAGGGCTTACCTAGCAGTGAGAATAACAAAGGCACAGAGGCAGGAAAATGTAAAGTTGTTTAGAGAACAATCAAGATGGGGTCGCTGATCGGAGAAGGTCAGTTGGAACCAATATGTGAGGGCCTTGAATACCAGATGAAAGGTGTCACTTCGATCTTTTTTCTTGGTTTATTCTGTTGATATCAAGCCCTGCTTCTCACCAAAGAGCAGCCTGCTAAAAATGGCACAGATGTTAAGATTATTTAAACAGAAATGAAAGAGGGAAGTAGAGTTGAAGAAAAAACAAACAAACCAAAAACAAGACAAATTGGCTGACCATCCAGGTTTGCACAGTTGATAGGCTTTAAGCGCTCTGGCAGCTAAGGTAAAAAAAAAAAAAAATGCAGTGTGATGAAGGGTGTTCCTTTAGCACCTGTCCAAAGAGGAGGTGTGGCATTTCCAAAGGAGAAAACATTTTCTCTAGCAGAAGGTTTGGAGAGAAGAGTGAGCAGGTTTCTCACAGCAGACAATCAGGAGTAGAGAAGGATGGTGGCTATGGGAGGAGGGAGTTAGATCAGAGGCCAGAAGCCATTTGGAGCTGTCTCCTAGAATCCTGCCGTTATTCATTCATTCATCCATTCTTTCTGTGTGTGGGTGTGTGTGTGTGTGTCTTTTCCCCTCCAATTATTAAATAAATGGACAAATGAAAGCAATACACGCTTATTTTGGAAATTTTGGCAAATTAGAAAATTTCTTTTATTCACCTAAAATTCTGTCCTCTAGAGGCAACTATGGTTAATATTTTGGTGTATTCTTGTCTTTTCCCCCATGCATATGTAACTTTTTATATAGTTAAGATCATGCCATATACACAATTTATTATGTTACTCTTTTCACTTGCTATAAGAATTTTCTCATGCTATTGAAATCTTTTTGCAAATATCAAGTTTTTAATAGCTGGATACTATCTTATTAAATGGATATACTATCCTTTACTTAACTGTTCCTCTATTGTTAGAACTTAGGTTGTTTCAAATTTTTCTGATAAATAACACTTAGTGAACATTCTTATACATATCTTGCACATATTTCTAAGTAATTCTTTAGGGCAGATTCCTAAAAGAGGAATCACTGGGTCTGAACATTTAGGCTCTTGCCAAATTACCCTCCAAAATTGTTATGTTACATGCCTACTTCCCTGCACTCTTCTTAGCACTGGATTTCATTTAAAATTATTTTTGCTAATTAGGAAGGCCCAAAATAGTATCTGATGGTTTTAATTACAGTATGTTCTGAGTTGTTTAGATAAAATCCTCACCCTGGGGAAGATAGCAATTGGCTGTTCTGTTGAAGGGCACCTTCCCTGCCCCGATCCTGGCTGAGCGTCTGAGGATACCCACTGACCCTTAGTCCTGACCGTTAGTGTGGCCCATGCCTGGGTGAGGGGTGTTGTGGAGAACCTTTACCACCAGTGGCCTATATTTATGTGACATATCCCTGTGTTACTCTCCCTACCCAGGGGTTGACAATGGTGAAGACATCCCCCGAGACCTCCTGGTGGGCATCTACCAGCGCATCCAGGGGCGTGAACTGAGGACCAATGATGACCACGTGTCCCAGGTGCAGGCTGTGGAGCGCATGATTGTTGGCAAGAAACCAGTAAGTGCATTGGGAGGCCACGGAGGGGCCAGGGTTTGAGTGTGCCCCAGCCACTGAGCGGTAAGTCACTGCACCTCCCTGAGCTCTGGGTGCCCCTTACCTGTAATGCAGAGTGGACGATAACGCATTCGTCAGGGGATCGTAGTGCAGATTAAGCGAGGTGCTCCATGTGAATGCACCTGGCATAATGCAAGGCCCATAGTGGGTGCTGTATAAATATTAGCATCCTTTCCGTATCTGGTTTTGCCTGTCCATCCCAAGTGAGGAGCCAAGCTAATGGTTAGCTGAGAACCAAAGCAAGAACACACTTTAGTCTTTTAGCCAACAAACATTTGCAGATGCCTTTCTACTGAGCCCAGCATTTCACTGGGCCCCAGAGACAAAGATATGAATCAGACATGGTCTTTGTCCTGGGACACTCATAGACCAGTAGGTGTGCAAGACAAAGACACAAATGCTACTGCTGCCTTATGGTCTAATTTAGGGGAGCAGAAAGGAGGGAGAGGCCATTTTCAACCTGGGAAAGTCAGTGAAGGCTTCGTAGAAGAGGTAACTTCGGAATTGGGATTTGAAGGAGGGGTGGAATGCGGCCATGCGGAGCTAGGCAAGAAAGGCATTTTATACTCGGGAGGCTGAGGCAGGAGGACCACTTGAGCCCAGGAATTTGAGGTTGCAGCGAGCTATGATGACGCCACTACACTCCAGCCTGGACAACAGAGCAAGACCCCATCTCTAAAAAAAATAAAAATAAAGGCATTCCAGAATACTCCTTGTGTCAGAGTGACACATACGTATCGGAGGTAAACTTCCTCTTATGGTTGAAAGTTAAGGTGCTGGAGGCCTGAAGCTGATGGGCTGGCTTTCTAACACCCATTTCTTCATGCGTGTCTAGGTCCTATCTCTTCCTCACCGTCGACTGGTTTGCTGCTGCCAGCTCTACGAGGTGCCAGATCCAAACCGCCCCCAGAGGCTAGGGTTGCATCAGCGGGAGGTCTTCCTGTTCAATGATCTCCTTGTGGTATGGGCACTGTGGGGGAGGAGGTGGGAGGGAGATGGCAAGCTTGGCCCCTGGGTCTAGTGTGAACCATGTTGACATTGGTGTACGGAGCGTGGCAGGCGAGGTGCTCTGCCGTGCCATCTACGTGGTCTTGGGTAAGCCACGGGCCTTCTCTGCCCTTCTTTTTCCTCATGGATGTGTTTGGAGGTAGTGACAGCCACCCGGGGGCAGAAAATATGAGGACCAAGGGAGTTGCCAGATTTACAATCTGGGAAGTGGTAGGCAATGTCCCTGTCCACTTCAATGGCTTGGAGGGTTGGGTGGGGGGAGGCGAACCTGTGACCCCCAGGATCAGTCTGAAACCTCTGAGTGATGGAGATGCTTGAAGTGACTCTTAAAACTATGCTCATTACCAGTCCAGATGTTTGTCTTTTAGGGATGACTCTTAGGACTCTGCAGGTCAGAAGGGACTTTCAGGGTCTCCTGGGCAAGAACCAGCTTCCCGGATGGCCCCTGCATGTATGAGTGCAGAAACAGAAAGCTACCTTTCTCCAGGGCAGCCATTTGCCTTGTCAGACAGCTCTGACTGCTAGAATCTGTTTCTCTATGAGCTTGCTCTACCGATCTTCACTCGACCCTTGGGATCACAGAGAACAAGTATTCTCTCTCTGCTCTGAGACAGCTCTTCAGGGATTTGAGGACAGCAATCCTGTCCCCCTCTTGGTCTTCTCTCCTTTAGAACAGAGTTTCTTAATCTCAGCACTGTTTACCTTTGGGGCTGGATAATTCTTTGTTGTTGGGGGCTGTCCCATGCACTGCAGGATGTTTAGCAGCACCGTGGTCTCTACCTACTAGATGCTGGTAGCAACCCTTCGACCAGAAATGTCTCCAGACATCGCTCAATATCCTCTGGGGGGCAATATCACCCCCAGTTGAGCATTACTGCTTTAGACAAAGCACCTCCAATGCCCTCTCTGAGCCTTAGTTTCCTCCTCTGTGAAATGGGGCTAATCCCTGCCACGCAGGGTTGTCATGAAGATGAAATAAGAGGTCATATGTGGAATAGCCTTAGCCTGAAGAGTGCCTGGACTGTACAGGTGCTGAGTCAACATTTAGCCATCCCTCATGTCCTGACACCTGCATGTGTCCGGCTCTGTGCTAGGCACTAGGTACACCAAGATGAATCAGACTCAGTCTCTGTTCTCAGGATGCTTACAGTCTGAAGGACCAAAAAAAGTGCTTTGCATCACTACGAATTGTAACCATCCTGAAATCAAAACATTTGCTTTTAAGGAGCCACTTGCAGACTGCCTAAGGTGTTTGCAGCCTGTCTTAGTTGAGTCCAGGGTGCCCAAGTACTTGCTAAAGACTTTGGGTTGTTGTTGAGAGGAAGATTTGCTAACTCTCTACATAGGTTGGGCAGAGATTGCCGTTAAGTGCTGGCTCTGGTGAGGGTGCATGAGAGAACCTGAAAACCAGACTCCTGCAGGGGGTGATCACACACTCAGAGGACTATCATAGAGCCTCACAAGGAAAAGGTACTGAATCAGCACTCTGGAGCTCAGAAAAGGGAAAAAAAAAATCTCTGTGGGACGTTAGAACAGGCTTCCTGGAAGGAGCAGCATTCAGTTAGTTCCTGTAAATACTGTAAACCCTGTTGCGCATCATCAAGTCAGGAACTTGCATTTTCTTCCAACTCTCCCATACTGTTCCTCAAGCTTCCGTTCTCCCCAACTTGCGGGGATGTGTGTTTGTGTGTTTATGTCTGTTAGCAGGGGTGGTTGCTAGAAATAGGTGCCATGTGGAAAGAAATTCCCCACCCCAAATTCTGCCTCTTGTCTTTTTCCCACCCCTGCCAAAGGTCACCAAAATTTTCCAGAAGAAGAAGATCTTGGTGACATACAGCTTCCGTCAGTCCTTTCCCCTCGTGGAAATGCACATGCAGCTCTTCCAGAATTCATGTGAGTCCCATTTTGGACCCCAGCTCCCAAGAGTCCATGCCATGGCCCCCATGCTCACCCTTCCTCTGTATCAGCTCCAGTTGTTGGAGTCCTTTATGACCAGGCTAAGGTGTCCAAAGCACCTACTTGGTCCCGGGATGAAGGGCAGGCCAGGGTGGAGTATGACTTGGGTCTAGCCCCTGGGGAGCTCATGGTCTTGCAGAGAACCATAGTGTGTGTGTTCTCTGGGAACTGAAGAGAAGGTGCTCACGCTGTGCTCTGAAGGACTGAACCAGGAGGAGCTTTGTTGGGTGGTACCTGGGCAGAGAAGCAGTGTGAGTCGAGGCAGCGGTGTGAAGCAAAGTGATTTCAGAGAGCAGTTCTACATCGTTGGGTTTGCCTTTACATCCTGGAGTACGGGAAGAAAGAGGGCCATGGCTGCCAGGAGTTTGGGGGCTTTGGGGCAAAGGGGAGCCACTGAAGATGCCCAAGCAGAGGAGAGTTGTTGTAATGTCATGACTGGATATTAGAAAAATTATTTCACGGATGAGCCACCTTTTGTCAATCCCGACAGAGGCTCCCAACCTCCCCTCTCCCCTCCCTTTCCCCACAGATTACCAGTTTGGGATCAAGTTGCTGTCTGCAGTACCTGGTGGGGAGCGAAAGGTCCTCATCATCTTCAACGCCCCCAGCCTCCAGGACAGGCTGCGCTTCACGTCCGACCTGCGTGAGTCCATCGCGGAGGTGCAGGAGATGGAGAAGTACCGTGTGGAGTGTGAGTAGCCCAGCCACGTCTCCTGCCCCCTTTCCTCATACAGTGTCCTGTAGAAACCAAGAATCCTGTCCTCTGACACTCTCACAGTTGAGGGTTAGCTTATCCAACCCTCCTACCCTCATTCCAGGAACCCTTCAGCCTCTGCTTGAATACCTTCAGTGGCAAGGGGCTCATTACCTCCCACCCTCAGATTATTATCCCAAGCCCTAATTATGAGCCAACTCTTCCTTCTAGTGAAAGGCAGCAGGGAGAAGAATCAGGGTATTAGAAGTAGGACTCTAGTTTTCAATCCCAGGTATGCTACTTATTATCTGGGTAAACTGGGGCAAATCACCTAATCCTCTGAGCCCCAGTTTCTTCCTATACGCAGCTGGGATGATGAAATCTATTTCACAGAGTTATGAAGATGAAACGAGACAAGGCAGCGAAAGTGTCCTGCTACATGCTAGGTGTTCAACAAATATTATTCCCCATCCCACCCTCTCCTCTGCTCTCCCCACATATCATTTCCTGAGCTGAGTCCCAGTGGCCTATCCTCCCAGCCCCCAGGAGCCACGCCACGTCATTCTGATCATATGTGTAATGGGAAATAGTGATTACATCGCATTCCTCCCGATGCCCTCCAAGTTTTCTCTTCTCCAGGCTAAGCAGTCACAGTTAAGTAACATGGTGTTAAGGAGAAAGAGGCAGGCAGACAGAGAGAGACAGAGGCGGCGGACAGCTCCTTGGTGAGGCCTTCACAGTTCCAGGGTCCATTCTACTCCTCAGCGAGGCTGGGTCAGAAGTTTCAGTTCACGAGATGTCCTTGAGACCCTGGGGAAATCCAGAGACAGGGATTAACAGACCAAGATGAGGAGGGAAGGGCAATAGACAAGTGTTTCCATGACCTCCGTGGGGAGGTGGGGGTGTAAGGCCAGGAGAGCCAAGGCTCTGGAATCAGGCAGACCTGCTTCCAGGATGTCGGCTCCACCATTTCCGGTGGTATGACCCTGGGCAAGCTCTAAGACCTCTCAGATTCTCAGTTTCTTCCTCTGTGCAATGTGGATGCTAACACTGACCTCAGAACTCTTGTGAGGATTGAGAGAGATCAAGTGTATGTAGCGCCCAGCATACTGCCTGGCGCGAGGTAGAAGATTAGACTCCTGTCACTTTCCTGCTCCTGCCCTGCCAGGAGCCCCTCTGCTCTGGAGCAAGGTATCTTAGAAATGAATGAACTCTGAAAAGATGGCCCTTTGCCATGGACTGGAAGGGCCTTCCTGTCCTTACTCCGAACCATCTCCTGTGAAGCTCATTTTTGAAGGGCAGGGGTGCTTTGGGGAGACCCAACTGCAAGCGGGCGGGGAGAAGGAGAGGAAGGAGAGGGCAGAAGGAAGAAGAAAGGAGCAGGAAGCAGGACTGAGAGGGATGAAGGGAAGACTGAGCAGGGAGAGAGGGTGCAAGACAGGGGCTGCGCACTGATGGGGCTTCAGAGATGAAGCTGCAGGTTGGGGGGAAACAGGTGTTGGCCACCCAGGGGGCAAAACAGGAGGCCCAGAGGACAGGGGGAGGGAGGAGAAAGGAGGAAGGCCCATGGAGCACTGAGGCAAATCAGGTGGGCTATCACTCCTGTTCCTGACCTTTGCTCCCTGTCCCCCTCACTGCCACCCAGCGGAGCTGGAGAAGCAGAAAGGTATGATGCGGCCTAACGCCTCACAGCCTGGAGGGGCCAAGGACTCAGTGAATGGGACGCTGGCCCGCAGTAGCCTGGAAGACACTTATGGTGCAGGCGATGGGCTCAAACGGGGCGCACTCAGCAGTTCCCTGCGAGACCTCTCGGATGCAGGTAGGCCTTCTGGGCCCCTGCCCTGGCTGGGGAGACGAGGGACCGGGTGTCTCTTTGCCTCCTGTCACTGGCCGCCAGCCTTCCCTCCACCTGCCGCACACTCACGCACCCTGCCTTCACCCAGAGCCCTGGGCGCTGTACTGCAGGGGCCTGGGAGCCAGGTCAGATCAGATGGAGCCCGGCATTGGGGCCAGGGTGTGTGAAGTGGGGCCACAGTCCTGGCCCCTCTCTCTCGCTGCTCCACCTCTCCTCCTCTGCTCCCTCTTCTGTCTCTCCTGTACCACCGCTCCTCCTTCTCCATCTTCTCCTCTCTCTCCTCCTTCTCCACTTCTCCTCCTCCCCACCTCCCCCTCTTCAATGGGGGAAAGGGATAATGGGGTGTCTGTCCCCGGGAGGGGCCCAGGCCTGGTACCCAGCTCTGGAGCCCAGCAGGGTGGGGAAGGAGGGTTGCTGCTCTGACGCTGGGCTCCTTGCTTGTGGGTGCAGGGAAGCGGGGGCGGCGTAACAGCGTGGGATCGCTGGACAGCACCATCGAAGTAAGTGCCAGCTCCTGCCCCACTCGTCCTCTGCATGAGCCCTGCCCTGGCCATGGAGCCCCAGAGGAGGAGGGGACCTGTTGCTCCTCCCTCTTCACTGCTGGGAACCGTGCAGCTGCCTCTCCCAGCCACCACTCTCTCCATCTGTCCTCAACTCTGTCTGTCCTCATTCTGCCTGTCTCTCAGTCTGTCTTCCACTCTCCCGTGCCCCCTCTCAACCCCAGGGCTGACTCTGAGTAGGGATGCCCTTGGAGTTGGGCCACAAGAAGCTCTTACCTCCAAGTCCTGCTCTTTGACCCTCAGCTAGTCGCTCTGCCTCTCTGGGCCTAACGTATTCCCTGCCTGCAAAATGGGGGTGAGGAGAAGGTACTGCTACTTCTTCCTCTCCTAGCTGACGCTCAGCTGAGATAATGGTTGTGACAGCAGAGCTTTGCAAGCTGGGGAGCTCCACGTACAAGTACAGGACTATTACTTGGTTTTGATTATGACTTGGGGGGTCCCTGTCTCCCCAGCTTCAGCCCTCAGGGATAGGGGTGGAGTTAGGGTTGGGGGTTTAGGACGTCTAGACCAACCTGACTTCCCCCCTCCCCGCTTCCAGGGGTCTGTTATTAGCAGTCCACGCCCTCACCAGAGGATGCCACCTCCGCCCCCACCCCCGCCGCCAGAGGAGTACAAGAGCCAGAGGCCCGTCTCCAACTCCTCATCCTTCCTGGGCTCCCTATTTGGAAGCAAGCGGGGCAAGGGGCCCTTCCAGATGCCACCACCGCCAACAGGCCAGGCCTCTGCCTCCTCTTCATCTGCTTCTTCCACCCACCACCACCACCACCACCACCACCATGGTCACAGCCACGGTGGCCTGGGGGCGCTGCCTGATGGGCAGTCCAAGCTCCAGGCCCTGCATGCCCAGTATTGCCAAGGACCGGGCCCTGCCCCGCCACCCTACCTCCCGCCCCAGCAGCCCCCTCTACCCCCACCTCCTCAGCAGCCCCCTCCCCTGCCCCAGCTGGGCTCCATTCCACCACCTCCCGCCTCCGCCCCACCTGTGGGGCCACATCGCCACTTCCATGCCCATGGCCCAGTCCCAGGGCCCCAGCACTATACCTTGGGCCGGCCAGGCAGGGCCCCCAGGCGGGGAGCTGGAGGACACCCTCAGTTTGCCCCACATGGCCGCCACCCCCTCCACCAGCCCACTTCCCCATTGCCCCTGTACAGTCCTGCCCCCCAGCACCCTCCAGCCCACAAACAGGGCCCCAAGCACTTCATCTTTAGTCACCACCCACAGATGATGCCAGCAGCAGGCGCGGCTGGGGGCCCTGGATCCCGGCCACCAGGGGGCTCCTACTCGCACCCCCACCACCCCCAGTCACCATTGTCCCCACACTCACCCATCCCACCCCACCCCTCCTACCCACCCCTGCCCCCACCCTCACCTCACACCCCGCACTCACCCCTGCCACCCACCTCTCCCCACGGCCCGCTGCACGCCTCTGGGCCCCCTGGCACAGCCAACCCACCCAGTGCAAACCCCAAGGCCAAGCCAAGCCGGATCAGCACCGTGGTCTGATGAATGAAGAGAGTGAGCTGGGGAGCAGGACGTTCTGGGGAATCCACAGGAGAGGGACCTTGCACCCTCTCTGCTTCCTCAGTTTTTTCAGAAATATATATAACATGGCAATGTCCTCCTCCCCACTTCCTCCTTGTCTTGGGGCCCTCCTCTAACCCCCTGCGGTTGCCATGGGGTTTCCTTCCTGATTCAAAGACCCTTGCCACTTGAATCCTGGACTCAGGGCGCTCCAGTGCTGGGGAGTGGTGAGGGCCTTTCAGAGATCCTTGTTCTCTTTTTCCTGTCTTCCTCTTCACCTGCCCTTTCCCTGGAGGTCTAGCTCTGTGGCCTCAGACCTCCAGGCCAGTGTGAGCTCCCTTTCAGCTCTGGCTGGTGGAGAAGCGCAGGCGTCCGGAGCTGTAGGGGTGAAGGCTTCCTTCCCTAGGGCTCCTCTGGCCGTGTGGGGCTAGGAGAGCGCTCTGTAGAGTTGTGGCCAAACCTCAGTTGGCTCGGCCCTCTCTCTGACCTCAGGGCCTGGCCACACACCTCCATGTGTCCTTCTGCCTGATGGAGGACACGGATTGTCAATGCACTTGGTGGGTGGGACCCCGCTTGTGCTGGCCCCCACATGGGGCAGTGCTTCCTCTCTCGAGCCAGTCTATGCCCTCTCTCCAGTAGGCCCTAGCCCAGACCTCTTCGGCTTCAGGAACTTGCCTCGCCCTGCAACGTTCTTATCCTGATCAAAGTCCAGACAGGTTTTGGGGGGGCTCAGGTCTGGGATGAGAAGGGCACTGCCCTCCCTCACCCATATTGCATGCCCCCCATTCCCTTACACCTACCCCCCACAACTGAAGACAATGCACTTTACAGATATCGCCCACACACACCTCTCTGGGGCAGGGCACCCAGCATCGGCCCTGGGGAGAGAGGCTCCCAGAGGGCCACCATGAGCCCAAGATGTCCTTCCTGAGGCAGAGATTGAAGCCATCAGAGCCGGGGCTGGGAGCCAGGATACCTGAGTCCTTCTGTCCGTCAAAATCTCCGCTGCCTCTCCAGCTCTTTTGCAGCCCTGTTTATTTATTATAAATATATTTTTTACAAGCCCCAGCTCCTCTTCTTGCCCCGCATATCCAGCTCTTTTCTCAGCTCCTGCCTCCTTCTCCCCTCTCCACCACGGGCTGCAGTACAAACAGACAGACAGACGGACCCTGGCCGGACAAAGGGCCAGGGACCCTGGGGCTTGGGGGCAGGGGAGGGTGGCAGTGGGAGGGGCTGTATGGAGAGGAGCTGGGGTTCAGGCATTGTCTTTTTTCCTCCTTGTATATAAGAATGTATATTTGATGCCTCATAAAAGACCTTGTGCTCACCTCCCGCCTCTGCCTCCTACTTATGCCCCCCTTCCCCACTGTGGAGCCCGTGGAGAGAGAGGCTGTAGCCCAGGGAGGTGATGCGCTAATGGTAGAGATTCAAGCAACTGGATGGGCGAGATGTTTTGGTTGGGTGGGAGATGGTGGTGAGGGAGGTTTTCCTATATCTCATTTCATATACAGGCTGTGTGACAGAGTGCCAAGAGTATGGGCTTTGGAGTTGATCCAGTTTGTATCCTGGGGTTTTCACTTACTGGGCATGTGAACTTGGGCGAGACACCCTCTCTGAGTCTCAGTTTCCTCCATTTGAAACTCAGGGTGATAAGCCATTGCCACGTGGAGGTAAGGGACGTCAAGCAGCTGGGATGGAGTTAGTTCAGCAAGTTAGTTCCCTTGTCTTCTTTTCCCAGGACGGATACTTCCTTCCACTCTTGTGGCATCTACTCTCACCCTATGGCTGGCCTGGCTTTGCCTTAGAGCACCCCTGCCCCCCAATGGCTGGCCACATTTCTGTCCTTGAAGGTAGGGAGATGACTTGGTAGGGGCTAGATACATTTTAAGAGCTCTCTGTATATACTTAGGATGTTGGATAACAAATAGCTGGGCTCCCTTTCATTTACAGAGGAGGGGACAGGCCGAGAGAAGGGAGGGGTCTTTCCTAAGGTGACACCGCAAGTCAGGGTGGGGGTTCCTGACTTGTAGCCTAGGCCCCTTTCCAGACCCCCAAACTGCTTCTCTATGAAACTGATGTGTTTCTAGCACCACTCATTATATCCTGGATCTTGGCTTGGCACAAGAGAGATGGGACCAAGCAATGGCTCTTGGTTAGGGACAGCAAGGTCCCCAGAAGCAGCATTCAGTCAATATTTTTGCTGCCTTCCTAGAATCTGGGATGGCCTCTAAAAGGGAAAAGTTTGGATGGCCCCACTCTTTAGCAGCTTGGACCAATGTCTTTGTTTTCTTCCTCATATGCACGTTAAAAGGCATCCCAGGGAAGACAACTAGCAAAAGCAGGAGCTGGGGCCATCTAAGCATTTGATGCCTCCTCATGGACCAGACTTGAGTGTTTGAAGAGCTTAGACCCAGTGGGTCCTGAATCAAGTCCAATCAGCATTTTTTGGTGTCTTCCCTGCTGGACCACGCTGGAGTACCTTTGGCCGCCCCCCTTTCTCCCACCTTCAGCTTGATGCTGATTGCATCTTCCCAAAGCTCATCTTTTTTTAGTGCTCAGCTCCTGGCTTGGTGACTTGACTGTGCTGCCTTTGGCAAGTTACCCAGCCCTTCAGAGCCTGGTCTTCCACCTGTAAAATGGGGATAACGATTTTGCAGGACAGTTGTTAACAGATGCATGTGAAGTGCCTACCTCCTGCCAGACACACAGGCCACCTACAGAAACAAATGCAAACTCCTGTCTTGACATTGGGAGGTCCCCCACAGGGTGCCCCAGCTGATCTCTGTAGTCCTAACTCATTCCTTACCCATACTTTGGCCATCCACTCAGTGTTCCCTGAAAATGCCTGTGTGTATTTTCCAACCTCAGTATTTTACCTGTGCCTTTCCCCTTGCCAGACATACTCCTCCCAATATTGCTGATGAAGGTTTCCCCACCCTTGCAAGATGGGCTTAAAGAACCCATCCTTCACAAAATGTGCTCTTCATCACATTCTTTGAGATCCTTCATGTCATTATCTCTCTTCCCCACCAAGCCACAGTGGCTTGGGACTGATGCTGGTCTGCATCATCTCTGTTCAGAGTACTGCTCACTACAGTGCCTGGCACAGCACAGATGTCACTAAAATTTTGTTGATCAAATAAATGAATGAATGAATGGTTCTTTCTAAGCTAAGTCTTAGAGTTAGGTATCTTTGTGTTAGTGGATTTATTGATTGATGCAACCTGTGTACCAAAATTCTGGGCCCCTCTGGGACCTCCTCATGCTTCCTTCAGCTCTTTGCTAAGTTCTCCTCCTCCCATCTTCATGGCAGTCTCAGCACTGGGCTGTCCCTGCCCCAACCCTCTGCCTCTCCCCAGAGGCTCGCTGTCCAGATTGTGGAGAGGTAGCTCATCTCCTCACCTCCCCATTTCTTTGAGGACCTGAAGACAACAGCCCACTGACTCCTTTTTTTTTCTTTTGAGACAGAGTGTCACTCGGTGTCCCTGTGCTCAGGCTGGTGTTGAACCCCTGAGCTCCAGCTATCCTCCCGCCTTGGCCTCCCAGAGAGCTAGGATTACAGGTGTGAGCCACCGCGCCAGCCCCATTGACTGTTCTTACATCAAAGGTGCTACCGCCAATCTCTTTCGGGATGCAGATGGGGAGAGACAACACATAGCAAAGTGCAAAGGTCCTAGAATCTCACAGAGTTATCTTTGTTCTAGACTAGTGCTGTCCAGTAGGTCTGTCTGTGATGATGGAAATGTCCTATACCTGCACTGTTCAGTGCGGTAACCACTAGCCACATGTGGCTATCGAGCACTTGAAATGTGGTTAGTGCAACTGAGGAACAGCTTTTTTTTTATTATTATAGATGGAGGATCTTGCTGTGTTGCCCAGGCTGTCCTCGAGCTCCTGGGCTGAAGCAGTCTTACTGCCTCAGTCTCCCGAGTAGCTGGGACTACAGGCACGTACCACTGCACCCAGTTTGCATTTTTAATTTCATTAAATTTAAATTTTAAGGCCTGGCATGGTAGCTCATGCCTGTAATCCTAGCACTCTAGGAGGCTGAGGCAGGAGGGTCACTTGAGCTCAGGAGTTCTAGACCAGCCTGAGCAAGAGCGAGACCCCATCTCTACTAAAAATAGAAAACATAGCCGGGCATGGTGGCATGCGCCTGTCATGCCAGCTACTCGGGAGGCTGAGGCAAGAGGATCATTTAAGCCCAGGAGTCTGAGGTTGCAGTGAGCTACGATGACTACAATGATGCCACTGCACTCTACCCAGGGCAACAGAGGGAGACTCTGTCTAAAAAAAAAAAAAAGCCACAAATGGGTAGTGGCTACCATACTGGACAGTACAGGACAAGACTTTCAGGAGTGCACAGCCTGGTGGGGATAATGTGAAGACGATATAATAAGCACAGGCCCAGAAGGAAGCCCTGGGCGTGTGGGAGCACAGAGCAGGGGAAATCCAACTTGGGGTGGGCAAGTGGGGTCAGGGAAGGTTTTCTGGAACTGCCCCGTTAATGGCATCTTGAAGGGTGTGTAGGAATTAGCCCGGTAAAGAAAGGCATTTGTCAGAGGGAGCAGCACATTCAAAGGCCTAGAGGTGTTAGAGAATGGAATGTCAGTGGCACAGCCAGAAAAGAATGGGAGCGGGCAGCTTCGGCGGTGGGCAGGGCACACAGTGAAGCCTGGAGATAGGCAGGTCTCCTCATCTGATCCCTGTTGCTCTGTTGCCAGTAGGTTTTCTCACCCTGGCCTCAGCAGTAGCTAAAGTAAGACCAGGTGACACATTAGGCTATCCAGTGTCTCCACTTTAAAGTTACTATTTTCCTCTTTGTGACGAATTATCTTGTGGAGAGATGCATTGAGATTCTGTTACTCCTCAAACTTTCACCCATAGGTTTCAGCGTTCACTGATGATTCTTGCCTGAAACAATTACTATGGCCAAGGTGGCCAAATGGCGATTTTCAAATTCCATCATTCTTTTGACGTGTATTAGGTGGCTTCCCACTATAAGGGTGCACTGTCCCTTCTTGTACATTTATTTAATTATTTATATCATCATGGACTGATAGTTGTCTATTTTACTTAATGGGTTATACATGACCCATTAATATCATTCTTTATTTTGATGTTCAAAATGCCCCAGATTTGGCCAGTTAGGAAGCCCTCCAAGCTGGCTCCTGTGTCCTGTGGCACATCTCCATCTTTCTTTGAGCACTTCCTTGTTTTCTGGCACCTCAAGATGCTCCAGGCTTCATGCCCCAGCCCTGGAATCAACCATTTTTCTTTTCCCAAAGAGTCCTGGTTCTTTTTAGTAGAGAATGGCATTTAGAAATCAAGATTTGGGCACTAGATGTTATAGCTATATCTTAAGAGTTTGCTCTTTTATTTGGAAAAAGTTTCGAGCATCCATTGATGATTTTCTAACTCCATCATTCCTTCTATACTTATTATTTAGTATTCCACTTTAAGGAAGAACTTTCCCTTTACCCTCATTTTATTTATTTACATCAATCTAGAATCATGGATTTCTATTTTAACCATTGAGTTGTAATCCAATACTATCATAATTTATTTTGAATTAGTATTTTGGATATGTCATTTTATTGTTATGTATATGTATTAAGCACATACTGTACATCTACATTTCTCTGTCTATCTAATGAACCATGAGCTTACGCAGATACCTTGAGGGGGCTGTTTTAATAGTCCAGGCTAGCGACAGTAAAGGGCTTACAAGAGGAGTGGAACATGGCGGGAGAGGAGGGGATGGATGCCAGAGCTATTTAGGAGTTGGAACTGACAGCTCATGCCTACTTCAGAACTCGAAGAGACCCCATTTTACAAATCAAAAAATTGAGGCATAGAGTCACTCTCATCCAGTTCATCCACAAAACATGGATGGGGTGAGTGTGGTTTTGAGCCCAGACAAGGCTTCCAATCACTACTCTGCACCGACTCCATGCCAGACCCTCTCTCTCAGCTGGGTGGATGATGCTAAGCCAGCCCCAAGTCCAGGGTGAGCTCCTTTACGCTTCTCAATTCTTAAGCCTGCGATGCCCAGACTCTGGTTGGTCCCCAGCAAGACCCGAGGCTTGGGAAAGGAACCCATTTCCTAACCACCTTACTGTGTTCAGAGCACCATCTGAGACTTTTACAGGTAGAATTGTGTAGGAGTCAGACAGACCTGGGTTTGAGTTCTGGCTCAGCCACCTACTAGCCATGTGACTTGGGTGAGTTTATACTTCCCTGAGCTTCAGTCTCCTCATCTGTAAGGCAGGGGTAACACCTACTTCATAGCACCTGGCCCTTGATGAATGGCAGTCATCATCTCTAATCTTCCCAACACCACTGTGAGGAGGGGATTACTTAGCCTCATTGTATAAACCAGAAAATCAAGGCTCCGGCAGGTGAGGTACTTGGCAGATCTCAGTGGATGAATGTCAGCTCCAGGAAAGCAGAGACCAAGTCTGTCTTGGTTATCATTATATTCCCAGTGCCCAGCAAATTTCCTGGTGCATAGTAGGAATTTAATAAGTATTTGTGAATGAATAAATTATATCTCACTCGCTTCAAAGACTACACAATTTCTGTTTGATCTTCCAGGGCAGAGGTGTGTGTGGGCTCAAGACCTCATAGAAGGCTGTAAGGAAGCCTGGGCAGAGCTGAGACCCAAAACCTGGTCTCCTAACTCCTGATTCATGCTCTTTGCCCTTCACCGACCTGCCTCCAGATGCAAAGGCCAAATTTCCTTTAGCCTAGGATTTGGCGTATTCTTCCACCTTCCTCATTCTCCTCACCCTTCTGCCCAGTTCTATTCCTGGTGAGGGAAAGTGACAGGCAGATCATTTGACCAGAAGTCAGCAACTTCCCGTGCAACATTGGGCAAGTTGTTTAATCTTTCTGGAACTTGGTTCTTCATCTATAGAATAGGTAAAATGACCTACATCTTTCCCAAGACTGTTACAAAGATTAAGGGAAATAATTGGTATGAAAGAGCTATGTGGACTATTAGATGCTTATCCATGAGACGCTAGTGATATTACTATGATTAGCATCACCTTTCCTAGCTTTCTGTTTCCTGTCCAGATGGCTGTTCAGTTGGATCATTCACCTGTGTTTCTGGTGGGGAGGGGCTGAGGTTTCCCCTGACACCTAGAAAACTAGAAAGGAGATGTCACTTACTATCTGTATTACTTGGGACAAGTTTCCTCACGAGCCAAGTGGGGATAAAGATCCCGAACATTCAAGGTAATATAAGGATTCAAGTGACAAAAAATAAGGAAGCACTAGCACAATGGCTAGCACAAAGGAGATTCTTAATGAGTTTTGACATATTGGTTGTTGACTCTCAGAAATAAAAATAACAGCTACCAGATACTGAGGGCCTGCTATGTGCCAAATATACAACAATACTGCAAGGTAGGTATTATCTCCATTTCAGTTTCAGATGTTGGGACTTGACCAAAGTTACATAACTAGAACATGATAAAGCTGGTGGGACAGGAAAGCATGCCTGTCTGACCCCAGGGTGTGAGCCACCTGTGTACTATGCTCCCTCAGCTAGGATGTCCTTAGCTCAGTCCTAAAATAGGCAGAATGTACTTAATTGGCACAGTATCAGATTAGGAACAGTTAACTGGATGAAGGAATGACACTCCCCACACCCCTCAAACATATTCAAGCTTATGGTAGATGCTTAATATACACAGGAAATGTTTGTAAAGAGTATACATTATTTTCAGTCAGTATATACTTACTAAGGACACCATTTTTTTGTTCACTCAACATTCATTTACTGCTTAACATTCCAGGTGCTAAGGATGTATAAGGCCACATGGTCCCTGCCCTTAAGGAATTGATAGTCTGGTGGGAGAACACAAAATAAGCACTGAATCAGCATCTACACAAGTACTCAAGTATGTGCATAGTAGGTGCTGAAACTATATGCAATAAGCCCACAACTGATGAATGATATAGATGATCCCCAAAGCAGTAGATGCCTGATGTATGTGGATAAAGTACTGGTTTGATACTCAAAGTACTGTAGCTGCAATGAACCTATTCATAAATTCCTCAGAGAACATGCACACAATAGTAGATGTACACGTAGTAGGTACTCAAATGCACAGGGGCTATACACAATAAATGCAATCAATGTACACAGGTGTTTGATAAGTACACGGTAGGCTCACAAACGAGCAACAGTAGGTGTTTTACACAGCAGGCACTGGTAGGCGATGGATAAATATGCTGTTGCTGAACATCCAATAATTAAAATATAACTGCACACAGGCTTATTTTGTAGAAGTACACGCCACAAATGTGTACACAGTAAAAGTGCACATGAACAGTTGAAAGCATTTATTAAAATGCTGACTGCCAATGACTCTTTGGGGGTAAGAATGGAAACCTCATCTCTGAGACCTCTACGTGTAACCTTGGCCGAAATAAATATTTCCTTAATCTACTTGGGACCCAGGATTCTAAAAATCCATAATCCCAGGGGAGTGAGCAGCCTGCTGCCTTCCTTCTTTCAAAGCCCTAGACGTGTCGGGGCCTAGAGCTGCCAGCCTAGCGTATCTCCCGCAACCTGTGGGCCAGCAGACGCGATCCTTTGCAATCAGGCACCCCAAACCACCTTCCGCGGCCCACACCAGAAAGACCAGGGAGAAGCGGCAGAAAACGCTGGGGCGCGTCTAACGATCTGGCTGAAGTCAGCGTGGGGGGGGGGGGCCAGCTTGGGCCCACCACCCACCGACGCCAGCTCCTCTTCCGGTCTGTCTCCATAACGCGCATGCGCACCACTGGCCTTTAAACGTGCACGGTCGGCCCATCCGGGAAAAGGATCCGGTAAACTAATTACAATCTTGCTCCTCCGCCGCTGGGAAGAACTATTTTCTCTCAGTCGGAGTGGTACTTTTGAATAAATGCTTCCAAACAGGGAACTCATACCAGCCTATTTAGCTCAGTACCAACGGTATGAAGTATTTCTAGGGCTTGGCCTGACGCAAAGTGTACGAGGCTCGGAGAGACACTCCGCGGAAGGATCCGGTTTGTTGTGGCGAGGGGGAGGGCAGACGCTGACAAACCAAGATGGCGGCGGCGGCGATGAAGGCCGCGGCGGTTGGGAGGTGACTGTAGTGGCGAAGGCTGTGGTAGTTGAGAGGCAGCGGCAGAGTTTGGAAGAAACGGAGCAGGGAGCAGGACGAAGAGGCGGTAGCAGTAGTGTCAGCCTGAGGCTCTCAGAGCGCGACAGCCACACGCCCCCCTAGGCAATCGGCGGGCGGCGGCCGCCCGGCTTAGGGCCTAGTCCCCGAGCAGTGCCTCGGCTCAGTTCCTGGCTTCAAACAGCGGCGGCGCCATGAGTCCTTAAGGGCGGTCCAACCCCTCCTGATCCCTGGCCCAGACCTCGGGCCCACCATGGAGCCGGGGTCCGACGACTTCTTACCGCCGCCGGAGTGCCCGGTGTTCGAGCCTAGCTGGGCCGAGTTCCGAGACCCTCTTGGCTACATCGCGAAAATCAGGCCCATCGCGGAGAAGTCGGGCATTTGCAAGATCCGCCCACCCGCGGTAAGGCCTGGGGCTGGTGGTCGCCGGCGGCGAGGCCGGGGATGAAGGAGTAGGGTAGCCGGCTGAGAAGTCTGGGGCAGAGGGCAGTTCGAGGTGTGGGGAGATGGGGTGGCTGGGCCCCTTGTGGATGCTGCGCGGGTCAGGGAAAGGATGCTGGGGTCGGGGTCCTCTCGTGGTCTGAGGCCCACAAGTGACCTGGGGTCAGAGACCCACCGCCACCACCACTCTTCAGAATCACTCCTGGCTCAAAACAGAGATTCCTAGTAGGCTGGAAAGAGTACACAGAGAAGCATCCCGCACATCTCTTAGTTACCCCGGACTACCTAGGTTAAGGCTGCACGGAATAAGGCCTTTCTGCCGTCTGTTGTCATCACTTCCCTTAAGGCAGGCAGCATGGTGTAATGGAGAGATTACAGTTCTAAAGGGAGGCAGACCCGAGTTCAAAACTCCACTTTGAAGCTTAGCAGCTGTGTGACCTTGGGCAAGTAAACGTAATCTCTTTGAGCCTATGAAATGTGTCCCAGGAATGGTCATTTAGAGGATTGGAGTAAACCTGGTTGCGTCTGTTTGTAGGAGGCACTAGATAAGTGGTAATTATTGTGACTGTGAAGATGTTTGATGTGGTCATTGGCTTGCTCCTATGTGGGTTGACTCATGTTTGCTCATACTCTGCCAGGCCAATTCATCTATGATAATACCCTGCCTGGTGGACCAGTCAGGAAATCAGTCTTACAGGGAATGTTCTATCTGTCTCCCCTGAGGTGGGTTCAGAGAATTGTCCCCTTCTTTTCCTGGGTCCTTTCCTGGACATCACCTCCCAGACTTGACTTCCTAAAAAGAGGCTTGAACCAGTCAGCTTGGTGGTGGAGTGCGAGTCCGCAAAAGATTTCTACTCTGTCCGAGGCCAGGATGTAGGAGGTCCCAGAGGATAGGCCATTCTTGGGTCCCCATAAACACAATGGAGCTATGGAATTCTGCCCCTTTTGGAACACTTGATTCCCAGAGGTCAGCAACAAAGGCTTTATCTTTACTCCTAGGCTTGGCTTCAGGCCAGAAGTCCCCCAAGGGCTGGGACAGGCTGCTGCCTTACCCGGCGTGGAGGAGAAATGATGATATATGTTGTTCGGTGATCATTTGGAATTCCAAGGGCAAGAATTGAGCTTGGCTGCGACAGGGTATTTTCGGGTGGGTGTCTCTTGGCTGAAACGGGATAGGAAGCTTCATTTCCCACCTGAGGAGGGCACCATAGGCCTCCTTATCCAACTTGATGCTTTCTGGTGCTCAGCCACAGATCTAGGCTGGTTTCAGATGGATCCTCTGGGAGGTGTTGGGTAATCTAATTTCTTCCTTGTTGGAGCCTGGCCACAGATCTCTGAGGTATCCTTGTCCACGGTGAGGGAGTGGCAGTGGGTAGTGAGAGGTCAGGAAGGCTAGCATGAGGGAGAGGCAGGAGTCCTGGGCAGCACTCCCTGAGGAGACACTCGCTGAAGTGGTCAGGCAAGCCTGTGGGAAAGAGGCATATCTCACATAGCAGGTAGTTGAGGCCTGAATTTCCTTTTTTCTATCTTGGACTTACCTGGGCAGGCTGGCCTTGGCCAAGTGTTACCCTGCTTTGGCGGACCGGGAAGGGGAAAAGTGATGTGTCCCTGGCGTGTGTGTGGCCAGCAGGGGGCTGTCCTTTGTTATATTTGTTTTCTCTACCCCAACAGTGTGCTTCCCTCCAATCCAAGTGACCTGGCTCTTGGGTTTTGTTTTTTTTCCTCCTCTAGGGCTGCTTCTAGGCCACCTTTAGTTAGCTGGTCTTCTTGTTGTAGTTTGAAGTACTCACCCACGTGATGCTTGGGCCCAGGGTGGGAACCTATGTATGAGTGGGTGCCCGGGCATTGGAGGTTTGCCTGAGGCAGGGTGGTTTGGAGTCTGAATTGGTGATTACTATGCTTGGGAAAGATGGGTGGGAGGAGAGTGTCGGTACTCTGGAGTGGACACAGGGAAGCTTGAGTCTTGCTTCCATCATCAGGTAGCCAACCACATTTTAATAATACCAACATACTGAGCATCTGGCACACAGTAGTATGGGAATGAAGGCAGCTGGTTTGCTGGACCTTCCCCAGCTGTCTGTTGCATCCATGGCTCCTGCTCTAGGATTCCAGTTCTGCCATTTCCTGTCAGGTGCTTGAATTTGCACTGATTCTTGTCTAGAACTTGATTCAGCAGGAAAGGAGGGTACCTGGAGTTTTGGGTTTGAGTACCTTTCTACCTGGGCTATCTGTGCTGAGGGGAGTACCCTATTCTGATAGGAGGCAAGAGGGCACGGGGAACTTATCTGGGCTTGAGCGGTAACATTTTGGCCCACTTTTTTTTTTTTTTTTTTTTACCCTGCTTACTGAGCCCCAGATGTTTGCTACCTGCTTTGGTTGGTGCGGTGGGGTGGGGCAGTGGTAGCCGGGAGTATGTGTGCATGCAAGTATGAGTCCTCTGGCCCCTTTTCTAAATGTGTGCATACAGAAGAGGTCAATGTTTTTTTCTTCTCTTTTACTGTACCCTCCCCCTCTTCCATATGTATGCATGTGTGTATGAACACTGGTAGCCTTGGTGTAGCGCAAAGAACCTTGGTCTGGAGGTCAGAAGACATGGGTTCTAGTCTTGGCTCTACCATTAGCATGTAATTTTGGAGAAATCACATTTCTTCTCTGGGCTTCACTTTTCCCATTTGTAAAATGAAAGCATTGGTCTAGGTTACTTTAGGTTCTTTTTGCCACCCCAACAGGAGCCAGGGCTTTGGGGAGAAGAGGGCTGTGTGGGAGGTTGGGGAGGCGGTGTTGAGAGGAGGGGATTCTTCACAGCTACCCTTTGGGCAGGATAGAACAAGCTCCAACTTGGCAGGGCAGAGTCTCCTCTACTTTTATGACCTTTCCCTGACTTCCCTCCCCAAACCCTCCCATTCTTTGCTACCACAGTCAGTTGGGCATCCCAGCACTCACCCCCTAGGGCTTCCTTCCCTGCCTCTTCCTGTACCAGGCAGGTATATGAGAGAGGACCCACGGGAAGCCTTCCAGACCCGGTGAGTGATACAGATTCTTGCTCCCTATTCCTTGCTTTTGCCTGCAGCATCTATCTCAGGCCCTTTAAACTAAGAGAATAAACATTAAAGGCCCAAACCTTTAAATCCTGCCAGAATTGGAGTTGAGCTACCCGGCATGTGTATTGGGTGGTGCGGTCAGCCTTAAATGTCAAGTCTTAATGATGACTCCTTCGAATAACATTTTCATTTAAAAGCCAGTTTATTTCCCATATCAGTCTTGTGAGGGAGCCAGGGCTAGAGTTCATATTCTCTCCTTACAGATGAAAAATAGGTTTATAAAGGTAAAAATCCCATAGAGCTAATACATGAACCCAGGTCTTTTGACCCCAGATCCTGTGTGCTTTCCAGTACTCCTAGACTGTGTGTCCTATAGCATATGCCTAGGGGACAAGGGGTTAATGTGGGTGTGGAGAGGGTTTGGGGTCAACTGTATGGGGCCCCATTTCACTATTTCTTTAAATCCTGGCACTGTACTGTTGGGAGGGACTCAGGAGAAGTTTCCCAGGGCATGTGCATGTGGACTTGAGAGGCTGCTAGGCCCTGTTGCGAGTTTAGGGGGAGATGGGGATGGGTAGGTTGGGTATTTGCCAGGCTAAAGAGTCTGTGGTGGCTAGAGATCTGGGAAGGCATGAATGGGGTTCTGAGCTGCTTCTGGTACTCTCTGGTCTTGCACTATGCTGAGGTAACCCAAGTTCCTTTCCCTTCTCTACCCTCTCAGGACTGGCAGCCACCCTTTGCTGTGGAAGTGGACAACTTTAGGTTTACCCCCCGAATCCAGAGGCTGAATGAGCTAGAGGTAAGAAAACTAGCAGCTGGTGGTGGGATTGAAAGAATGGATACCTGAGCTCTGATCCCACTTCCCTCATACCATCTCTGGCTAAGGTTCTTTACCTAACTAGGCCTTTATGCTCTCTTCTGTGAAATTGCATCTTTTTGGTATGCCTAAGGCATGGAGGAAACTTTAGAACTCTAAATACAACCAACAGGCAGGGGCATTTAGCATTTCTGATTTCGTAGCTGAAAGGCTTGGGGTGTCCCTTTTCTGCAGTGGTTTGCTGCTTCCGAAGCACCCCTGTCAACTAACCTACCCTACCTGGTCAACAAAAGGGAAATGTGGTGGCTGAGACCCTTTCTTCCTTGGCCATCTGACTGTGGCCTCATGTATCCAATTCCCACACAGCCCTGGGCTTCTTATCTTCCTTCCATGGTGCTTGGTAAGGTGGGAGGTGAGGTAGATGGATGGGAACAAGAACCGGTCTGTGTGGAGGCTGGAATGTTAAAGACTTGGGCAAGGGGTCAAGCAGGTAGGCTTTTCCCTCTCCATTTTGTTCTGTGCAGGAAGTCTAGGCCCTTTGCATGGACAGGTGGGGTTCTCCACTAGGGGCTTGAGAATGTCCTCAGGTAATGAGAGTGGGTGCCCTGAAGATAGTTCAAGGTAAGAAGCTGGAATCTTCCATGGAAAATGTATGCTGCCACCCCTCTCCCATTGTTATGTATCCACAAGCCTTATTAGATGTCCTCAGGGGGTGGGGGAGTTAGGCCCAGCTGAATAACCATAACCTAAAAGCTTACTTGTCTTTTAGTCCAGAGTTCCTCAAACTAGGCACTATTAACATTGTGGGCCAGATATTTTTTGTTCTCTGAGGGCTGTCCTATGCATTGTAGAATGTTTATCTGCATCCCTGGCTTCTACCCATTAGATGCCAGTAGTACCCTCTCCCAGTTATGACAACCAAAAATGCCTCCAGACATTGCTAAATGTCTCTTGGGGGGCAAAATCACCCCCTGTGAGAACTACTGTTCTAGACTCAGTCTAAGGGCTCTTTCGGTCAGGGCAAAGTCATCTCTTGCAGGGGGTACAAGTTCCTTAGAGAAATAGATCTGTCCAGGTCTGTGGGGTGTGGGGGTACAGCTAGGGCAAGGTGTTGCCTAGCATGGGACAAGGGCAGGTTTTCTAGAGAGGGATTGCCGGCTAATGAGGGAAAGGAGCAGGGATGAAGACAAGTTCAGAAAGCTAAGGGATTGAGGTTGAAGGAGTAGCGTTCCTGGCCCCTTAAGGGTTCTAGCAGCTAAAGAGCCATAGGTTATTTCTTTCTGCAAACAGACCTTAGTTTTTCTTAATTATGAAACAGAAAAAACTGTCCTGGTTCCCCCTAATGAGATCAGGGCAATGTAGTGAATGTTAATGACTATCTAGTTCTCCCTAGAACTGGGCCCTCTGACTAGAGCGAGGAGGTTATAGACTTGGGGCCTTTGGGAGTCCTTCTTGGGTCACTGAGATTTCAGGGAAGCATGGTATATGCCTTGTTTCTAGCTAGGATCAGGTACCAGTGCTGCTTTGGTACACTGATCTTGGTTCTTTAGGCCTTTCTGCCTGTAGCATGCACTCTCACTCTTCAGCCACCATGGAATAAGTTTTGTGGTGCATAGGGAGGTACATATACTCTTTTAGAGCCTTCGTTCTCTGAAACATGCATCCCTAGAGCTTAGGTACAATTCGGAAGTTTCCAGAGGGTCTTCACTGGTCCCCTCATTAAGTCTACCCCTCTGGGGTAAGTGGACTGTGCAGTTATTTTATTTTCCTTTTGTAATTAAAAAATGGGGGTCCAGAGAGTAGAACCGATTTGTCCAGGGCTATACAGTAACTCAGCAGCAGAGGGAAAGCTAAAACTTAAGTTATTTGGCACCTAGATACCTTGGTGCTTACTGTGTCACCTAGCTCCTTTGAGCCTGTTTCCTCATCTGTACAAGAGATGATAATACTCATACAACCCTGTGAGGAAGATTAAGAGAGAATGTATGTAAAGCTTTGGCTGTTGTGACCCTCTCTTTTGGGACCTTGGACTTCTCTGATTAGCTAGATGGTGACAGAGATGAGAGAGATGGGGCTAGGTACTGCCTAGACTCTGGGATCCAGTTCATTGGGAGAAGCCCTAGGTAGTATACGTGGGCTGCTCTATTTCCTCTCTCCTTCCCTAAGATTGGGTCAAAAGACAGTGGTCAGAGGGAGGGGTTGGCCAGTCTCTTTGAGCCATTTCTTCTTCAGGCCCAGACAAGAGTGAAACTGAACTACTTGGACCAGATTGCCAAGTTCTGGGAAATCCAGGGCTCCTCCTTAAAGATTCCCAATGTAGAACGGCGGATCTTGGACCTCTACAGTCTCAGCAAAGTAAGAACAGGTTTTTCTCAAACACCTCCCACCCCACCCCAACAGCCTTGGTACTCAGGGGGTCCCCTTGGTTTGGATATTGGATCTGTAGGGTGCAATGCAAGGGCACAGCCTGGTAGCACACAAGCTGTCATCAAAACATCTGGGCATTTCTTGCTGCAATTTGAGATTGGGAAAGGTGGTAGCCCCCAGTGAAGTGCAGGACTAGAGTGGCCCTCATTGCCCTTTCTATAGGTCTAGTCCCTCATGTACATATATATATACACAGCACATCCATGTTCCTTCCTGCTTGTCCTTTCAGATTGTGGTGGAGGAAGGTGGTTATGAAGCCATTTGCAAGGACCGTCGGTGGGCTCGGGTGGCCCAGCGCCTCAACTACCCACCAGGCAAAAACATTGGCTCCCTGCTACGCTCCCACTATGAACGCATCGTTTATCCCTATGAGATGTACCAGTCTGGAGCCAACCTTGTGGTAAGGATGCCAGGCTGGGGTGGTATGAGGCTTTACCCCTAGACACATATTTCCATACTTGCTTTTATTGGAACTGGTTTGATAGATGGAGACATGGAAGCTAGACTCTAGTCTTTCCTAGTAATGTTTATTCTCTTCCCATACTGCCCAGGGTCAGAGGTCTTGGAGTTACCTGTAGGGACAGCTTACTATCTGTTATGTGACAAGGTGTTTTTTATTTTTAATTTTTTGAGACAAAGTCTCACTCTGTCGCCCCAGGTAGAGTGCAGTGGCATCATTGTAGCTCACTGCAACCTCAAACTCCTGGGCTCAAGCGATCCTTCTGCCTCATCCTCCCAAGTAGCTGGATACAGGCACACGCCACCACACCTGGCTAATTTTTCTGTTTTTAGTAGGCACGGGGTCTTGCTCTTGCTCAGGCTGGTCTCAAACTCCTGGCCTCAAGCAGTCCTCCTGCCTCAGCCTCCCAGAGTGCTAGGATTATAGGCACGAGCCACTGCGCCCGGCCAACAAAGTTTTAACTGATAGAGGAATTCAGAGAAGGGAGAGGTCTTTTGGGCTACAGAGGTCTGGGAACAGATGGAGTCTGATTTAGTTGGAGAGATGGTTGGGTGGGGGAGGTGGTTAGAAGGAGGAATGATATAAGCAAAGGCACTTAGAAGAATTCCCAAAGTATGTGCTGCTGTCAGTGATAAAGACCAGTTGGACAGGGGCTATTGGTATGGGTCACGTGTGGACC
This sequence comes from Propithecus coquereli, assembly GCF_000956105.1. NCBI lineage: Eukaryota > Metazoa > Chordata > Mammalia > Primates > Indriidae > Propithecus > Propithecus coquereli. The sequence goes on from NW_012152741.1 coordinate 711,084, forward strand.
ACAACTTTGGTTGTCATTGGGTGAGGATAGAGAGAAGTTCTTGCTTTTGGGGGCTGGAGCCCCACACCCTGACCTTTATCCCTCACCTGTCTTCAGCAATGTAACACACGTCCATTTGATAATGAGGAAAAGGACAAGGAATACAAACCCCACAGCATCCCCCTTCGACAATCTGTGCAGCCTTCCAAGTTCAACAGCTATGGCCGGCGGGCCAAGAGACTGCAGCCGGATGTGAGTACTTCCCTTCTTCTAACGTAGAGCTTTTGGTTAGAGAGAGTCCTCTCCCTCCCTCTGACCAAGACTATGTTCCCTGTTCCACTATCCCTTCTCTTGTTCTATGAGTTCTTCTGTGCTTTAGTGTACCTCTCCTCTGGCTTCACTCTTGCTTTTTTTTCCTCCCACTCTCAGCTGAGCTGGATCTTGATCTCTTTGTATAATTGCTTTTGCTATACAGTCTCTTGCACGTCTGTCCTTGCCTGTCTTGTTCCTTTCCTGACTCACTCTGCTCATAGAGGTAGAACACTTCTTTCTCCTAATATATGTATCTTTTTTTTTGTTTTTTAAGAGAAAGGGTCTCACTGTGTTGCCCAGGGTGGAGTGCAGTGGCTATTCATAGGCGCAGTCATAGCAAACTACAGCCTTAAGCTCCTGGGCTCAAGTGATACTCCCTCCTCAGCCTTCTGAGTAGCTAGAACTATAGTTGTGTGCCACTGCACCCGGCTCCTCATATTTTACCTTCAGGCAGAAGTTTACATGCCAGGCTTTCTTCTTGGCACTGGGATATAAGAGAGAACAAGGTAGACACTGTTCCTGGGCTCATTGATACATGTAATTTAGCAGATCATATTAGTCACTACCATTCATTGGTAATTCCAAGCACTGTTAATTTTTTCATATATGTTATCCCTAAAACCCCTCATAACTATAAGGTAGGAGTTAATATTTTCATCTTATAGTTAGTAAACTGAGATCCCATCTTTAATTCCTTTCCAAGAGAGGGCTGAGGAGCTCACCCTCGGTCTCCAAAAAGCAACTGAATTCTTCCCTTGGCCCATCTGTGTCTCAGCCCCTGGCATCAGCTCAGGTGACATATAATCTGAGCTATTGTTCTTTTTGGATGGGGCGATCTGCCCCAGATAGCAGTCTTGATTCATTTTCTCTTTCCTCCCAGCCGGAACCCACAGAGGAAGACATTGAAAAGAATCCAGAGCTGAAGAAGCTCCAGATCTATGGGGCAGGCCCCAAGATGATGGGCCTAGGCCTCATGGCCAAGGATAAGACTCTGCGGAAGAAAGGTGAGGCCTAACAGGCTTGGGATGGCCTTCCCTGAGGAGACGAGGCAGGGCCCTAAGTGACCTTATGTTTAGAGCCACTTTTCTCTCTTCCAGATAAGGAAGGGCCTGAGTGTCCCCCGACTGTAGTGGTGAAGGAGGAGTTAGGTGGGGATGTGAAGGTGGAGTCAACCTCACCTAAGACCTTTCTGGAGAACAAGGAGGAGCTGAGCCACAGCCCAGAGCCCTGCACCAAGATGACTATGAGGCTGCGGAGGAACCATAGCAATGCCCAATTTGTAAGGACCCAGCCCTGATTTCCTAATGCTCTGCTTCTTGTCCCTTTGGTGGGCATTTTCCCAGCATGGCATTGGACCAGGTTGCATTAAGCAGAAAAGTGGGCCTGGTGGGCCCTGCCCTCATGTAGCTCACTTAGTTGAGGAAACAGGGCCAGCTCACATGGAATAAAGAACAAAAAAGGGTGATCAAGTGCTGTCAACATGAAGTGCTGGAAGGGTCCAGAGAAGGAGATTTACTCTCCATTGCTTTAGGATAAAGGCTAAGCTCCTCATTACCATGCATGATCCAGTCCCTGCTGACCTTTAACCTCATTCCCCAGCACTGCCCACCTCACTGCTCTGCTATAGCCACACGAACTACTTGTAGGTATGTTCATTTGTTTTCCCCTGAGGCACACCATGCTTTTTCATTTCCCCATCCTTTTGCACATGCTGCTGCTTCAGCCTGGAAGAGTTTCCACCTGTGCTCTGCCCCACTGCCAAGCTTCAGCTTGCCTTCCAGTTTCAAGTGTCACCTTTTCAACAAAGTCTTTTCTCAAGGCCATCCCTCTTTATCTCCAGCTGCTTTGAGTGCTTCCTTCTCTAGGCTCCCACAGTATCCTTTATGGGCTACTATTGTCAGTTTTTAATTTTTATGAACACATGTTTCCAGAGTACTATATGCCCTTGGAAGGCAGATACTATGTCCTACCCATCTCTGTACCAGAGTCCAGTGTAGTGCTGAACACGGGGTACAGTAAGTATGTACTGAATGAATAAAAATGGGAGGATTCAAGATTAAATGATAAGGAATGCTCTCACAGCTCTTCCTGATTATTTGGGGAGATGGTACATACACGCATTTGAACTCCAGTCCTAGCGTGACTAGCCTGTACAGGGCCATGAATTATTCAACCAACAAGCATAGCAGATTTCCAATGGAGAGCTCTCTGGACTTCTGGAAGAGTTTGATGTTTGAAGGCTGGACAGGGCTTAGGTTGATGTTTCTTTCCCCTGGCAGATCGAGTCATATGTGTGCCGGATGTGTTCCCGAGGGGATGAAGATGACAAGCTCCTGCTGTGTGATGGCTGTGATGACAACTACCATATCTTCTGTCTACTGCCTCCTCTGCCTGAGATCCCTAAGGGTGTCTGGCGGTGCCCAAAGTGTGTCATGGCGGTAAGGCCAGCCCCAGTCCACATCTGCCTCATAGGGTATCCTTGCCTGCCTTCATCTCGCCTTATTGAGGGCGGCCCCCTAGCTCAGCCACAGTCTTACATTTTGGGTCCCAGGGGTAGAGCTTTGGGAGAAAGATGAGGAGATTCAACCTTTGTTTCTGTCCTTTGGGAGATCCTAGACCACCTAGGGATATAAGCGTCATGATTAGATTGTATGTGGTGACGTATAAGCAGATGCTAAATTATGTGTTAGAAGATCTGAGGTGTACAAGTTCAGAGGAGAGGAAAATAACTGAGGGTAGTAATCAGGGAAGATGTCAGGAATGAGATTTGAAAGACAAGAATATTAAGGAAAAAAATGTTCTTTTTATTTCCACTTTTTTTACTTGTTTTTTTTTTTAAGAAAGCTTAGAAAATAGACAAATTACCTTATCATCCCACTACCTAGAGATAACCATGATTAATAGTCTGGTATATTTTCTTCTTATCTTTTTACTGTTGCTTATATATAACTATCTTTAACAAGTTTGGAATCTCGTTATTATGTATTTTTTATTTGTTACTTCATGATCATTTTTCTATAATTAAATTTACTGAAAGTATTTTTTTTTTCTTTTAGACAGTCTATCATATGGGTATAATATTTATTTAGTTGTTTTCCTCCTGTTGTGATATTTAGATTGGTTTGCAATGATGTAGGCTTTTAGTAGAAGAGGTAGGCAGGCATTCCATACTGGGGGATGGAGACTAGCAGGAGCAGAGGTACTGGGGTAGAGTGTGCTTGGTGTAGGTAAGGGCAGTAAAGGTGGCAGTAAGGAAAGCAGCTGAAGCAACAGTGAGGGCCAAGTGACTGGGAAGTAGAGCAGGTACATTTCATGAACTACTTACCTTCTCCAAATTCTCAGTGCTTACCTTCTACATGTCCCTCTGGACATCTGGAGAGCAGACATTGATGGCCTCTTGCCTTATCTTAGGGGCTCAACAGTGGTTGTAGAGACCGAGTGTGCACATGCACACATACACACACACAGATGAAGAAAGGCCAGAGCAAGTGTGTAATGGCCTTGGCGGTGGTGGAGATTCTGGTGGGGATGAGTTTGGATACCCAACAGTGTCATGGATGAGGAAGACTGTCAGCTCTAGTTGACTCTTCTCTAAGTGGCTATGAGCCAGTAGACCAGATAGACATTTATTTTTCAGACATGAACAGGATGTGTGTCTGACTTTGTGATACATATAGTTCTCATCTAAAATTACAAACATAGGTACAAAGTGGGGTAGACCCACATTCTGTCTTCTGAGACAGTCTAAAGAAAAGGAATAATGTAGGGTTTGATACTATAAAAGATGATGCCTTTGTCTTCCATCCTCCAGGGTACTAGAATATTCAGTGCCATTTTCCCAGGCTTATAGTTCTAGTCTGGGCATAAAAAGCTTCTCTAAGCACCCTGTATGAACTTACATTTCAGCTTGAAAGAAAAAAATGGTGGCAGAAGAGCAAAGGATAGCATATTAAAGTCAGCCTGTGGTTTAGGTAAAGACCTGAAGGAAGAAAAGAGCGTGGGCTGTAGTGATGAGGGAGGGCTTCCTGGAGGCTCTGGGACTCGAGTTGGGTTTTGAAGAATCAGTGAAAGAAAGTGGGAGAGGACATTTCAGTAGGGAGGAACTATGAGCAAAAACATGGTGGAAGTACATGTGGGGAATGAAAAGACTAAGTAAGCCAAAATGGTGAGAGAAAAAGGTAGAGCTGTAAATAAAATAAGGCCTGCTTCAGGGGCCTTGAGTGCAGACCTAGGGCTGTTCTCCCTCCCTACTCCTACGACATATTCCAGTTCCACTTGTGAAGATTCTTCACCTCTTTGCCTCTGTCTTGGTGACAGTTCTCCTTTGGGTTTCAGGAGTGTAAGCGGCCCCCTGAAGCCTTTGGCTTTGAGCAGGCTACCCGGGAATACACTCTGCAGAGCTTTGGCGAGATGGCTGACTCTTTTAAAGCTGACTACTTCAACATGCCCGTGCACGTAGGTGATGGAGGGCTGGGATAGTGTTGGGGCTAGGTTCATAGGTGTTAGTGCTTGATGTTTCAGTTAACCTGGGTCATTGGGGCCAGGATATGATGGACCACAGTCATCTACCCCTGTTCCCTCAGATGGTACCCACAGAACTTGTGGAGAAGGAGTTCTGGCGACTAGTGAATAGCATTGAGGAAGATGTGACTGTTGAGTATGGGGCTGACATCCATTCCAAAGAATTTGGCAGCGGTTTCCCTGTCAGTGACAGTAAGCGGCACCTGACCCCTGAGGAGGAGGTGAGTGGATGATTCATCATTATATGTCAGCTGTGTGAGCTTAGGCAAGTCATTTAGTATCTGAAAGACTTAATGACTCTGTAAGATGGGGATAATTATGCCTGCCTTAGACAGTTGCTGTAAGATTTAGATGAAATGATGCATATGAAGAACAGCCTGATGCCTGACCTGGCATGTGCAGACATGAGATGGGTTCTTTCATGTCTCTGAGCTCATTTCCTTATCTGTAAAACAGGGATAATATCTACCTTGCAAATTTGTTAAAAGAATTAAATGAGGCCAGGCACATTGGCACATGCCTGTAATCCCAGCTACTTGGGCAACTGAGGTGGAAGGATCTCTTAGCCCAGGAGTTTGAGACCAGTTTGGGCAACATAGCGAGACCCTGTTTCCAAATTAACAAAAAAGAAATGAGAAAGTATATGAAATAACCTGACAGGGTGCCTGGCTCATTCATAAGTGTTCGGGAAGTGGGATTTGTATGGACAGAAAATAATAGGGCCTGGTCCTGCCTCGACGGAAGGGATTTTGGTCCAGAGCAGGGGTTGTTAACTTGCAGGTATTTTGGTGGATGGATATATCTGTAAACCTCCCTGAAATCGAAGTGAATTGAATTGAAATTTTGTGTGTGTGCATTTTGGTGATGGGGTCGGGGCGGAAAATATATAATATTTCTTAGGTGTTTCAAAAAGGTCTATGACCTCAAAATTAAGGTTCCCTAGGCTAAAGGAAGTGACTTAATGTCTCAGCTCCTTAGCATAACCCTCATCCCCTTTCCACAAAAACCTTACCTGACAGGAGTATGCTACCAGTGGTTGGAACCTGAATGTGATGCCGGTGTTGGAGCAGTCAGTACTGTGCCACATCAATGCGGACATCTCCGGCATGAAGGTGCCCTGGCTCTACGTGGGCATGGTCTTCTCTGCCTTTTGCTGGCATATTGAGGATCACTGGAGTTACTCGATTAACTATCTCCACTGGTGAATGGGGCCCTGGGGAGCCAGGGGGGGCAGTCAGGGTGGGCTTCCTGCACAGCTAAGGTGTGACCACTCTATATGTCCCTTTTCTACTTGTACAGGGGTGAGCCAAAGACCTGGTATGGGGTACCGTCACTTGCAGCAGAACATTTGGAAGAGGTGATGAAGAAGCTGACACCTGAGCTTTTTGATAGCCAGCCTGACCTCCTGCACCAACTTGTCACCCTCATGAATCCCAACACCCTCATGTCCCATGGCGTGCCGGTAAGTGCCCAGGAAACAGGGCAAGGGGTAGCAGTGATTTAATGATGTTCTTTGTTGTAGTGGCAGTGGTGGTGATCATCATCTGGAATCTACTCCTGCCCATTTTTTCATTCCTGTTCTATCTTAATTGGGCTATAGGTTTGAGTCCTCTGATAGAGACCCAAAATAATAGTGGCTAGGTACACAATGTGGTGGTGCACCCTCTGGGCCATGCGTTTGAGGGTAACACCCTAGGGATGGCTTATTATCACATTCACATTCCAGACAGTGGAAGAGGGAAATGGGGGAAGGGCAGGGGTAGACAAGTCTCCTTTTAAGGGCACATATCATTTCTATTCATCTCCTATTAGTGAGAACTGGGTCACATGACCACATCTAGCTGCAAGGGAAACTGGGAAATTCTTAATCCAGATTGTCATGTACCACCTATAAATTAGAAGTCATGTTATTGTGAAAGAAAACAAGAATGAATATCAGGGTACAGCTAGCAGTCTCTGCCATCCTTTACATACTATTACCCTTCCTAGAACAATGGGCAGGTCTTTTTATTTATTTAACAGGTCAAAAGTTAAACCTAGAGTCCTGGTCTGTGCTTCTCTGTGTACTTCTCTCCCACCCTGCAGAAATTTTGGTGGGTACACAACCTGGCTTACCTGTGAGGGACTTTATATTCCTGGGAATTCCTAACTCTGGTTAGTATCAGCCCTTTTTCTAGTGTGGATCTTAAAACAGCCTGACCAGCAGTCCTGCAGGAACAGAAGTTAGTAGATCCCCCATCTCTGCTTTAAATCTTATTCTGTGCTACTCTTCCTCCCTGCTCCTTTCCACCCGTTCTGGCCTGGGCCACACTACTTACTCTAATGCATGGGACAGTCAGTAAATACTGAATTGTCTCCTTGAGATTGTACAGTAGGGCTTTGGACTAACTGGTTCTCACCCAAATTTCTTCTTGCCTTCACCTTGTTTTGATATATTATATACTCTGTAAATTTTTTAAATTATACATTTTAGTGATATTTACCCAAGGATTGAGGTATCTAGAGAATTGGACAGAGGGAGGCATCCTACAACAGTTCAGCAATCTTCCTCCACTCGGAGGGGGCTATCCTTTTCTCTTACCACCTCACCCCATTTAGGGATTTCTAGACTTGAGATGATCAAAGGCCCTTCCAATTCTACTGCTTCACAAGTAGACATTGGGTCTGACTTTCCTCAGACTTCTCCTTTCCTGACCTATAGCACAACATCAGTCCTTGTCTGTAATACCTAAGAAAACTGTAAGAGTAGAAGACGATTCTCTTAAGGATTTGGGCAGCTGAGATACATATATATGTGTGTGTACACACACACATGGTCATGGTGGTCACGGAGCTGTTCAACCCTTACCTCTTTTTAAAAAAACTTTATTACAGACTCCTAAACATGTGCTTTTTGCTTCCACCTTCGCAGCATTTCTCCTGCTCAAGGCTCACCAGCTTCCCTGGCCAGCTGCTACTTCACCACCCAGCCCTCTGCCTTGCTCTGCCCTGCCCTTCCTATAGGTAGTTCCCAGCATCTCCAGGCCCTTTGGACTTGTCAGTGTCCCCTCAATCCAAGGCATCTGTGTTTTTCATGTTCTCATGCTGACAGGCTATAGTTTAGCCAGTTGGAGCTCCCTCCAGAGCTATCTTTAGCCTCCTGCACCCCCCCGCCCCGCCTTCCCCTTTGGTGGGAGAAGGCCATTTCTTTTTATAGATAATGTAGTGTAAGTACTATTTTCATTAAAAAAGAAACATGCCTACTTTCCAAATAAATGGAAAATAGATCATCCCTATTCCGTCCACCCTAAACATTTTATGTTTCCATGTGTTTTTCTATGTAAAATTTGACATAGCAATAATCAGTGTATGGTTTTTATAATCTCTTTTATAAGTTTAATGGTCTAGAACTGCACTGTCCAATTTGGTAGCCACTAGCCATATGTGGCTATTGAGCACTTGAAATGTGGCTAGTCCCAACTGAAATGTGCCGAAAGCATAAAATACATGTTGGATTTCAAGACTTAGTGCGAAGCAAAGATTGTCAAGTATCTCACTTAATACTTTTGTATACCAGTTGCACATTGAAATGATAAATTGTAGATATATTAAATAAAATATATTGAAATTTTACCTGTTTCTTTTTACTTTTTTAATGTGGCTACTAAAGAATTTTAAAGTACATATGTGCCTAGCATATTTCTCTTGGACAGTGCTGGTCTAGAATGATTTTTACTTCGTTACTATGGAATGTTTATAACCATCATTTTTAAAAATAAAACAGCTTTATTGCAGTATGATTTACATACCATAAAATTCACCCATTTGAAGTGCACAATTCAGTAAATTTACAGAGTTGTGCTACCATCACCACAATCCAGTTTTAGAACATTTTCGTCACCTGAGAGAGATCCCTTATGCCTATTTGCAGTCACTCTACATTCCAGCCCTTAGTCCCAGACAAGGGAAAGGATCTGTTCTCTGTCTCTGTAGATTTGCCTTTTCTGGACAGTTCATAAAAATGAAATAATATGTGGTTACTTGTGTCTGGCTTCTCTCACTTAGCATGTTTTTGAGGTTCATCTATGTTGCAGTGTGTATCAGAACTTCATTTTTTTAATGGCCTGTTAATATTCAGTTTACCAGTTGATGAACATTTGAGTTTTTACTATTTTTTAAAATTTAGCTTCAGAGGGAACTAGCTATGTTTTTACTTTTTGGCTATTCACAATTGCCATTTTTAACAGCTGCAGAATGTGAGGAGAGCTTTTCTGAATAACCACATAGGAAACAGTAAAGTGACGTTGCCAACATGAGGGTGCAGGCTGAGATGAAGAGTCAGGAGCATTAGGTTCTACTCCTGGCTCTGCTACCTAAGGGTTCTCTGGGACTTGGTTTTCGCATCTATAAAATTAAGGCTGGGACTAAATCATTCAGTAAATATGTTAGAGTTCATTCTGTGTGCAAGGCCTCTGGTCAACACCCCAAAGGTAAATAAGCCAGTCCCTGCCTATGGGTATGCACAGTTGAGTGGAGGACAGAGAGGAGTAAACAAGTGGAATAAAGTGTTAGAGGAACTACAAAAGAACAACGACTGCGTCATTTAGGAAGGGGGTATCAAGAAAGGGTTTGTAGAAGTGGTGATCCTTGAAACAGGATAAGAGTTTGCCTGTCAGAGGTGTGGCATTATCATATGGGCATGAGAATTCCAGTGAGGGGCTCTCAACAGAGGCATAACATGCTCAAGTTTGCATTTTTTGGATGATAATTCTGGCGGTTAATAATGGAGGCCAGTGTAATAATACAGGCAAGAAATGCCGATGTTGCCTCTAAGTAGGAATAGATTTGAGAAAAAGAAAACATGCTGGAGGTGGGAGCTGATGCATGACCTTAGCTATATTAATGAATGGGAAGATTTAATATTTCATAATTTGATTTAACATTGTTAGGATGCTAATTCTCCCCAAATTAATCTAGACTACTGGCAGAGGAATTGTTGGGTTGAAGGATATAAATGTTTTAGGTTCTTGATATATTAGCAAATTTGTTTTCCAGAGAGTAGACTTTATTGATTCCCTTATCAGCACTGCACCTACTTCACTGTGTCTTCATCAGACTTGAACGTTTATCTTAAAAATCTTTTTGAGACTTCTCAGTAAAGATGACAAATTAAGCATACACATGGCTACTTCCATTCTGTGCTGAAACCCCACTAAAATGACACAAAGGGATTTTTTTAAGGTTAAAAAAAGAAATCTCAAAGATGGAGAAAATAAGAGAGGAGACAATGATAAAATTCTTCAAACTAGAAAACAGATGAATAAACTGAATCTTAAGGCAGTACTGAGAACATCTGAGAACCAGCCAGATTTATAGCTCAGAATCCCCCAAATGTTTGTAGTTGGTGGCACCAGGCATTCCAGGGATAAAGATAAATGGCGTGAAAATAAGGATTTGTTCATGTCTGTGTAAGAAGCTGTGAGATCCCCTCCCACACTGGGCTGTTGAAGGAAATGTAACCCTCCTTCACTCTAGTAAAAGATTGAAGATTTCTTTTTTTTTTCTATTAAAAGTTTATTGACTTGATCAAATTTAATATCATTAGTGAAAAATTATGTTGATATCATTTACCCCTAATATGATATTTTGAGAAGGACACTTCACCAGTGTGGTATTTTTCACAAAAGAACAAATGGTGTAGCCAAGAGAAAACAGCAGACAAACTCAAATTATGGAACGTTATACAAAATACCTGAGCATTTCTCTTCAAAACTGTTGACGTCATGAAAAAACAGGAAAGACGGTCACAGATCATAGGAGATCAAGATGACATAATGACTGAAGAAAACATGGCATTGTGAATAGGATCTATTTCTGTTTCTCTTCATTTCTTCCTGTGTACTCTAGTTACCATCTGATAGAATTCCCTTACTCCAACATACTATACTTGTTTTCACCTGCCTCCTTTGTGCTTTCAGTTCTAGAAGTCAGAGTTCCAAATGTGTCTTACTGGGCTAAACTCAAGGTGTCTGCAGGGCTGCATTAGTTTTTGGAGGCTCTTGGGAAGAATCTATTTTCTTTCGGTTTCAATTTCTAGAGGTTGCCTAGATTCTTTGGGTCATGATCTCCTTTCATTTTGAAAACCAGCTGTGGCCAGTTAAGTCTCTCTCACATTGCATCACTCAGATACTGATTCTCCTCACTCCCAATGAAGATTTATTTCTGAAGAGGTTAAAACAGAGTCTCTGGATTGAGGTCTCCTAGATACGGTTGAGGGTGGAGTTATAGTGAAGATAAGATTTATCATTGTCGGCATACTGGATGCTGAGGTTCTCAGCCATCTTCTTCCATTTGGCTGTTAGAACACTGGCAGCCAGGCCTTTTTTTTCTACAGGCAAAAAAATGAGAGAGTTTTCTCTGAAGAATCTGACCGGCCTGACAGGAAAGACCTAGAGTTTCCCAAACTAAGTGGCTCAGCTAGATCACCCTACGGGGAAACTCACAGTTGACAAGGTTCACCTATGTACTCAGAGCTTCCATTCAGCTTTTTTGTCTCTTCCTCTTAAATATAAGCTGGCAGCACAGATTAACAGACAATTGAGGAAACCCTAGAAAACAAAATAGAACCAAATAAACAGAAAGAAAGCAACTTGGAGAAACAGAGGCTAGGCAAAGCGAAATAAACTTCAAAAGAAAGGAAAAGAAACTTCATCAATATCTTCAGAGATAAGCATATATTGCAAACATCAAATAAGAGCATGAAATTATTAAAAAGAATATACTGAGAGCTATTAAAGAGCATGCTAAGAATATAATGAATTCTTGGAGATTAAAATTATAGTAGCAAAAGTGAAAAACAAAAAAAGCTTAGAAGATAGTTGAGGAAATCTCCCACAAAATGAATAAAAAGAGATGGGAAAAGGTAGAAAAAAATTAGAGAATTTGTCTAGGAAGGTCAACATTAAAATAATATGAGTTATAAAAAGAGAATAAATGAAAACAGAATGAAATCATTTAAGAAAATTTTCATTACCAAAGGACTGAGTTTCCAGAATCAAAGGACCTACTCTGTACATGAATGAAAATAAATCTACACCAAGATATATTTTGGAAATTTCCACATCAAACACTGCAACCAAAAGAATTCTGTAAGCTTCTTGAGAGAGAAACAGGTTTAATTCAAAACATTAGAAATCAGAGGCTGGGTGCCGTGGCTCACTCTTGTAATCCTACCACTCTTGGAGGCTGAGGTGGGAGGATTGCTTGAGCTCAAGAGTTCAAGACCAGCTTGAGCAAGAGCGAGACTCTGTCTCTACAAAGAACAGAAAAATTAGCCAGGCATGGTGGCACATGCCTGTATCCTCCCATGCCTCCCAGCTACTTGGGAGGCTGAGGTAGGAGGATCACTTCAGCCCAGGAGTTCGAGGTTGCAGTGAGCTATGGTGATGCCACTGCACTCTAGCCAGGACAACAGAGCAAGACTCTGTCTCCAAAAAAAAAAACGAAAGAAATCAGAGTGACTTCAGACTTTTCAACAACAACACTGGAATCTAGAAGACTAGAGCAATGCCTTCAAAAATGATTTTCATCTTAGATTTCTATATGCAGTCAAGTGTGAGAAGAATAGAGACATTAAAAAAAATAGGTTCTTCCCACCATTTCTCAAGCTATTGGAGGAGGTGCTTGAGCATAGCAAAAGAATAAACCAAGAAAGAGGAAGACATGGGATTTAGGACACAGGAGATCTGTCACAGGAGAGTGACAATCCAGGGAGGACAGCTGGTCCAGATTGGGACAGATCAGAAGGCCACATGAGAGACTGCTACAGAAAGATGAAAATCGATGGGAGGGAGATTTGGATACTTGTCAGACGTTAGGGATACATGCATAAAAAACTAAGCAAATTGAGAAATAGGCCATTTTTAACATAGTCTAAAAGTATATTATTTAAGGTTATTAAGGTCAATGCCAAAATAACCAGAAGAGGTGAAAATATTGGCTGGGGGGAGGGAAGAATGGCAGGACCTGCTGATTTTAAAACAAATCTTACGGAACCATTTGAGTATTTATTTATTTATTTCAGCATATTACAGGACCATATGATTCTTAAAACTGCATTATGTGACTGATGAAAATACTAAAAAAGCTTGGCAACCTTAATGAAAAGTGATATTTATAATTTTTATAAAAGTTACTAAGGAAGTTGGAATATTTTGATATGTATGTTTTTGAGTCTCAAATCTTCGTTATCTGTCAACACAGATCAAAACCTTGAAGGCAGAGACCAATGGTCCTTTCAAAGTTGGAGGTTCTGGGATTCTGTTGTCAGACTATGTTCCCTGAGAGTCTCCTTTGTCTCCTTAAGGACCCTGCACTTAGATCAGGTCTACAGACTAGAAAACCTCGATCTCAGTGGCCTTCGCCTTTCTTCTTCCTCAGGTTGTCCGCACAAACCAGTGTGCAGGAGAATTCGTCATCACCTTCCCCCGTGCTTACCATAGCGGCTTCAACCAAGGCTACAACTTTGCTGAGGCCGTCAACTTTTGCACTGCCGACTGGGTGAGAATAGAGTGTGGTAGACTGGTGGGGAGAAGCAGGAGGGTTGTGGAGAAGCTGAGGCACCACAGCCTCCATACTTGGCCACAGTCAACCTTGAACCTATCCACAGCTGCCAGCTGGGCGCCAGTGCATTGAGCACTACCGGCGGCTCCGAAGATACTGCGTCTTCTCCCATGAGGAGCTAATCTGCAAGATGGCTGCCTGCCCAGAGAAGCTAGACCTGAACCTGGCGGCAGCTGTGCATAAGGAGATGTTCATCATGGTGCAGGAGGAGCGGCGTCTACGAAAGGCCCTGCTGGAGAAGGTGGGTGGTGGGAAGAGTACCCCAGGTCAGGTACCCTAGCCCAGTGGAGATGGGGAGAGGCAAGGGCAGTTCCCAGAAGGAGAAAATGTAGCCTCTACACTTGGAGTGTAGTAAAAATAACTAGAAGCATCTGGATTGAAAACCACATTCCATTCTTTGCTGTACCCTTTACCAGCAATGCTGGACAAGTCAATTTACTTCACTGTCAGTTTCCCTATCTGAAAAATGGGATTATGATAATGCTTTTCTTTTTGGATAGTTGAATGGATTAGAGATAATGTTTGTTCAGTAACTGACCCATATCAGGTGCTGGTATAGCAGGTATTCATCATTATTTAAATGGCACAACAAGATAGACCAGCATATGAAACCCTCACTGCTGATTATCTGGGTGACCTTATCAAGTTACTTAATCTCTCATAGTCTCACTTTCTCACTCTAAAATAGGAATAAATGTCTCACTTGCAAGATAGTTATAAAGCTAGAGTAAGGTAATTTATGTCAAAGTGTCTTGCTGCCTTTGCAGTGTAGCAGCTGCTGTTATTGGTAATATTAATACATGAAGAAATTGAAATATAACATTTCCTAGGAAATGCCATTTTATTACATTCAGATGGTTCAGTAACTCAAACCAGGGTAACAATATTACCAAGTAGAAGGTGGTCCTACTTTAATAGATGTCTCATAAATGTGTCAGTTGTGTATGTGTGTGTGGAAACTGCTACGGAGCTATAAAGTTCACTTGTGTAGTTTCAGCCACCTTCTTCAAGCTCCACACTTACCCAGTTAGGTAATTGACTTAGTGAGAGTCCTCCATAGCATTACAAAGGAATGCTGGTCCCGAAGGATCCGTTGCTGCCTGTTCAGGGCAATACTTTCTCATTTTAAAGCTCATTTATAACTTTCCTGTGAGTGTGGGCTGTAGGAAGAATTACAGCTACAGTCGTGTTGCAAGTCTGGGGCCTCAGTCGCGGTGGTAGTTGAGTTACTGGCTTTTCTAGGCATCATTTTCTCTCTCTGTTCTGTGCTGTTGTTAAATGTTGGCTCTGTGGCTGTGCCAGGCTATGGAAAGGAGCTAAAGCAAAGTGGGAGAATAGACCCTCTCATCCTGCCATTCAGAATTCTTTATACTTGGCCCTTAGCTCAGAGAAGGGTTCTGGACACCCTCATCTTAGAATCCTGTAAGAGATTGTGGATGTGTGTTTGAGTACTTTTCTGGAGAGAGGACTCATAGTTTGCATACAGTTCTCCGTCCATGATCCAAAAAAACCTAAGGACTTCATTTTAGAACAGTCTCTGGCTTTGGAGTCAAAATTGATTGCAGTCAAATCCTCACTTTGGCAAATTAGTGATACTTTCTGAGACTTTAGTTACCTCCTTAGTAAAATGATATAGGCCTGTGAAATATATATTCTCATCTGAAAATTAGAGCTAATAACAGTAAACATTTGTCAAGCACTTGATCTAGTGCTAAAATGCTTGTCTAAGTCCTTAGTTGCATTATGTTTGTTAATCCTCATAACAACCCAACAAGGATGGTACAGTTATCATCTAAGCAACAGGTGGAGTCATTGGCTTAGGTTTGGAAGCCATATTTTTGGGAAAAAGATTGTATCTTTAAACCCTGGACACAAGCACATACAGCTGAATTTTTCTAAGTTATATATGTGCATGCAGTGTCTTCTGCCTGCTTAGCAGCCTGGAAGCCAGCATTGTTCCCCAGGACACACCCTCCATACTAGCCAGGCCCATCCCTTGGCCACTTCCACACATTGTCCCCTCTCTGGTGCTCTGGTCCACCACTTTCCTCACCTTCTCTTATCCACAAGGCCCTTTCTGCTGATTGGAATCTTCATTCTTTTATAAAATTCTCTGACCGGGCGCGGTGGCTCACGCCTGTAATCCTAGCACTCTGGGAGGCCGAGGCGGGCGGATTGTTTGAGCTCAGGAGTTTGAGACCAGCCTGAGCAAGAGCGAGACCCTGTCTCTACCAAAAATAGAAAGAAATTAATTGGACAGCTAAAAATATATAGAAAAAATTAGCCGGGCATGGTGGTGCATGCCTGTAGTCCCAGCTACTCGGGAGGCTGAGGCAGAAGGATCGCTTGAGCCCAGGAGTTTGAGGTTGCTGTGAGCTAGGATGACGCCACGGCACTCACTCTAGCCAGGGCAGCAGAGTGAGACTCTGTCTCAAAAAAAAAAAAAAGAAAATTCTCTGCCTCAGCCTCGTAAACCCCATGACTTTTGGCATAGATTTGGGCCTGAAGTGGGGCGCTGTGGTGGCTGGAGGATTCTGCTACTCTGTTCTGAGTCTGTGTAACCCTTGTGGGTTGAATGGCCCCAGGGCGTCACAGAGGCTGAGCGAGAGGCATTTGAGCTGCTCCCAGATGACGAGCGCCAGTGTATCAAGTGCAAGACCACATGTTTCCTGTCAGCCCTGGCTTGCTACGACTGCCCAGATGGCCTTGTCTGCCTTTCCCACATCAACGACCTCTGCAAGTGCTCCAGTAGCCGGCAGTACCTGCGGTGAGCACAGGCCTACCTGGAGGAAGTGGGGCAATGAGGAGGATGCGGAACTGGGCCGGACATGCTGTCTCCTGCCCTCTTCCTCCAGGTATCGGTACACCTTGGATGAGCTCCCTGCTATGTTGCATAAGCTGAAGGTTCGGGCTGAGTCCTTTGACACCTGGGCCAACAAAGTACGAGTGGCCCTGGAGGTGGAGGATGGGCGGAAGCGCAGTGAGTGATGGGGGGATGGAGGGACTCCACAGGCAAGTTCTATTCCATTTTCTTCTGTACCCTCAACCCCCTTCCTGTGTCTTTAGTCTTATACTGCGTACTCCTTGCTGCCCTTATTCTCCCTCCAGGCCTTGAAGAGCTGAGGGCATTAGAATCTGAGGCCCGTGAGCGGAGGTTTCCTAACAGTGAGTTGCTGCAGCAACTGAAGAACTGCCTGAGCGAGGCAGAGGCTTGTGTGTCCCGAGCTCTGGGACTGGTCAGCGGCCAGGAAGCTGGGTATGGCAGCGTGAGGTGTTGGGGCACAGATAGCCTGCTGAGGATCCAGCACCTAGGAAAAGTGCTACATGGGGTGGACTCTGAATACCATTTGGCAGACTGGACATTAGCAGGGAGCTGCCAAGCACTGCAGTGTGAGATAGCCTGGGAGGTACTGGGGAGGGCAAGGAGACCAGGCAACTTAGAATGGAGAGGAGAGCCTCCATGATAAGAAAGCTAGAAGTGTTTATTTCTGTCAGTACCTGGAGGAGATTTGAGAGACAGGCTGAGGGATTTTGTGGGCAGGGAGGAGTTGTGGGAGATTTAGGGGCAAGAACAGGACACGGATGTGTAAACCTGGTCACAGCTGTACAGCTTTAGAGTTCACAGTAGAGGATGGATTGAAAAGTCCGGTTTCCGTTACCATTCAGCATAGTTTCTAAGCTCCCTCCTCCCCCGCTCCCAATATATTTCCATCTTCTAAAATTCTTTCTCCTCATCATATGAACATGCTTATATTTTAAAACCCTCCCTGTAACCTAGGCAGTTGGGGGAACTCTGAGTTATGTGAGATCAAGGTGGACAGGTATGGTGAGGAAAGGTGATGGGTCTTAGCACAGAGACAGAGGGAGGGGACTGGGTTTGGACCTGGAACCCCACATGTGAAATTCCATAGCCCTCACAGGGTGGCTGGTCTACAGATGACCCTGGCTGAGCTCCGGGCCTTTCTGGACCAGATGAACAACCTGCCTTGTGCCATGCACCAGATCGGGGATGTCAAGGTGAGAAGGGGTGGACTTGGAGTGTTGCTGAGGGATCGGGAGATCGGGGACTTGAGCGGCAGGCCACTCTTGGCTCCCTTCAAATGCTTCAAGTATTTGGGCAAGACAGGATGCGTATGTGTGAAAAGAGATGGAGGCGTGAGGCAAGAGTCTAGTGACTGCCTCTTAGAAATGGGATTTGAGGGGCAGTTGGCAAGGGTATGAATACAGGATACAGGGTCAAGGGCAAGTTTCCTGGAGGAGGTGGAGGAGAAGGAGGCAGCAGGGGTGCTTGTTGGGCCTGGAAAGTTGAGTGAAGTTCATGAAGGTGGAATAGAAGCGGGATGGAGACGGCAGCAGACGCTGGTGTGAGCATGAGGGTCTGTGCAAAGGCTAAGCATAGCATTTTTTAGGGCCGAGGGTCTCTTGGTGCTCTGAGAGCAAAGTACTCTGGAGAGTTAAATAAAGCACCAATTTCTGACCAGCCCCTGTTAAGAATCTCTAGGATTGGGGCCTAGGAATCTACATTTTTTTTTTTTTTTTTTTTTGAGACAGAGTCTCACTCTGTTGCCCGGAGTAGAGTGCCGAGGCGTCAGCCTAGCTCACAGCAACCTCAAACTCCTGGGCTCAAGCGATCCTACTGCCTCAGCCTCCCGAGTAGCTGGGACTACAGACATGCGCCACCATGCCCAGCTAATTTTTTTTTTATATATATTTTTAGTTGTCCGATTAATTTCTTTCTATTTTTAGTAGAGACGGGATCTCGCTCTTGCTCAGGCTGGTCTCAAACCCCTGAGCTCAAACGATCCGCCCGCCTCGGCCTCCCAGAGTGCTAGGATTACAGGCATGAGCCACCGCGCCCGGCTGGAATCTACATTTTTAACAAATTCCCCAGGGCATTCTAATGAGCAGTCAGTGTTATGAAGTACTAATTTTAGGGCTTGGAAAAGGAGAGCCCAGCCTATGTAAGGTTTCCTTTTCCCAAAAGCTTAGAGGGTAAGAAGATAGGTGGGCAAGGGTATCTAGTGGTGACACCCCTAAGTGAGCTCAGCTGAGGAATCTGTTCTTCATCCTGTATTCTGGTAGGGTATTCTGGAACAGGTGGAAGCCTACCAGGCTGAGGCTCGTGAGGCCCTGGCCTTGCTACCCTCCAGTCCAGGGCTACTGCAGTCCCTCTTGGAGAGGGGGCAGCAGCTGGGGGTGGAGGTGCCTGAGGCTCAGCAGCTCCAACGGCAGGTGGAACAGGCACAATGGCTGGATGAGGTGAAACGCACACTGGCCCCCTCAGCCCGAAGGGGCACCCTGGCTGTCATGCGGGGACTGTTGGTCGCGGGTGCCAGTGTAGCCCCTAGCCCTGCTGTGGATAAGGCCCGGGCTGAGCTACAGGAGCTGCTGACCATTGCTGAACGCTGGGAGGAGAAAGCCCACCTCTGCCTGGAGGCCAGGTAGGTCCAGCCTCTTCCCCTCCCTACCCTACTCCAGCCTTCAAAGTAGAGTGGAGAATCTGAAGATGATTCCCATGGGTGGCCTTGACCATCACACTCCTCTGTTGGTGTAGTGACTCTCCTCCCCTCTTTTGTTCCCTATCTTGTCCTTTTATTAACTCCATATGCACATACAAGCAGAGATAGATACAGAGGTATACAGAGAACTAGCCCTACAGGCTGACCTGTGCACATGCATGGAAGCAGAAGTAACAGACAGATGGACAGATGTTGGTAGAAAGATGCCACACACAGAGCAATCCTACAAACTGTAGCAACAGATTACACACAGGTTGTGTATGCATAGGCATTGCCAGCAGGCCAACAGGCTGGCAGACAAGCAGAGGTGCAAGAGCAATGGCAGTAGGATGAAGTTGGGTATGTGCAATCTGAGGAAAGCAGGGACTGTCAGCCACCCATAGGCAGAGTACAAGCAAGTAGGCCCAAGTGGCAGCAGGAATAAATGCCCAAGGGGCCCCAGTAGATATTTCTGGTAGTCAGGCTGGGCTTCTGGTCAGGCAGACCACACCAAACTGAGTTGTCTTTTTTCCCTACCTTTAGGCAGAAGCATCCACCAGCCACGCTCGAGGCCATAATCCGTGAAGCAGAAAACATCCCTGTTCACCTGCCCAACATCCAGGCTCTCAAGGAGGCTCTTGCTAAAGCCCGGGCCTGGATTGCCGATGTGGATGAGATCCAAGTGAGGACCCTGGCACCCCCCACCTTCCGCCCCAGGCTGGGAAGAGATGGCACATACACTGGGTTGTGCTGGGTTGCTGGCATGGGTTGGCTAGAGAGAGGAATGGGGCCCAGCACATAGTGGGGAGGTAAATGTGCTTGGTGAGCAGTGTGAGAGGAGGAGTAGTGTGCTGGCCTCAAGGAAGAGAGGGCGCTGGTTAGGATGAGAATGGTGGGCCAGGGAGGCAGGTGATGTCGGAGTGGAGCAGGGCAGGGCATGGAGGAGAGGAGGCAAACCACAGCAAAATAACTGGTTGGTGGTCTTGGAAATTGACTGGATACTTGGTGCTGAGGCAATCAGTGGATGCAGGCATTGTGGGAGAGGCAGGTGGGTGTTCCTTAGGATATTATCTTGGGATCTTACAGGTAATATCTTTCTGCCTCAAGACTGTGAGTTTAATCCATCTTTCCAGCTCAGGGCCAGGCATAGAGTGCTTACTTGGTAGTCAGTAGACATTGGCAAGTTGAACTGAGCTTTCTCTCGCCCTTGTACCTAGAATGGTGACCACTACCCTTGCTTGGATGACTTGGAGGGCCTTGTGGCTGTGGGCCGAGACCTACCTGTGGGGCTGGAGGAGCTGAGACAGCTGGAGCTGCAGGTACTGACAGCACACTCCTGGAGGGAGAAGGCCTCCAAGACCTTCCTCAAGAAGAATTCTTGCTACACCCTGCTGGAGGTGAGGCCTGGGACCTTGACCCACAGCCTCTCTTGGGCTTGGCCTGGCTGCTGTGAGATAGCTCATATGAGAATGTGGGTTTGGGGGGCGGTACTAGGGGGCGGTGGGAGGTGGGAGAAAGCTAGTCATTCCCCCTCTGTCTGCCTGCCTCAGGTGCTCTGCCCGTGTGCAGATGCTGGCTCAGACAGCACCAAGCGCAGCCGGTGGATGGAGAAGGAGCTGGGGTTGTACAAATCTGACACAGAGCTGCTGGGGCTGTCTGCGCAGGACCTCAGGGACCCAGGCTCTGTGGTAAGGAGCTTAGACACAAATGGGGAGAAGAGCTTGGCAATAATAGAGTGTCTGAGCCGGGTGACCATGGGCAGACCGCTTGCTTCCTGAGCTTCAGTTCTCCTGTTTTGGAGTGTGGTGTTAAGGGGGCCAGAGAACGGAGGGGATAGGCTACTGACCTACTCTCCTGTCCTGGGCATGGCAGATCGTGGCCTTCAAGGAGGGGGAACAGAAGGAGAAGGAGGGTATCCTGCAGCTGCGTCGCACCAACTCAGCCAAGCCCAGTCCACTGGCATCATCAACCACAGCCTCCTCTGCAACCTCTATCTGTGTGTGTGGGCAGGTGCCAGCTGGGGTGGGAGCTCTGCAGTGTGACCTGTGTCAGGACTGGTTCCATGGGCGGTGTGTGTCGGTGCCCCGCCTCCTCAGCTCTCCGAGGCCCAACCCCACCTCATCCCCACTGCTGGCCTGGTGGGAATGGGACACCAAATTCCTGTGTCCACTGTGTATGCGCTCACGGCGCCCGCGCCTAGAGACCATCCTAGCACTGCTCGTAGCCCTGCAGAGACTGCCTGTGCGACTGCCCGAGGGTGAAGCCCTGCAATGCCTCACAGAGAGGGCCATTAGCTGGCAGGGCCGTGCCAGACAGGCCCTGGCCTCTGAGGATGTGACTGCTCTGTTGGGACGGCTGGCTGAGCTCCGCCAACGGCTACAGGCTGAACCCAGGCCTGAGGAGCCCTCTACCTGCCCTTCAGCCCCTGCCTCTGACCCACTCAGAGAAGGCAGTGGCAAAAATATGCCTAAGGTGAGCTATGCAGCCCAGCTTTTGTTCTCAAGTTCTGGTCTCCTAGCCCCTAGCCCTGTTTAGGCTCCGCCCTGCCCCTGGCCCCCAATTTTCAGCCTCCTTTGGCCCAGCCTCCCTGCCACATCCTGCATCCATTCAGATCCCTAGACTGTTCCCTGCTGATGGCCTGTGTCTGCCGTCTTCTTCCGGGAGGTAGAGGCCCCAAGTTCAAGGCTGGGGGAGGAAAAATAGGGCCTGGTTCTTCAGTTTAGTTACCCCTACCCATTCTTGCTCTCCTTGGCAGGTCCAGGGCTTGCTGGAGAATGGAGACAGTGTGACCAGTCCTGAGAAGGTAGCCCTGGAGGAGGGCTCAGGTAAGAGAGGTAGGTCTAGGTGTGGTGTGGGCAGGCTATTGACTACACCAGAGTGACCCATAAGACCAAGGGCAGCCTCTAATCCAGCTTATCCCCACAACCCCCCAGATCTGGAGCTGCTGTCCTCACTGTTGCCACAATTGAATGGCCCTGCGTTGGAGCTGCCTGAGGCAACCCGGGCCCCCCTGGAGGAACTCATGATGGAAGGGGACCTGCTTGAGGTGACCCTGGATGAGAACCACAGCATCTGGCAGCTGCTGCAGGCTGGACAGTCTCCAGACCTGGAGAGGATCCGCACACTTCTAGAGGTGAGGAGAGGGGTCACAGGCCGGGCCAGGAGGTCAGGCTAAGTAGGGAGTCCAGGCCTGACCACTGGTCTATAACCTGTCTTTCTGCCTATCTGTGATCACAGCTGGAGAAGGCAGAGCGCCATGGGAGTCGGGCACGGGGCCGGGCCCTGGAGAGGCGGCGGCGGCGGAAGGTGGATCGGGGTGGGGAGGGCGATGACCCAGCCCGAGAGGAGCTAGAGCCAAAGAGGGTACGGAGCTCAGGGCCAGAGGCTGAGGAGGCCCAAGAGGAGGAGGAGCTGGAGGAGGAGACTGGGGGTGAAGGTCCCCCCACATCCCTCCCCACCACTGACAGCCCCAGCACCCAGGAGAACCAGAATGGCTTGGAACCGGCGCCAGGGGCTGCTTCAGGCGCTTTGGCCCCTTTCTCTACTCTGACTCCCCGGCTGCAGCTGCCCAGCCCACAGCAGCCACCTCAGCAACAGTTGTGACAGTGGCTGAGCCTAGCACAGACCCTGACAGAGATCCCCCTCGGCCTCAAGGATCCTCTTTCTGACCATCAAGCCTGCTTCTTGGGAGGTGGGCGGGTAGTGGGGATGGCCACCCCCCTACCTGCCCGCCCCTGAATCCCTTGACTTTTATATTCTGACTCCAAGGTATTGTTCAGACCTCAGCTCCTGGGGGCCGGCCCCTGGAGTCCCCCTTCCCTGGTAGCCTCTAACCAGCATTCCCAGACACCTGAGGCAGATAGACAGACGGATGGGCAGGTGGGCAGGGGGGTGGCTGGGGCTGGGCCAGCACCATTCCAGAGACAAGGCCAGTGCATATGCAAACTGGGGGAATCTCCTCTCCCTTCTCTCCCCAGTTCTGGCCCTGGCCAGGCCATGCTACACTAACCCCCCTCCCCACTCTCCTCCCCTCCTCTTTTCCTTCCTCCCTCCCTCCTTCTCCCTTCCCCTGACTGTTCCACCCAGGAGGAGGAAACTTCACATAGCTGTGCTCACAGTTTTTTATTTTAAAGGAATTTGGATGGGGAGCTGAACAGGGCTCCCTGTGATTTGAAGAAAGCTTTTGGTGCTTGTCCTCACAACCACCTCAATCCTCCTTCCCTGTCCTCCCCTGTCTCCTTTCCTCCTCCTGGGTTCATGTTGTAATAAAAGAAGATTGTTGGTGTGTAATTAATTTGTTCAAAAGAAAAAAAAGCAAAACAAGAAACTTGGTTCCAACCGAAGCCTATTTTAATTTTATTTTATTATTTTCCTCTTGTTAGAAATAAAACCCTTAGAAACATTTTTTGGAAACATGTTTCTGAAGTGCATTTCTCTTGGAAGGGGAGAACAGTGCTTCCATCACCTGTAAGTGGAGCAGCTGTAGTGCTGGCGGGAGCACTAGGGCTGAAGCCAGGGAGCTCTGGCTTCTGAAACCGAGTTCTGCCAGCTTCTCCTTAACCTTGGCCAAGACATCCCGATCCTTCCCTGACTCCACCTCCAAGGCAGTTTCCCCCAAAGTTAAATAGGTGGGCTCTGGCACCTCCACCTAAACTGTACCACAGCCTCCCCTAGCTTTGTGCCCTCCTGTCTACCTTCCTCTAGCACCCAAAGGGAATTTTTTTTTTCTTTATAGCTTTATTGAGGCATAATATACATACCACAAAATTCACCTGTTTTAAATGTACAATTCAGTGATTCGGAGGGCTGTTTCTAAAGTGTAGATCTGATTGTGTTACCACTGCTTAAAACCTTCCATGATGCTTCAGTGCCCTTAAGATCAAGATTATATATAGAATCTCATTCTTTCTAGAATGCTTTCCTGTCTAACCCATATGCCACATTCAAGGACCCTTCCCTGATTTTTGTCTACAAGTTCTTTCTGCCCCCGACGAATGGGGACTAAAGCTCAGATGTGTGGTCATTTGCAACCCCTGAGTTCACTTTTTTCGGATAGCTTATTGAGATACAATTCATATACCATACAGTTCACCCAACTTAAATTGTACAATTCAATGGCTTTTAGTGTATTCTCAGAGTTGTGCAACCATCACTGCAAAAGAAATTTTAGAACATTTTCATCACCTCAAAAAGAAACTCCACATCCCTTAGGTATCCCCATCCCACCTCCCCCATTTGCCTATTCTGGATATTTTATATAAATGGAATCGTATAATATGTGATCCTTTGTGTCTGGCTTCTTTCACTTACCATAATGGTTTCAAGCCCATTAATGGTCCCAGAGTAATTGGAAAGATCTCCCTTCTGGGCCCCAAAGTCTTATAAGACGAGGATGGTGGACTAAATTAGGACTGTCACCAGAGATTGTTTATGTGTTTTTGTGGGTGTTTGCATGCATGCGTTTTTCTGGCAAGAAGACTAACCAGCTTGTATCAGACTCATAAAGGGATCCTTGACCTTCCAAAGGCTAAGAACCATTCTTTGTGGTCTTGAGTGTTCTGTGTTTGGAGTGTGCCCATGATATGAGGATACAGAAGAGGAAGCAAGAACATGGAGGCCCTGCTAAGCCAGCCAGCTTCCCATCATGCCTGGCTCCTCAAGGGTTTTCCCTGCTCTCAGGGGTCTGCATGGAGGCTAAAGGCTAGGTCCTGATCAAGAGCTTAGCATACTGCCGCTCTTATTTTGTTCTTCCTCAGCTGAATGTTCTATGGGTTCATTTTGTTCTATCAAGATTTTCAGTTGATAGGAACCTAGTGATGAATGAGAAAGCATTCTTCTGGCAGCTTTGACTGCTGGGAAAGTCTCAGCTCTGCCTCATCCATCCAGTCTTCCAGTTGAGACACTGGGCTGTAGAAGGAAGCAGAGGCAGAGGCCAGTGGACAACCCTGTCTTGGGTCCAGTTTGACACGAGGTCGCAATCCAGGGGAAAAGGCTGGCCTTTTACCTGTCCAACTCCTTGGATGTGATCATGAAAAGAGGGTTGGAGGAGATGACAGAAGAGACAGGTGTGAGAGCTGGGATGGGAGCAGGAAGGAGTTCAATGTTGGCACTTCACCACCACTCCCTACTCTGAGGCAGTCAGCTGTGGGAAGAAGTGGCCGGATAAGAGAGGAAGAGATGATGCCTACAACCTGGAGCAACTCCCAGGCCAGAGAACTGCTGGGCCCAGGGTGGGGGTCCTCTAGGGCAGTGGTCCCCACCCTTTTTGGCACCAGGGGCTGGTTTAATGGAAGACAATTTTTCCACGGACCGAGGGTGGGGGAGTGGGGTGTCGTGGATGGAGGGGAGGTGGTACCAGAGCTCAGGTGGTGGTACGCAGCCCGTTTCCTAATAGGCCAAGGACCTGTACTGGGTGGGCTGTGGCCCGGGGTTTGGGGACCATAGCTGTAGGGTATGGGCCCATCCCTCACCAGTTTTTAGATAGTCTTACCCATCTTGGCACCTAACCCTAACCTCTCATACACACACTTTCTGCCCCCTTCACAGGGGGAGGTGCTCCCATGCAGGAGAGGCCCTAGCCGTCATCCTACAAGACCCAGATCAAATCTAATCTCTTCCAGAGAGCTTTCTCTGGTTCCAGATTTGTCCCCCTTTCTCAGACACTCCCCTAGAAAGGGAGGAGCGACTGGTTCACAGGACCCCCAGATGAGGGGATCGAGACAATGAGGTCAGGAAAGTAGAGGATATCTTCTCACCTCAAAGTCTCACTTTCTACTATAGACACACCACCCTGCTGCTGCATCCTCCAAAATGTCGCCACATCCCTCAGGATGGTTCATGAGTCTACAGGTGACAAGGGGATGGGAAGACATCACTTCTACTAAGGACTTTACTCAAACTCTTCCTTCAGGCCCAACTGACCCCCTCCTCCTCCTTCCTTAGTACCTCTATTTTGTCTGAAACACCAGGATTAATGGGTCTGTCTCTCCTCCCACCCCCGAGCTCTCCATACTGGGAGCTTTGGAGGAAGGCAAGGCCCAGGCCTTAGTCCTCTGTCTCCATTTCCAGGCCAGGGGCCCACAGAGTCTGGACTCAGAAAGAGGGAGACAGGAGCAGTAGTAGGAGCCCCACTCTGCATGTGAACTCTCTTTTCTCTGCAGGGCATAGGGTTCTTTGGTACAGGGTGCCACCCCATGGGAGGGGGGCCTGGGGTCTGAGGTCCATAGTCAATAGGGTCCTGCAGTACAGACACTAACGATGCTTCCCAGAAGACCTGAAGTTGTGGTAATGGGAGAAGAGGGGTTAGAGGGCAGACAGATAGGATCCCTGACCCTGGAGCACTCATGATCTAGGATAAGGGAAAGGAGCAGCCCCTTGTGAACCCCCTCCTGGGTGCCAAGCCTTATGAGATAAAACGGAGGAGAGACAGACCCGTTAATCCTGGTGCGACAGACACACAGGAAATGGACCCCTAGAAGAACAGGCCTGGCCCAGGCATGTCAGCCTGACAGAGCTGGGATTTTTACCAAGTCTCTGTGAAACTTAAGGCCTGTGCTGGTCAGAAGAGATCCAAAGTAATCAACCTGCCACCAAGAAATAATTCATAGTGGGAGTTCCATGTTGATCTCTGCTGTTGGTAGGTTGGGAACTCAGCAGTGCTATAGCCAGATTGGCCTTGGTAGGTTTCATATTGCTGAGGTTGTGCATAACCTCCATGCCTGTCTGTATTAGTTATGTATTGCTGCCTGACAAATTACCTTAAAAACTCAGTGGCTTAAAACAACATTTATCTCAGCTAGGAGCTTGTAATCCTAGCACTGTGGGAGGCCGAGGCGGGAAGATTGCTTGAGCTCATGAGTTTGAGACTAACCTGAGCAAGAATGAGAACCCATCTCAAAAAAACAAAACAAAACATTTATCTCATAGTTCCTGTGGGTTAGGAATCTAGGTGCAACTTAGCTGAGTTTCTATTTCAGGGTTTCTCACAGCCTGCAATCAAGGTGTCAGCTGGGAGGCCGGGCGCGGTGGCTCACGCCTGTAATCCTAGCACTCTGGGAGGCCGAGGCGGGCGGATTGTTTGAGCTCAGGAGTTTGAGACCAGCCTGAGCAAGAGCGAGACCCTGTCTCTACCAAAAATAGAAAGAAATTAATTGGACAGCTAAAAATATATAGAAAAAATTAGCCGGGCATGGTGGTGCATGCCTGTAGTCCCAGCTACTCGGGAGGCTGAGGCAGTAGGATTGCTTGAGCCCAGGAGTTTGAGGTTGCTGTGAGCTAGGCTGATGCCACGGCACTCTAGCCCGGGCAACAAAGTGAGACTCTGTCTCAAAAAAAAAAAAAAGGTGTCAGCTGAGGCTGCAGTCATCTCTAGGCTCGACTGGGGAAGGATCTGCTTTGAAACTCACTCACGTGGCTGTTGGCAGACTTCAGTTCTTTGCGAGTTGTTGGCCCAAAGGCTCTGGGTTCTTGCTGGCTGTTAGCTGGGGGTCATTCTTAGTTTCCTTGCCATGTGGATCTTTTCATAGAGCAGCTCACAACATGGCAGCCTGCTTCATCAGAGCAATTAAGTGAGATGAGCCAGAGACAGAATGAGAGAGTGCCCACATGTAAGAAAGAAGTCATAATCTTTATAACCCGATCTCAGAAGTGCCATCCCATCACTTTTGCAATATTCTGTTCATTAGACGTAAGTCACTCATAGCTCTGTGGCTGTCTAAGAAAAGAGAAAAGAAAAAAAAAGTCACTAGGTCCAGGCCACACTCCAGGGGAAGGGATTACACAAGGGTATCAATACCAGCAGGTGGGAATCATTGGGGGGTACCATAGTTCACCCTCTGGTCCTTGATGATTCACATTCCTTCCATATGTAAAATACACTCAACCCTTCCCAAGGTCTCTAAAAGTCTCATCCAATTACAGCATCATATAAATATCATATAAATCAAGTCCATGTGTGAACGAGTCTCCTTAGGTGTATTCCTTAAGTATGGCTCCTTAAGTACTATTTTTCTCCATCTTTAGATCTGTGAAACTTAACAGGCAAGTTATCTGTCCCCAACACACACAACATACAGTGGTGGAACAGGCATAGGATAACTACTACAGACATTCTAGTTCAAAATGAGGGAAAATGGGAGACACAAAGGCGTCACTGGTCTATAACAATTCTGAAATTCAGCTAGGAAAATGAAAGTCCTTGATTAGATTTCAAGGCCCAGGAATATTTCCCCACGGCTCTTGGTTCTGCCCTCTGGGTTCTTGGTTCTACCTTCTGTGCCTTCTTTCCTTTTTCATGAAAGGTAGCACATATTTACAACTGAGCACTTTTCCCAGTCTGCTTCCTGCCAGTAGAATTTTGGGAGTCCAATGGCTTCTTTTCATTGTGTTCTGTCTCTGTAATCAGCTGCCACCAAAAAAATAATTCCATAAAGGGGCTTGGTGTTTCGCTTTTGTTGGCAGGTTGGGCACTCAGCAGTGGCTTATAGCCTGATTGGCCTTGGTGGAAGTCTGTATTGCAGAGCCCAATGCATAACCTCCATGCCTGCCACCATGGCCATTTTGTTCGGGAGTCCATTGGGCATGGAAAAGGGTGACAAGATAGAGATTAACTGGCATCCACAGAACAGGACACCTACCTGTCTACCTGAATGAGATCCTCCACAGTTGGGAGGGTGGGCTTGGGAAAGAAAAAATATTAGATTCTCCACAGTGGATTCTCTTTGGTGCTCATTTGTGTGGGACATGAATATCCTCACACTGTGTGCCCATTCCAAGAGTGACATCCATATGCCTCTTCCTCAGACCTCCTTATCAACAATATTTCAATCCTGTTCTTTCCAAGTCCTTGACCATCTAGCCAAATCATTATCAACTACTCGTGAATCAGTGGAGATCTGTCTATACCTCTGATCATCTCTGTGACCAGGCAGTTTTCCTACTGGGAGAATTTCCCTTCAGGATCAACCCTAAGTGGGGCTGTAACACTACAGCTAGCTATGTCTAGCAGGTGCTAGCATATGCAGAACCAAGCTTGAATATTGTATCTCTTAGTCACCTGGTCACAGGGAACGACTCATGAGGCCCCACCTGTGGGTGAGAAAGGGATGGCAGTGTAGCAGATGGGAGTATGATCCACTGGCTTAGGCAGCTTACTTCTGTCTTCTAGACCTGCTTGTATAAACTTAGTCTATTTGGTGGTGGAGTGCTGCTGCATGTGGATAACTTCATGGCTTGATAGGAGAGTTAACACATAGCTCACCATGCAACTCAGCTTGCACAGGTCACTTGGAGTCCTGTGCTCAGGCATTCACAAAATAGATCCACTTTTCCGTTTTTAATTTTCTCTGCTTCTGGGACTCCTATTATCAGAATGTTGCCACTTCCAATTTTATCTTCCATTTTTTTAGTCTTAAAAAATGTTTTTTTTTATATCTCTTTATTCTTTCCTGTTGAATTCCAGAAGAGGTCTTCAATCCGACATCTCCATTCACTAATTTGTTCTTCTGCTGTAGTCCTCCCTTTGTGCCGTCTATACTGTGTGTATTCCAAAAACGTATCCAGGAACTAGAGAAATCACCACAGGGTTTCTCCTAGGCCCAACATAAGAAAAACTCAGATTGAAATTTCATGTACGCCCTGATCCTACTCTGGTGGACCACAGTGACAATCTGGATTGCCAGGGATTGATGTTAACTCAGAACAAATTACAAGTCTATTTCAAAAGGCCTGGATATTTCCTGTCCCCAGTGTACAATTACCGTGACTGCAGGTCCCTATGGGGAAAGCAAGGAGGGAGATTTCACTATGCATACATGTGAAAAGTATAGTAAGGTCCTTCTTCAAATGGACTCTCTGCTTCATTCAGGGGGCTCTGGTCTGTAAACTAGGGGAAAGGCTGGGACTCTACATTTTGGGGGACTAGATCAGGCCTCCATTTGCTAGAATAGAAGTTTTTTGGTTATATAACAAGTAGGACTTCATGAGACCGTCCATCTATTTTGGTCCTAGGGAAACCACTATTACAGATTTCCACAGGTCAAACCATTATGATTACTGCTATGGATCTGCTTGCTGTCCATAATAGGAACCAGACCCAACTTTTCTCTGGAGGTGATTCTATCATCTTCATTGAAATCAGAGAGCCGTCAGAGAGCCCATTCATGATCTCTCACCATGACTCCCACCTACAGAAATAAACCATTGCAATGCTTTATAATAATGCTGGTGCTCATTTATGTATTAGTTAAGGTAATGCTAGCTTTTGGGGACAGAAAAAAAATTCTGAGATTTAAGACAGTACAAGTTTACTTCTTGTTCCTGTAGTATTCCAAAACAGGTGTTAATAGTTGGGCTCCCTCTTCTAAGTGATGATTTAGGGGTCTAAGCACCTTCTATCCAGAGAGTCTGCTATCTTCAAAACATGGTAGTCATCATTGTACTGTTGTCATCTCCATCCCAGCTAGCCAGAAGAGGAAAAGACCATATCAGAGGTTTCTATGAGCTAAGCCTGGCTGTAGCACACATCACTTCTGCTCACATTCCATTAGCTAGAACTCAGACAGTGGGCAAGGGACACTGGAAAATGTAGCCTGAATTTGTCCCTAGGAGGAAGAGGAAACAGGTTTAATGACCACCTAGCTAGTCTCTGCCACACTTCATAATGTGTTTCACAAAGCCCTTGTAAAAGGAATGTCCACATAGTTAGAGGGTGAGTTGAATGGATTACACATGATTAATCAATTCCAACATTCTCATTGCCCTTAACATTTGGATTCCTCTGTCTACATTGTACCATGGAATTTCTGACATCTTAACCTCATATAACACAGACTGCTGTTGAGTCCAGGTTTGAGTCAATCAAAGAACTCCTGGCTACTAGAGCTAACAAACTACATCCAGGATTACTGATGAGTGTACCCATATTGAAAAGTTTGGCCCTACCAAAACCAGATAAAGATGTCACAAGAAAATAAAATTACAGAAAAATATCCCTTGTGAAGATAGATGCAAAATCCCCCAACTAGCAAAATAAATCCAACAGCATAGTATTATATACCATATTATACTTTATATATTATTATATGCCATTCCCAAGTGGGATTATCTTAGGAATGCAAGAATGGTTCAGTATAAGAAAATTGATCAAGGTAACCGATCACGTTACTAGAACAAAGGAAAAAAAACATATGCTCACCTCAATTGATGTTGAAAAGTCACTTCAGATGTAGAAAAGACATAGAGCCAATAAATTCAGCCAAGTTGCAGAGTGCAAGATCAACACATAAAAATCAATTGTGATTTTATACACTAGCAATGAACAATCCAAAATGAAATTAAGAAAGCAATTCCATTTACAATAGCATCTAAAAGAATAAAATATCTAATAATAAATTTGACTAAGGAGAAAGACTTGTACATTGGAAACTATAAAACATAGCTGAAAGAAATTAAAGAAGACCTAAAGAAACGGAAAGACATCCTATGTTCGTGGATTGGAAGACCAAATATTGTTAAGATGTTAATACTAGTCAAAGCAATCTACAGATTCAACACAGTCCCTATGAAAATTCCAACAGCATTTTTGCAGAAATAGAAATTCTTAAAATTCATAAGGAATTGCAAGGGACCATGAATAGCCAAAATGATCTTTAAAAAAAAAAAAAGAACAAAGTCAAATGGCCAATTGATTTTTGACAAGGGTTCCAAGTCCATTCAATGGGGGAGAGATTAGTCTCTTCAACAGATGCTTCTAGGTGGGACAACTGGATTTCCACATGCAAAAGAATTA
The DNA here is from genome assembly GCF_000956105.1 of Propithecus coquereli. Taxonomy (NCBI): domain Eukaryota; kingdom Metazoa; phylum Chordata; class Mammalia; order Primates; family Indriidae; genus Propithecus; species Propithecus coquereli. Next base: position 742,782 of record NW_012152741.1, read on the forward strand.
AGTTGGACCCCTACCTCACACCATATACCATCAACTCAAAATGGATCAATGACCTAAATTTAAGAGCTAAAACCATAAAATTAGAAGAAAACATAGGGGTTAATCTTTGTGACCTTGGATTTGATAACATTCTTAGATATGACACTATGAGCAAAGAAAAAACAGATAAATTGGACTTCATCAAAATTAAATTTTTTTTGTGCATTGAAGGATATTATCAAGAAAGTGAAAAAGACAATCTATAGAATAGGGAAACATATTTGCAAATCATATATCTATAAGGATTTACTATCCAGAATATATAAAGAAATACAACTCAACAACAAAAAGACAAACAACCCAATTGAAAAATGGACAAAGGACTTGAATAGAAATTTCTCCAGAGAAGATATAAAAATGGCCATGAAGCACATGAAATTATTCTCAATATCATTAACCATTAGGAAAATGCAAATCAAAGCCATTATGAAATACCACTTCACACTCACTAGGATGACTATGATTTTTTAAAAAAGGGAAAATAACAAGTGTTGGAAAAGATGTGGAGAAATTGGAACACTGTTATATTACTGGTGGGAATGCAAAATGGGGAAGCCAGTGTGTAAAACAGTTTGGAAGTTTTTCAAAAAGCTAAACAGAATTACCATTTGACCCATCAATTCCACTCCTAGGCATATACCAAAAATAATTGAAAACAACGAGTTAAACAGATACTTATATACCAATGTTCATAGCAGCATTATTCGCAATAGATAAAAGGTGAAAACAACCCAAGTATCCATCAACAGCTAAATGTATAAACAAAATGTGGTATATACAAATATTGGAATATTATTCAGCCATAAAAAGGAATAAATATGAACACATGGCACAACACAGATGAACCTTGAAAACATTATTCTAAGTGAAATAATCCAGACACAAAAGGACACATACTGTATGATTCCACTTAAATGAAATTATCTAGACTAGGCAAATTCATAGAGACAGAAAGTAGATTAGAAGTCACTAGGGGCTGGGGGGAATAGGGGAATGATGGCTTAATGGGTACAGAGTTTCTGTCTGGGGTGATGAAAAAATTTGGGGACTAGATACTGTAGTAGTGATGGTTGCACAACAATGTAATTAATGCCACCTAATTGTATACTCGCGAATGGTTAAAATGGCAAATTTTATGTTATATATATTTTACCACAATAAAAAGTTTGGCCCAATCTAGAGTTACATTTCTTTTTCCCTGATCTATCATCCATAGAATTGATTCGCACATATATTATTGAGGTTTCTGCCAATATAAATTAGCTACATCTTTTGTGTGTGTGTGTGCGTGCGCGTGCATGCTTTCTCATAGGTTTGACTGTGTGCGTGTGTTTTCTCATAGGTTTGACTCAACTTCCCCTGGAACATACAGGAATCTGAATCCAGTAATGGGTCTGGAGGCAGCAAGGAGTGATATGGATGGATCTTTAGAAAGATTAGCCACATCATGAGAGGATCCCCAAGTCATGCAGGGCCAGCCCCATTAGACTGGGGAGAAAGGGCTGTTTTTGCTGCCAAAGGAGGCTCACTGAGGGCTGGCATTTAGGGCACTCAGATCTATCCAAATCAACCGTGATATTCCTATTCCAGTTCTCAAGGTCCCCCTCTTTCCCCTAATCAGTGGCCTCGGTTTTACATAAAAGATCTGGAGATCTGTGAATTCAACCAGCATTATAATTCAGCAACTTGCAGGATTTGGCTTTATGTCTGATTTCATGCTACATGAGTCCTGTGCAAAGAAGAGATAAAAAAGATTTATTTCTCTTTTAAAAAAATATGGACTTTATTTTTTAGAGCAGTTTTAGGTCCACAGCAAAAGTGAGTGGTAACTACAGAGATTTCTCACATACTCCCTACTTCCCCACATGCATAGCCTCCCTCATTATCAACATCCCCCACCAGAGTGGTACATTTGTTACAATCAATAAACCTACACTGACACATCATCAACTGAGTCCATACTTTACATTAGGGTTCACTCTTAGTGTTGTGCATTCTACGAATTTGGACAAATGTGCAATTACATGTATCCACCATTACAGTATCATATAGAGTAGTTGCACCACCCTAAAAATCCTCTGTGCTCCACCTATTCATCCCTCCCTTTCTCCTAACTCCGGGCAACCACTGATTTTTTTACTGTCTCTATAGTTTTGCTTATTCCAGAATATCATTATTTAGGAAACATACAGTACATAGCCTCTTCAGATTGCCTTCTTTCACTTAGTAATATTCATTTCAGATTCTTCCAAGTCTTTTAGTGGCCTGATGGCTCATTTCTCTTTATTGCTGAATAACATTCCATTGTCTGGATGTACCACAGTTTATTTATCCATTCACTTACTGAAGGACATTTTGGTTGCTTCCAAGTTTGGGCAATTATGAATAAAGCTGCTATAAACACCCGTTACAGGTTTTTATGAGGACATAGTTTTCAAATCACCTGGGTAAATACCAAGGAGTGTGACGGCTGGATTGTATGGTAAGAATATGTTTAATTTTGTAAGAAACTATCAAACTGTCTTCCAAAGTGGCTGTGCCATTTTCCATTCCTACCAGCAATGGATAAGCGTTCCTGTTGTTCCACATCCTCATCAGCATTTTGTGTTGTCAGCTTTCTGGATTTTGGCTATTCTGATAGGTAGTGGTATCTCATTGTTATTTTAATTTGCATTTC